>NC_140579.1:733672874-733770240 GCF_964204655.1 Triturus cristatus | reverse complement strand
AAAGCCGCGTTGAAAAGAAAGGAAGGAAGGCGTGCCCCGGGACTTTTAAGCACCACTTGAAATAGTTGCATGCGGAGTGGTTTGTGAGTCTAAAGGGACACTGTAAAAGCTCATGCTAAAATCATACTGGCTTCAAATTATGCTTCAGCTGTTTCTACCTCTTTCTAGCAATACTGATTTAGACTTAATTGGGAAATAAGACGTTCACTTGTCGAGGACTGGTCACTGTTGACTGGCCCACAACCGCGCTCAATATTTCAATTCATGCTATTTGCATCGACCTACGGAGCCAATAATTAAACTAAATAGCTGCAACACACTCACTGCGAAATTTAGGCCACGACTTTGAACTCAGATTGCTGTTGACCTAGACTAAACCAGCATTGGCATAGCTAATAGCTTTACCTTTGGGACCTTATAAGTGTTTAGCTATGCAACAGTTGATGTTGTGGCACCAAGGATATTGTGCTGCATAACTAAATACTTATAAGGTTCCAAAGGCGAGACCTATTGGCTATGCCAATGCTTGTTATTCTTTCGACTAATCTGATTCTATTTTTACACTATGCACTTAGCCAACACTAGCTCAGCTTTTCTGTAAGGTCAGTATCACTCCTTACTACTGACCCCTCCTTTACAATTTTGCGTCAGTCACACGCCCGCTGTTCCAACCAATCCCTTTGTGACGTCAGTGCAGCACCCTCAACTGACCCCTCCTTTGCAAGGTAACACAAAACGTATTTTCCTTTCAAATTTTTCATACAAATTCATTAATTAACAACATAGAAATATTCGCTACTCTGTTTGCTTTACTTAAACCAGAAAGTTGATTCACATTTACTGCGAGTAAACCCTTTCTAGGTGATATAGGACCAAAGTTTCACCAGCGAACTTCTTTGCTTCAATCACTCTCACTTTTATATAAATAGTCCCTAAACACGGTCAGCCTTGCACAGCCCTACAGTGCTATCTTTTGCAAACGAGCAACCTCACTGCAGTGCGGTTTCCATTCACCACCCACTATTCAATATTCCCGGGAATTCCAGACAACATAAAACAAGTACAAACGGGTAAATTAATACATAACCATTAATTCTAATTCAACTTTTTCTCCTAACTAGCTAATAAATTAAACCATAGCTCTGCTACCAGAAAAACTGATCCAGCGGGCTACCAGCTTCAGATACTCACTATACATTTACTTGGGCCCATAAACACACTCATTCATATGGCTAGCAAATACCGCTGGGGTCAATTTATTGTGCTAATACCTGTAAGATTAATTCTATCTGATTAAATCTTACCAAACCTCTTGATCTAATGTATTTTCCTTTGGTCAATGGACCATTTAGTTAACTTAATAGGTGAAAGATTACATATAATAAACCTTTATTAAATAACCACAGGCTCGGAGAGTTTTAAAATGTTTAGTAAATTCATGTGAGTCAAGAACTATAATACAGTTAGAACACCGTCTTCGGGGAGAAGAGGAAGAGGAAATAATTCAATCAGAATAATCGTTAAACAAAATTATTACGATGACAGAACCTGTGTAGGGAGGAAAGAGAGAGCAGTACATTGACATACTACACCAAATTATATTTACCTAGTATCGTGTGGAAACCACCCCTTGGCCAAGGAATTGGGAAGAGCCCCCTGGGACAGATCAGGCAACCAAAGCTTAGGACAGGATTCAGGACAGGATAGATGACGTCTTCTAGATACGGCGCATGCGCCGCACCCCTCTCTGACGCTATCTTCCTCCTCGATTCTTCCGCGGTGTTCTCTAATTAATTGGCTAAAAAAGGTCTAAGTTTGGACTTGGATCTTCTTCAGTATTTTCTCAAATTTTTGACAGCATCTCAGTCTCTCAGCATTCTCCGTCTCTCTGTGGTAACTGATCTAACTAAATTACCTCTATTATACCTTTCTAATGACATGTACCACCCCTGAATGTTTCGAATTTATGAAACTCCTAATTCTGATTGGACAAGGAATGGGGAGATGATCATCACATCATGCTAAGTTTAATACTTTTCCTTAAGCTCATTGTTCTATGTTCCCTCCCCTTAATTTACTTTCCCATGCTTTATTTCCCACCCGTATTCACAAGTTAATCAATACAATGTCTACAGTTTTATTAAAATTTCTTCTGTTCTCAGGACATCACGCTTGTTCTCAGGACATGTTTCTATTCTTCTTTTGAAGACATTTAAGTCTTTGCATCACGGCTCTTCGGTTGTTTCATCTGCGCATGTGAATTGGTCACATGATGCACAAGTTTCAGTTCTGCACGGAGGCCCAAATACAAACTAATAGAGAGGTCAAAGAAAGACTGTATTATAATCAAAATATATGATTTCACTTGTAGGAGAGTAGAATCTGCTTCACATGGGTACCCCCACATTTTGCGGGTGTTTCACTGTTTCTCGACCTTAGTCTGGCTGTGGCCCTGCTAATCAGGACCACAGCCTAGCTGCTTCCTCTCTAAAATGGTTTCCATGTACATTAGGTACATATCTAATAATTGGATTCTGGAGTGCCTTATAAGCCCCTAGTATATGGTATACTATGTACCTAGGGCATAGGTACCTCAGAGGCCTACCAGGGGCTGAAGCATGCCACCACTAGGAAGCACTCCAAATGGCACCACAGGTCTGCTACTGCAGCCTGGGTAAGGGTGTGCTTGCACCCCTTACTGTGGTATAGGCTACCTATATCACTACCTTATACAGACACATATAAACCTATAAGACACTCCTATGGCAGGCCTTGACAATCCTGAAGGCAGAGTGCTTGGTTTTGTGTGAGAGAGTGCCCGAGGATGAGCTGAGCCCCTCTGCAGCTTTCGGAAATACTTCCTTATGATACAGCCATACCATATACTCTTAAGTGCATTATAACCTCGCGGTAAATGCTAACTTTGGGATGGCTGCATCAAAACATGTCGTGTTTGGGGTCAAATGCTTTGGAATACTACCCCCCGCCAATTCTGGCGGTGGGGTAGCATTCCACCCTTCTAGAGGGAGAGACATGTTCACACTGGCTAAACCCGGTAGGACTTTCCTGAGCCCTGGTATCACAAACTGGATGCCTCTGCCACAGACACGGGTCTGGCCTAGGGCTGCTGACCGAAACTCTGGAAGGGGAGGCCTGAACAATAGGTTTCCTGTCGAGGGGGAGGTGTCCCCACCTCCCCAGACAGGCTGATGTGTATTGGGACTGGGCGGGAGCACTCTCTGGTGCTTTGAAGTCCTGCACTGGGGGCACACTTGGTGTCCCTGTGCATACTCCAGTTCAAACCGGTTGCAGGGGCTACCTGCCCCTGCTCTGGCGCAAAACTGGGCAAAGGAAATGGGTGTAACCACCCCTCTTTCCTGGCCCACCAATAAGTGGGCAAAACCAAACACAATAAGGAGCTATAGGGGCAGAGAACAGGTCTTCCCCCACTCTGAGACCTATACACAACAAAGGACCTTGTTCACACGGTGATATCACAGCTCCGTAATCCTAAAGCAGTTGTCATACATTTAGACCAGGGGTCCTCATAGTACGCCCGCGGGCCTCCAGCGGCCCGGCAAGCCTTCCTTGGCGGCCCGCGGAGCTTGCAGACAATATACTTGTGCTCTTTTCTTTTTTTTTTTTAAAAAGTGTCACCAAACACCGCCGTTGCAGCAGCCCGGACTCCGAGAGGGGGCCGGCAATTCCAGCGATGGTAAGAGCGGAGCTGCGGGGGCGCTGAGAGGTGAAATACAACAAAGCCCCATTAACAAGCGAATGGTCTTTTAAAGACCTGTGAAGTACTGGGGCGGCTGTGTGTGTGCCTGGGCTGCCACACAGGTGGGGGGTGGGTGGTATATGCACTGCCAGCAGCAACCTGCCAGGCCAGTGAGTGCACAACACTTGCATCACCCTCTCTCTGCCTGCCACTGCCTCCATGCTTCTGAAAGTTAAGACAAAAACATGCATTTTGCGTTTCAAATGTCCGATCCTGCAGCAGCACACTTCCAAAGCCCATACATGACAGTAACCCGATTCAAGGCCCCATTCTCCCGATTTTTAAAAAAGAATCTCCCACTTTGCTCTTCTGAAATGTTGGCATGTATGCTAATACAGTGATTAATAAATAAGCGCAACAGGAACCACCTGCACCAACAGACTACGCATTTTTCCATGGGTGCCACAGCCCGCCATCCAGTACAGTAATAAAGCCCTTAATAGAAGATTAGGCTACAATTCAATTATAAAGGTAGCGAGACAACGTTCCTCCGCGACATCAGTTTCTTCCTGCAAGCTATGGATTCCTCATGCTGCGAGTGTCCTGGCCCTATTCCAAGTGTTGTGGCAGTGAAGTGACAGAGGGAGCAGGGTGTGAGTGAGGTGACAGAGGGCGGCAGGGAGTGACAGCCGGGTGAGGGGACAGAGGGACGCAGGGAGTGAGAGCCAGGTGAGGTGACGGAGGGACGCAGGGAGTGACAGCCGGGTGAGGTGACAGAGGACAGTAGGGACTGAGAGACGGGTGAGGTGACAGAGGACAGCAGGGAGTGACAGCTGGCTTTTACATTACACAGGGAGCGGGTGGAGTGGGGGGACTGTCTCTGGGCTGGTGACGGGGACGTGTAGACACAGTACGTGTGCACTGCCCGAGGCACAGAGATAGACAGAGACAGACCGAGGCAGAGACAGACTGACAGACAGAGACAGATGGAGGCAGAGACAGATGGAGGCAGAGACAGATGGAGGCAGAGACAGATGGATGTCTCTGTCTCTGCCTCCCTCTGTCTCTGTCTCTGCCTCCATCTGTCTCTGTCTCTGCCTCCATCTGTCTCTGTCTCTGCCTCCATCTGTCTCTGCCTCCATCTGTCTCTGCCTCCATCTGTCTCTGCCTCCACCGTCTCTGCCTCCATCTGTCTCTGCCTCCATCTGTCAGTCTGTCTCTGCCTCGGTCTGTCTCTGTCTATCTCTGTGCCTCGGGCAGTGCACACGTACTGTGTCTACACGTCCCCGTCACCAGCCCAGAGACAGTCCCCCCACTCCCCCCGCTCCCTGTGTAATGTAAAAGCCAGCTGTCACTCCCTGCTGTCCTCTGTCCCCTCACCCGTCTCTCAGTCCCTACTGTCCTCTGTCACCTCACCCGGCTGTCACTCCCTGCGTCCCTCAGTCACCTCACCTGGCTCTCACTCCCTGCGTCCCTCTGTCCCCTCACCCGGCTGTCACTCCCTGCCGCCCTCTGTCACCTCACTCACACCCTGCTCCCCTCTGTCACTTCACTGCCACAACACTTGGAATAGGGCCAGGACACTCGCAGCATGAGGAATCCATAGCTTGCGGAAGAAACTGATGTCGCGGAGGAACGTTGTCTCGCTACCTTTATAATTGAATTGTAGTCTAATCTTCTATTAAGGGCTTTTATTACTGTACTGGATGGCGGGCTGTGGCACCCATGGAAAAATGCGTAGTCTGTTGGTGCAGGTGGTTCCTGTTGCGCTTATTTATTAATCACTGTATTAGCATACATGCCAACATTTCAGAAGAGCAAAGTGGGAGATTCTTTTTTAAAAATCGGGAGAATGGGGCCTTGAATCGGGTTACTGTCATGTATGGGCTTTGGAAGTGTGCTGCTGCAGGATCGGACATTTGAAACGCAAAATGCATGTTTTTGTCTTAACTTTCAGAAGCATGGAGGCAGTGGCAGGCAGAGAGAGGGTGATGCAAGTGTTGTGCACTCACTGGCCTGGCAGGTTGCTGCTGGCAGTGCATATACCACCCACCCCCCACCTGTGTGGCAGCCCAGGCACACACACAGCCGCCCCCAGTACTTCACAGTCTTTAAAAGACCATTCGCTTGTTAATGGGGCTTTGTTGTATTTCACCTCTCAGCGCCCCCGCAGCTCCGCTCTTACCATCGCTGGAATTGCCGGCCCCCTCTCGGAGTCCGGGCTGCTGCAACGGCGGTGTTTGGTGACACTTTTTAAAAAAAAAAAAGAAAAGAGCACAAGTATATTGTCTGCAAGCTCCGCGGGCCGCCAAGGAAGGCTTGCCGGGCCGCTGGAGGCCCGCGGGCCGTACTATGAGGACCCCTGGTCTAAATGTATGACAACTGCTTTAGGATTACGAGCTGTGATATCACCGTGTGAACAGGTCCTTTGTTGTGTATAGGTCTCAGAGTGGGGGAAGACCTGTTCTCTGCCCCTATAGCTTCCTTATTGTGTTTGGTTTTGCCCACTTATTGGTGGGCCAGGAAAGAGGGGTGGTTACACCCATTTCCTTTGCCCAGTTTTGCGCCAGAGCAGGGGCAGGTAGCCCCTGCAACCGGTTTGAACTGGAGTATGCACAGGGACACCAAGTGTGCCCCCAGTGCAGGACTTCAAAGCACCAGAGAGTGCTCCCGCCCAGTCCCAATACACATCAGCCTGTCTGGGGAGGTGGGGACACCTCCCCCTCGACAGGAAACCTATTGTTCAGGCCTCCCCTTCCAGAGTTTCGGTCAGCAGCCCTAGGCCAGACCCGTGTCTGTGGCAGAGGCATCCAGTTTGTGATACCAGAGCTCAGGAAAGTCCTACCGGGTTTAGCCAGTGTGAACATCTCTCCCTCTAGAAGGTGGAATGCTACCCCCACCGCCAGAATTGGCGGGGGGTAGTATTCCAAAGCATTTGACCCCAAACACGACATGTATTGATGCAGCCATCCCAAAGTTAGCATTTACCGCGAGGTTATAATGCACTTAAGAGTATATGGTATGGCTGTATCATAAGGAAGTATTTCCGAAAGCTGCAGAGGGGCTCAGCTCATCCTCGGGCACTCTCTCACACAAAACCAAGCACTCTGCCTTCAGGATTGTCAAGGCCTGCCATAGGAGTGTCTTATAGGTTTATATGTGTCTGTATAAGGTAGTGATATAGGTAGCCTATACCACAGTAAGGGGTGCAAGCACACCCTTACCCAGGCTGCAGTAGCAGACCTGTGGTGCCATTTTGGAGTGCTTCCTAGTGGTGGCATGCTTCAGCCCCTGGTAGGCCTCTGAGGTACCTATGCCCTAGGTACATAGTATACCATATACTAGGGGCTTATAAGGCACTCCAGAATCCAATTATTAGATATGTACCTAATGTACATGGAAACCATTTTAGAGAGGAAGCAGCTAGGCTGTGGTCCTGATTAGCAGGGCCACAGCCAGACTAAGGTCGAAAAACAGTGAAACACCAGCAAAATGTGGGGGTACCCATGTGAAGCAGATTCTACTCTCCTACAAGTGAAATCATATATTTTGATTATAATACAGTCTTTCTTTGACCTCTCTATTAGTTTGTATTTGGGCCTCCGTGCAGAACTGAAACTTGTGCATCATGTGACCAATTCACACGCGCAGATGAAACAACCGAAGAGCCGTGATGCAAAGACTTAAATGTCTTCAAAAGAAGAATAGAAACATGTCCTGAGAACAAGCGTGATGTCCTGAGAACAGAAGAAATTTTAATAAAACTGTAGACATTGTATTGATTAACTTGTGAATACGGGTGGGAAATAAAGCATGGGAAAGTTAATTAAGGGGAGGGAAAATAGAACAATGAGCTTAAGGAAAAGTATTAAACTTAGCATGATGTGATGATCATCTCCCCATTCCTTGTCCAATCAGAATTAGGAGTTTCATAAATTCGAAACATTCAGGGGTGGTACATGTCATTAGAAAGGTATAATAGAGGTAATTTAGTTAGATCAGTTACCACAGAGAGACGGAGAATGCTGAAGAGACTGAGATGCTGTCAAAAATTTGAGAAAATACTGAAGAAGATCCAAGTCAAACTTAGACCTTTTTAGCCAATTAATTAGAGAACACCGCGGAAGAATCGAGGAGGAAGATAGCGTCAGAGAGGGGTGCGGCGCATGCGCCGTATCTAGAAGACGTCATCTATCCTGTCCTGAATCCTGTCCTAAGCTTTGGTTGCCTGATCTGTCCCAGGGGCTCTTCCCAATTCCTTGGCCAAGGGGTTGGTTTCCACACCATACTAGGTAAATATAATTTGGTGTAGTATGTCAATGTACTGCTCTCTCTTTCCTCCCTACACAGGTTCTGTCATCGTAATAATTTTGTTTAACGATTATTCTGATTGAATTATTTCCTCTTCCTCTTCTCCCCGAAGACGGTGTTCTAACTGTATTATAGTTCTTGACTCACATGAATTTACTAAACATTTTAAAACAATCCCGAGCCTGTGGTTATTTAATAAAGGTTTATTATATGTAATCTTTCACCTATTAAGTTAACTAAATGGTCCATTGACCAGAGGAAAATACATTAGATCAAGAGGTTTGGTAAGATTTAATCAGATAGAATTAATCTTACAGGTATTAGCACAATAAATTGACCCCAGCGGTATTTGCTAGCCATATGAATGAGTGTGTTTATGGGCCCAAGTAAATGTATAGTGAGTATCTGAAGCTGGTAGCCCGCTGGATCAGTTTTTCTGGTAGCAGAGCTATGGTTTAATTTATTAGCTAGTTAGGAGAAAAAGTTGAATTAGAATTAATGGTTATGTATTAATTTACCCGTTTGTACTTGTTTTATGTTGTCTGGAATTCCCGGGAATATTGAATAGTGGGTGGTGAATGGAAACCGCACTGCAGTGAGGTTTCCCGTTTGCAAAAGATAGCACTGTAGGGCTGTGCAAGGCTGACAGTGTTTAGGGACTATTTTATATAAAAGTGAGAGTGATTGAAAGCAAAGAAGTTCGCTGGTGAAACTTTGGTCCTATATCACCTAGAAAGGGTTTACTCGCAGTAAATGTGAATCAACTTTCTGGTTTAAGTAAAGCAAACAGAGTAGCGAATATTTCTATGTTGTTAATTAATGAATTTGTATGAAAAATTTGAAAGGAAAATACGTTTTGTGTTACCTTGCAAAGGAGGGGTCAGTTGAGGGTGCTGCACTGACGTCACAAAGGGATTGGTTGGAACAGCGGGCGTGTGACTGACGCAAAATTGTAAAGGAGGGGTCAGTAGTAAGGAGTTATACTGACCTTACAGAAAAGCTGAGCTAGTGTTGGCTAAGTGCATAGTGTAAAAATAGAATCAGATTAGTCGAAAGAATAACAAGCATTGGCATAGCCAATAGGTCTCGCCTTTGGAACCTTATAAGTATTTAGTTATGCAGCACAATATCCTTGGTGCCACAACATCAACTGTTGCATAGCTAAACACTTATAAGGTCCCAAAGGTGAGAGCTATTAGCTATGCCAATGCTGGTTTAGTCTAGGTCAACAGCAATCTGAGTTCAAAGTCGTGGCCTAAATTTCGCAGTGAGTGTGTTGCAGCTATTTAGTTTAATTATTGGCTCCGTAGGTCGATGCAAATAGCATGAATTGAAATATTGAGCGCGGTTGTGGGCCAGTCAACAGTGACCAGTCCTCGACAAGTGAACGTCTTATTTCCCAATTAAGTCCTAAATCAGTATTGCTAGAAAGAGGTAGAAACAGCTGAAGCATAATTTGAAGCCAGTATGATTTTAGCATGAGCTTTTACAGTGTCCCTTTAGACTCTCAACACTCCGCATGAAACTATTTCAAGTGGTGCTTAAAAGTCCCGGGGCACGCCCTCCTTCCTTTCTTTTCAAACGCGGCTTTCCCACATTAACGAAAGGTGGCCGAGTGGCAGGATTCAATACTGCTTTGAAGCAATTTGTTGCTATTTTCGAAAACGCTGTTAGATTTTTCAAACATCTTTTCTAAATTGGATTTGACGGCTACTTCACAACCAACTGAGCCTCGTAGCCAAAAGATTATTTTCGAGAAATTCTATTGGATGAGTGATTCGGCGCTACAATGTGCGAATATTAGGCCGTCCTAGACTAACTGCTAGGTTGCCATTGTTAATTTTAAGTCCTGATGAAGACCCGCATGACGATTTAAGATCGCATATATAGGGTTGAAAAGTCGACAGCACCTAGGCCCAGTTCAAGACCCGGTTTCATAAAGAACTTGAGTCATCCTTGGAAACTGTGTCATTGTTCTTCTCTACACTGGCCTGTTTTTACTTTGTATATAGAATTTTTCTATTCACTTTGTATATATTACGCACTAATTGTGTCACTTATGTCACTATGTCACTGATTCACGAATTCACTTTAATGTTTACAACCTTGGTAGCCTTGCTTTGCTAAAAAGAATTATATGGGTGATAATATAAATGATGCAATTTATATATAAAGAATATTCTGCCACCCAGCAAATCTGATTCCATCGTGATTTGTGTACTGTCATTGTTTATTTTTTCATGTGTTCTTCTTAAATATAATTTCCTTTATGATTAATTTCTTGTTGAATGATATACCTAGCTTCTTTTGATTCAATCGTAAAACAAAGTAATTGTGTGGTCATACCCAACAGAACCATTGTACTTTATATAATTTATACCCAGGTTCTGAGGGACACAGGGTCACCCCATGGTTTATGAAATACTCCTTCCTTTCCAGGCATGCGGGCCAGAAGCCAACATTTTCTTCAAAATGTTCGAAAAGAATTACGAGGTTATAAAAGCGGATTCTAACGGAACACCCTGCATTCTGGTAGCTTGCCTAACATGACGATCTAGTTGAAATGAATTTGCATTTATTGATTCGAGAGACTTTAAACTCAGACCATTTTAACAACCTTTCCCCCACACACCAGTTGAGCACCAACTCAAAAAGCCACTGTACACAAACTTCCGACTAGAGAATAATCGGGCAGTCGTCCGATTTTATAACCCAGAAAAGATGCCGATCAACAGGCTGGGTTCCTACAACGTCAACAGTGCCCTCCGAGACGGAAATTAGATCAGAAGAGCTCTGCTGGCTCCACGGAAGCCATTACTATTCAGAGGACGCTCACGCACTGCGCACGCGGCCACCATGTAGAGAAGGGGGCGCAATCCCGCTGGCCTTATCATGGAGACGAGAAAAACAAATGCCACCAAAAAGGGCAGACACCGCAAACATCAGCTCTGCTGTCGACGACTTTCATTTTTTTTTTTTTTTAAAAGGTACTCAGAAGTTTCGCTTACACTTCGGATGATTTATACAGTGGGGAACAAGAATCACTCCTCCTACCAACTGTGACTATTAATGATAGTCTGCCTTTCAGTTTTTCCCAACCTAATGCTTTATGTGAACAAAATATTTAACAAGATAGGATTGTTAGAAAACACCATACTATTGATCTTCTGTAGAAGCAGGGAAAGTGGCCGCAGAAAAAACAAGCCTTAAGCCTCAACGGTTACTAAGTAAATCTCCATAAACTGTGACCCATCCAGGGCACACAGAAAATCCACGCACAAGCTCCTCTGTGGGGGAGCTCTTTGTCAAAGAAGGAACCATGTGTCCAGTAACTTTTCCACCAAAGTAATATAGAATGAAGCAAATGAGTGAATGAATGAAAACATTTATTGCGCAATTACTTAAAATGATTAGTTTTTCCAATTGATCCAATCACAACGTTACGTTTAAAGAAAAAAAGGAAGCAAAGACAAGGTAATGCAGCACTTTAGTAACATTTTTCCCAGTTATTTAAGATCACAATATTTAAAAGGAAAAGTGGAGGAGCGGCAACTTTATTTAATTCTCCCCAGCCACTTATGAACAGTGAAGGTTATAAAAGCCTCAAAGTTAGCAGATTTGCATGCGCGGGGATGGGTCCTTGGAGGGCTAGGGCCCGCTGCATGCCATGGGGCAGTGTGCAAATTTGCAAGGTGTCTCTCAGGCCACCTCAGGGGCGCTAGGAGTCTGCCAACCGCTGACTTTTAAGGTGCTTAATGTATAAAGCATTATGGACATGGACATTTTCTCAATAAAGATCATTATTCTTTTTAAAGTCTGAGATCAGCTCCCTCCCCTGGGGCAATGAGCAAAATGGCAAAGTTGGGTGAGGGATATTCCTAGTGCAATGGGCTCCGGGATGAGTTGAGTGTTAAACAGAACTATCGCTCCTTTGGGGGGTGCGCAAGTTAGTAAGGTGAGCTAGATCTATGTGCAATGAGGCATCTTAAACGTGAAGCTTTTCTCAGTAAAGGGCATTCGATAAAAATAAAAAAACCTGGGCTTAGCAGCTTCCCTGCAGCAGTGTGCAAATTAGAAGGATTGGATGCGGGATTACCGTCTTGCGATATTACTATATGTTATTAACAAGCATTGGCCACGCGGCAGTAAAAGTAACACAGCGCGGCCGTAAAAGCGAAAGTCATCGCGATCACTCTGAAAGCGAAAGTGATCGCGATGACGCGCTAAAGCACGCTAGGGATGTGCGCACGCTTGTGCGCGCGACAGTAAGCTGGTGGCCCCTTTGGTAGCACTTTTCAAAGCAGCTACTAAATGTCTCGGTCAGACCAGCGCATGCGCTGGATCAGGCGAGACCTAACAATGAAGTACCCTCGGTGTAACAACTCAATCATAGTTGTATGCGCTTCGTGCTCTTTGCTTGGCATCCATAAGGGAGAAGCCATTTCCAACGCTAACGTCGGCTGCAGTATGGATGCAGCACCTCCAAGGCGTAAATTCAAACCACCAGTTAACAAAAACATTTAAGCGTTTTCCTGCATTTTGAAAACATGCTGGCTCTGGTGACGTCCTCTTCTCACATGCAAACTGCCGGAGAGCCAGGCAACAACTGATAGGGCCGGATTCTTGTCTAACCAATTATCTACAAGAACCCTCTCAGGTCGCCAGGATCTTTTTACTTGCCAAATAGCGTAGAGGGAGTAAACACAATTATCAGAATATAACTACCGCAATTTGACATCATTAAAGGCTAGAGGACTCAGAATCTAAAGTTTCCGAGATTTTATTATGAGCAAAAACATCTGAACATAAAGGCACCTCAATACAAGGCACAAAAGATAAATAGGCACTAATACAAAAGCCAACCTACGAAGGATTCGCATTCGACTACAAATAAAAAGAATTACAGATTCTAAAAGCATCAAATAAAGAATCGTTATACAATTTTTGGAATCATAAGTCAAAACATTTCTGTCCCTACTCTATTCTAAAGCGGCATCCCTACTTAGCATTTCCTCCCAAGCAAGAGAATCATGGAAAAGGTGTCAGGAGTGAAACTTCCTAAGAAGTCTTCACTTAGAGAGAGCTCGATCTATGATGCTCCTTCTAGCTTCCCGCCTAATCCTCATCTGCTCAACCCACGGAAGACTGTCCCTAATACAAAACCCCAAAATCGCCGAACACGCCCTTCGGCACACCTCTTCAGCCAGGTCTTCCTCCGGTAAATTTCCATCCAGAGCTGTCCATCTTCCATCGTCCGTTAGCTTGACCTTGGGTCCCAGGCACCTTCCATACTAAGAGTTACAGCTGCACATTCCAATGCACTCCCCTGTGGACTTCTCACCGTATCTCAACTCCTACAACAAAGACTTATTCTCACTAACGAGCTAAATGTCCTTACACCTGCAACAGAAACATGGGAACGAAAAGGAAAGCTCTTCGCATCTTGAAGTTTTACATTTAACTGCAACTCAAGCCTTAACCAAGAAATCCCTGTCGGCCTATAAAATATAGCTAAAATAAGAAATGAACAGGCCTTCTCTTCTACATATGCAGTTAGGCCTTACAAATTTAAACACACTACGAAACCACATTCTAAGCATTAATTCAACATAATCATCTCGTAAATAAGCAACCTACTTTTTAATTCTAACGTGGCACACATTTAATCCATGACATTGATTTGTGAAAACTAATCATCTACATTATTCTAAATACATTCACGATAACTTGCAACGTTAAACTTCGCAAAACGTTATTACACGTCTAACACTTCTATGTTAAATGGTTATAGCAAATACATTTCTATGACGCTTCTAGACATACATCAATTATATGCGGGTGCCGACTAACGGTGAATATGATGCACCCCTACAAATCTCAGAATCACATGGCGCTCTATCACAATTAAGGCATTGCCTGCACCAAACATGTAATTTACATGAAAGGACATGGTGATGACGGAAAAGTTAAACTCCATGATGCCTGGTCTTTATGCATCCACTCTTCTATAGGGATTAAGAAGCGAGCTAGCAAAAGCCCCTTTAAACTTTACAGAGGATCTTGCCACACCACCTCAGCAACAGGCTACTCAAGCTACTGAAACCGAACATTCCTGTATACATTACCATCATTTAAAAGGAACTCTGAGAAAAACGTAATTTGCTTATTCCTCCGACTTCAAATGTTCTAGAGACTAAAGTTTAGGATTCATTCCGTCAGATCAATATCACAGGGGAACTCTTGAACGATGGATAGAAATAGAGGCGCGATGGGCATGTACAGCTGTTATACTTAAGTATAACAAAGGAAAAAACAAAAATTACGTCCTGGTTCTCCGGGACAGATCACTAAACCATGAAGTCAAGCCTGATCTCAGCCTAACACCGTAGGCAATAGTGAAACGCCGTTTGCCATTATCCGGCACTAACCTCGACCGACCTTCATACAGTTATTACACCACATGGAGAAATAAGCCCCTTTCGTTCTACAGTAAGAAGTGGGGAAAAAGTATACTACCCATATACTGCCAGCAGTGCAGTGCAGGAAATTGGAATGACAATTAGTAAAGTATTAAAGGTCGGTTATCCGGTATTATGGGGGTAGATAAAGTGGTCCCCAGTTCGCACATTGCTCTCAAAAAGTACCCACCAAATTATATTTGTTCAATTTCTTTAAAGGGTCAAATAAAGGCCAGGAAAAAACCTACAAAACGCAACTTTATTAAAGGATCCAATGTAGGTGAAAGGTCGCTTTAAGGACTCCCAACATTAATATCAACCCACTTCCACTGGCGTTATATATTCAGCTCGCACAACGGGAATCGATTGTTAAACACAGCTACAAGGTGAGCAAAAGCGTACTATGAGATCAATCCACTCGTCAAAATGTTCATCTGCCCAAGCCCTCCAGTCTTCAGGTGTAGACTGTCGCCCTACAACATATTTAATGTAAAAAAAATTATTTAAAAAAAAAACACACACACGTTTGGTATCACCGAGTTGTCAGATGACTGCATTAAATGCCGACTATATGCACACGCTATATTTATGATGGGAATTTCTTTGCGGTACTAAAGAAAACTCCTTTACCAATCAAGAGTGAATATCTCCTACATTGCCGTAGGTTAATATGGAGAGCCGAGTTGAAGGAGTTAATTCAAGTTATGCAATGCCTGCCTGGAATCACTTACACATTTTAGCCTTTAAAAATCAAATGACATGCATGCTCACTTGAGTGATCTAATCCACTTTGTGTAGTAAACGCAACACGATAATCTACAATTGTGAGATGTGCAAATTGTATATTATAAACATGGCCACTGGAATTATGGAATTGTGCGGAGATTTTCGCATTATTATATAAATCTGCCACAATCTATCTGCTGCATAATCTTTGTTAAAACCTGCAGGTTTGTTTCCAGGGCAAACGGTTCAAAAGTTACTAAAAAAGCAGCAACAAATGTTGCTGCAGGCTGGATGCGCTTTGCAAAACTAGACACCTTTCAGTTGCTTACTGCTTGCTGTGTGTGTTCAACTGGTGCAACCAGTGCCCAGACAGTGTTACCAAGTTTAAGAATGACAAAATTAGGTAATGCTATTACAAAATGTGCCGCCTTAATTGCCTTTTCTTGCCGCACAATTTACTCACACCTGCTGACGCATAACTTCAATAATTCGATCATAAACAATGGTCTACCCTGCCCCACCAATGAAAGAACCACCCCACCACTCCCCCTTCAAAAGCACGTTGCCGCTCACAAGAGGTGTGGCCTACGTATTCGGGCTGAGTTGTCATGATCAGGTTTCGCGTTGGATAGTGGTGTCCCCTACTCACCGAGCTAAAAAACGACGGGAGTACACAGTTACGACATTGTAGGATGCCTCGCTGATGCAAAATTATTAAAAACTTGCCCAAATAACTGCAGTATTAGAGTTCCCGACTCCACTTTTTGTAATTGCAGCTCATTTACTCTAATAAGCAAACTCGAGAACCAATTTTTGTCAAACAGAACAAAATACACAAGTGATGCCATAAAAAAAGCAAGATGAATGAATGTCATGCATACATTAAAAAAGGGCGGTTGCTGCGCACCAAGCAATGGGTATGCAACTTTATTTGATGCGCGCTATCACCTCCACTGAAACACAAATCACAACGTATCAATGTGCTTCCTTCCCATACACAATTGGAAACGTGCCCTTCAAGGCAATGCTAAGAAAGAGTCGTATCATAGGCCCCAGTGGTTCCCATATGTATATATATTCTAACATTAAAAAAAACCGATACAATCAATATGCATAACACGCAACTTCAGAGTCTGTCTGACTGCCGATACAGACGAGTATGAGTTGGAACAAGAGACACGAGGGCGGGAAAAATAAAGGCAATCCACCACTAACTAGTAAGGCTTTCAGAGTAGCAGAAAAAAGAACAAATAAAAAAATGATGGGTGTGTGAGAAAAAAAGACAAGTACATTAGGGTGACAGCAGGAAACTATGCACCCTCATGGAGTGCTTCCCCAAAAAGGAAACAAGAAATGCGAGTGGTGCGCGCGCACGTGCGAAAAGTGAAAGTAGGCTGCGTGCACGAAAGTGAAAGTGATCGCGGCTGTACACATTTCAAAGCTGACGGCTGCGCGCGTGAACGCAAGCTTGTCGCCAGCCAGCAGCACTTTGAAAACTCACGTACTATATGTCTCTCCGAGCAGCACATGCGTGCTGTCTCAGCGAGACCTAAAAAAAGAAATATAGGCAGAGACCAGTACACAGCATGAAAAAAGATGAAGAACAGAAACAAAAAAGTTTAGGAAGAAAAATAGTTGGTAGGCAGAAGAAAGAATGAAATAAATGAGAAAGGAGGAGATACATTGGTAGGGCTACAAATAGATAGCGAAAGTCTAGCTAGAGGCTGTAAGAAAGGGGGACTAGCGCTACAGAGAACAAGTGTTAGAAAGAGGACTACTGTGGGTTGAGTGCTGGCAAAGCCAATAGATCTCACTTTTGGGACCAATAGACACTACAGCTTTGGGCTTTTTTTCAGATGCTGAGCAGCATTGTTGAAAAAACATTAAATAAAAAAAAAAAAGTGTGATGAGGTGCCCGCTACCGGTGGTTGCGTAATTTAACTGATTTGTGCATATGTAAAGGAGTATGACTGCATGTGTCAGAATGAATATGAACGCTAGCAGAATCCGACCTTAGAAGCTACCACCAAATAATTAAGACCACCAAACTAGCAGCTCTGGTGGGCCGCATCAATAGCAACCCCACCAGAAGCAAAGAAATCTTTGCCACTGTGAAAGATTTCACCCCATCATGGGCCGCCTACAACTTGATCACTCCCTCACAGGACCTCTGCAACTGTGAGATGGACTAAGCCACGCCCTATTTACAACACTATGTTAGCATAACCGAGATCATGGTTAACAAGCAAGCTTGTCGTTTCTGCTGCGCTGCACACGACACTGTTGTGTTATTCATTTTGTAAAATGCTGACTCGTCTTTTCCCTACAGAATAACAAACGGTTGTTACACATTCTTAACCGTGAAATGTGCCCTTGGTCTGTACATCATGCAAAGAACGCGTCTGGGTCACTAGAAGGTACAGAGTGTTGTGTTTAGATTGATCGTACCACTTGTTAGACATATCATGCATACAGCTGCCAATGTTTGAAGGACGAGCGTCTTTAATATTGCAGAACAGTTTGGTTTTACATTCATTCGAACAAGAAGAGCTGATGCATACTGTGAGAGCTGATCCTTTGATGTGATTCGACTAAGCTGATCTATACGGTATGGGGTCCCCCCTGTTAGCCTAAGAGACCTTCTAATAGTCTAATAATAATAATGGATTAGATTATAGTGAAAGGAGTGTGGCCATATACCACTGTCATTAATAGTATGATTGCTCCTTTCATTATATATGGTATTGTAATAATGTTCATGATTCTGATCTGTATTGTTAGTCTGCTGGTGTTAGCCAAAGTACTGCATCTTAGGACGCGAGGTTTATAAAATAAACTCTTTAAACTTTACCGTGTCTGTATTATTCAGTTGTGGACTAATAAATAAGTACGAACAGGTATTTCAGCTTCCCACCACTCCTGAGAAATATCTAAGTCGCTTGTTCTGGTTTGTCTATACATTGGGACCACCTAGCTAGATCTAGGTTAACGAATGAGATACTAAGCTAGTCGGATAAGGGGTTCTGGGTTCTGAGGAGGATTTTCTGGTACACCACAATTCTCTGAGGTCCTGGTCTCCTGCGCATAGTTCTGTGCAAAAGCAGAATCCCTGCAACATGGCGCACCTAACGTTTGGTCTTAACGTCTGAGACGCTTTAGTAGTGCTGATTTTAGTCCACAACAACCCTCGCTCTCGTTTCCGGAAAACTTGGGTGACGGTTTAACCTACCTAGGTTTAGACTAAAGGTTCAATCAAGCTTGAAAATTAAAAAGGTTATAAATTTTGAGCCCAAGTGCTACTGAGTAGATCGTTGTTCTTCTTTTAGGAGTCCTTATGGCGGTTAATATTCCCGCTCATAGTCGGGTTCCTTTGCGCACTCATCTGAGGGCGTATGGGGTACCTGATGACGGGATGTCCGTAGTTTTTGTGGTCAGTGCTGATACCACTGCCCTGATTACGGTCCATAGGGCTTTAGTGCAGTATGTGTCACGCACAGTTCAGGTGGGAACACCTGCGGTTGCTGGACACGGGGCGGATCACCATCACGCGGTGGTGATAAGCCCTGTTATGGTTAACGCGGTTGTCGGCAACCGCCCCCTCAGTAAGGATGAATTTCCTTACTGGCTTGCAGAAAAATTTGATCAATTAGAAGCCGTGTTTCCAAACACTACACCTGTGGATAAACACAGGATACTCACCATTACTTTGCCCAAAGACCTGGTCCCTGAGCTTGTTGATTGTGACAATTGGGGCAAGATCTTTGCGGCGACATATTCGAAGTGCTACGGCACTCCGTCTATGGCTGTACTACCCTCCGTCATCAAGAAAGTTCAAGAAAGTCATGGTGCGGAGGCAGCTATTGAGTTGGGAATGAGGCTTGTCGACAGTTTCGATGTGGTATGTTCCATGGTAATGGGCAACCTCAAAGGAGATGCCATGCAGTTCCAAGTTGGCAATATGCTGGAGCGTCTGGCGGATGAAGACAAGCCTCGGCAATTCGCAAAAATTATTGCGAAAGCCTACAGGATGGTTGGATGTAGTGCCTTAGGAGTAAAGCCCACCATCAAAATTCCTGATGTAGTACAACAAACTAAGGTGAGTTCGTCTACAAAAGACGAAAAGCCAAACTTTCCTAAACAAAGTTGGCGAGCCAAAAAACAAGAGAAGCAGCAACAGAAACAGGTTTCTCGTCCTGCCTCACCAGTTCAGTCGTATAGTGAACGCACTTATGATTTGCGCGATCGTACTCGTATTAAGTCACCTGATAGGTTTCAGGTTTCTGAACAACGCTCTCCTCGTTCTTCACAGGAAACATCAATTTCGCACTCTGGTGGTGGAGAACGTGGAAGAGGACGGGGCACTCAAAGTCGAGACCAGCCCCGCCAGACTGACGGTAAAGGCAAGCAGGAAGACGCTGCCAGACCACGTCCACCGTTTCAGAAAAAGAAAGTTGCTGCTATCTCAGCGAGATATGCCTCAGATGGTCAGGACACAGCTTCGGAACCTGACATGGGCACTAACGCTGCTCGACAGCGCGGCGGAAGTTACAGTAGTGCGGGAAGCATTGCGTCCATTTCTGGAGGCGACAGCAACTGACATTTATGTGACAGTCGAAACTGCTGATACTCGCGTAGCCCCCCCAGAAAGATTATTTGAAATAGTCCTTAATATTGAGGGTG
This sequence comes from Triturus cristatus, assembly GCF_964204655.1. Taxonomy (NCBI): domain Eukaryota; kingdom Metazoa; phylum Chordata; class Amphibia; order Caudata; family Salamandridae; genus Triturus; species Triturus cristatus. Next base: position 733,750,347 of record NC_140579.1, on the reverse strand, counting down.
ACATACAACGCAAAATTAAAGCGGTTTTTTGGGATAATCTTACCACCACATATGATATTCTTTTGGCGGAGAAAGATTGGCCTCCGGCTTTCATTTTAGACGCCCCTAGGGGAGAGGAAGTTATACTTCCTTCCTTTGGGCACGTAGTGCCCACGGAGGAGTCTACTAGGTTGGCTGGGGAGTGGGCGCAGGTGCTTGCGCCTGCGTTATATCGTAATCAGGGTGGCTGGGACAAATGCTCTCCCAATCATGAGATTCCATTGCGATCCGATCCCCAGCCACAACCCCAATATCCCATGCGTCGCGAGGCTAGACCTCACGTCGCGTCAATCCTTGAGCAATTGGAGTATCAAGGAGTAATTGAGACATGTGTGTCACCCATGAATAATCCTTTATTCACTGTAACGAAGCCTGACGGATCGTACCGCCTAGTTTTGGATTACCGGCATTTAAACTCACATTGCCGGACGTGTGCGGTACAGAATACTCATAGTTCGGCTCTCGTAGATAGTCTTGTGAGAAAACGTTTCAAAACTACGCTCGACTTATCCAATGGCTTTTATTGCCATAATCTGTCCCCTCTCAGTTATGAGTGGACAGCATTTACCTCGGGTGGTAAACAAAAATTGTTCAAGAGGCTCCCGATGGGCTATAAGAACAGCCCTGGAGTTTTTGCCGCTCGCGTGGTCTCTCTCTTAGAGATGGTAGACCCGGAAGCATACTCGTATGTCGATGACATCTATCTGACAGACGACGAGTTGCTTCCACACCTTGCTCGTGTGGATAACATAGTGACTATGTTTGCAGACTTCGGTTACAAGTTTAACTTTAAGAAGTCGCACATTGCTGAATTTACAGTGTTGTTCTTGGGGTACGAACTCAATAATGAAGGTCGAGGCTTGGCACCGCAGTTCCTTGAGAAATGCGCAAACCTTCGTATCCCCTCGACACTGAAAAAATTACAATCCTTGCTGGGTTTTCTGAATTTCGGTCGATCCTACATTCCTGATTATGCCCAACGTATCAAGACACTTTATGCCTTGATACAACCAACTTATACCAGGTCTTGCTGGCTGCCAGAGCACTCGTTGGCATTATATACTTTGCAAACTGATCTTCTTACAGCTAAATATCTCAAAACTCGTGACAATCACACCAACCTGGTCATTAGAATTGTTCCAGGCGCGGAAGGTTTCACGTACTTAACGTTCAATGAGGGTGACACAGTCCCCATTGCTTACAAATCTCATCTGTACACTTCGGCTGAGCTGCGATTTTCCACTGTTGAAAAAGTTTTGACAGCAGTTCAGATGGCGATCCTGAAAGAACGAGCGCTATCGCAAGGAAAGCGCATGCTGGTGGTAACACCGTTTCCTGCTCTCGAAGCAGTCACTAAGGCTAGTGTACCAAATTCTAAGGCTTTGCATCCGAGGTGGATACAATGGGCGACCTCCTTGGCTTCGCCTGACGTCGAATATATCTTTGACGCAGCGTTGCAGACTCAAGAGAGTTTGGAGTATGAATTCGTTCATCCAGCTCCACAGTCGTTGCGCCCTATCGAGGAATACCATTGTGTCATATTCACTGACTGGGTCGGCGCAACCCGCAACTGGATCAAAGCACGCTTATTCAGCGGCTTGCGCAATTGTAGTCGGTACTTTCGTGAATGGAGAGTTCAAATCTGATGCAGTGCATACGCAGTCATTGGGTGATTGTACCGCGCAACTGGCGGAGCTACGTGCTCTGGTGCTTGCACTGGAGTTTGCTGATCACCGAGTCACTAGTCTTATAGTGAGTGACTATTACTACTGTGTTCAATCTTTCAACGACAATATACTTTTTTGGATTATGAATGGTTTTCGTGACTCCAAAGGTTGCTCAGTAAAGCATAAAACAATTTGGGCACGAGTGTCAGAACTCAAAGGAAGTTTGCCACTAGTGGATGTAATTCACACTCTGGGTCACCAACGAGTTGGTGTCCATGCTGTCGGTAACAGTTTGGCTGACGAGGCAGCTAAAACAGCAGTGGCAACATATTTAGTAGCAGCAGTTACAAGATCAAAATCAAAGATAGATGCAGACATCTTAGCAGCTATTGCGGCAACAGAGACAGGGAAAAACTTCCCTAGAGGTTTCCCGTCTCGATACCATTATCACTTAAGTCCTGATAACGTCCCGTTAGTGAGGATTAACGACGTTGGTGATAGATTGATTCCCAACGCGGACTGCAGACCAAATCTGATAACAGCTGCTCACGAAGGTGTTGCGTCTGCGCACGTTGGAGTGTCAGCGACTGTTTCTTTTGCAGCAACGTTACTGGTGGTATGGTTTGTATAAACAAGCGCGGGCCTATGTACTTGATTGTGACATTTGCCAGCAGATCAAACCTTCTTCTGTTGCGCGTCCACCTCCAACGCAGCTGAATATATCTAATCAACCACTAGCGTGTGTTTATTTAGATCACTGCGGTCCTTTTACCTCTGATACTGCGTACAAGTACATCTTGGTTGCAGTGGATTCGTGCACACGTTTTCTGTGGGTGTGGCTACAAAGGAGTGCTGATGCCAGGACTGTCATCAAAGCATTGCATGTCTTTATAGGGAGTTTTGCGTGTGGTACCCTTCACTCTGATCAGGGCCCGGCGTTCGCCTCTAAGGCTTACAAAGAGGCTATGAGAAGTTTGGGGGTCCAAGTCAAATTTTCGTCTCCATACCGGCCTGAGGGCAATAGTGTTGTGGAACGGATGAACCGTGACCTAAAGCAATCGTTGACAGCCAAGGTGTTAGGTACAGGCCAGAACTGGCTTGCCCACTTGTATGACGTCCAACGGGCACTTAATAATCTCCCTAGAAGGTCTCTGGGTGGGAGGACCCCTTACATGATGCTCTTTGGAGTGAGAATGTTTGTTCCGGACCTTGATGGTCTAGACATGGCGGCGGCTGCCGCCCCTTTTGACCTCGATGACCACTGTGCTGTATTGCAGAATCTACAAGAAGCAAGAGACACTCTGGCAAAAGAACACGTGCCCTCTGCATCAGAAGAAGCGCTCCTGATTCCGGTGGTCGGCTGGCTGCCTCGAGTTGGTGATCTGGTCCGTGAGAAGGTGGAGAACAAGAAGGAGTTTGGCCCCTCTTATCGTGCACCGGTCCCAGTGCTAGGAGTATTGGGTACACGTACAGTTTTACCACCACTTCCTGGTCGCAAAGAAAAAAGGTACATTTCAATTGAAAATGTCAAGCTACACAGGGTGGCCGATTCTCCATAGTATGACACCTTCGGTTTCGTGCCCTTCAATGCTGAGAAACTCTGCTGTGGTGCCACCCTCTGTCATCGTGCCTGATGTTTCCCTTGAGATGATCACAGTTAATGGTCCGCCACCTACTGCTGGTGGTTTGCCCGCTGATCCCGAGTATGCTTATCCTACAGAAGTTGCTTTGCCCCTTTTAAATACAACAACACTTGCCCAGTCCCAGTCTTCCTTTGAAACTGAATCATTGACTTCCACTGTCCCTTCCAAAATCTCTATATTTTTTGCCTGGTTCAAGAGACATTTTTTGGTTGCACCTTGGACTTACATCTGGTTGGTGCTGATTTGTATTTTTTTATTCATGACAATTGGCTTTGTGGTAGTGTTTTTTAGACTTATCAATGGACACTACCTGAATGAGCGTTCTACAATTCAATTAATTGATGGAACTTTGGCCCCCCATTCCTCATCGCACATCATGAAAAGAGAACAGACGTTTGTGAACATCACCGCCTGGCCTGTACGTGATGGGATTGCTTGGGATGCAGTGAACTTTCAAATTCATGGTCCCACCGAAGTTATTAATGTGCCAACTGTTTTTCGTGTTTCTATGGGTGATGTAGTTAAACAAAACATCCGCTCAGATGATTGGGATGTACAAGCAATAGAAGCACTGTTTCCTGATTTAAAATATTATGCTGCATTTGAAGCTGAGGATCTGTATTTAAATACTGCAAACTATGATGAGCAGTATTGTTTTCAACATTATGGCACACATTTCCTACACAGAGCGAATACTTTCAGAAATGTTGTTAATTACACCCAATGGGAACATTGTCCTGCCCCTGTGCCTGGCAGCTCGGCCACTTTATTGAAAAAATTCACATATTTTTCGGATTTTAGTGTGTCAAACCCTGAGTCTTTTTACTTTAAGGTGGCGGGAGAACCCTCTTCTAAAGTCAGACTGACACACACAAAATTATTATATTCCAAATCCTTTATGGAGGAATTGGCTATTGGAGGTTATGACGTATGGAAAGCTACTATCGATCTTAAATCGGTTTGGGGAACTAAACTGTGGCAGGTACAAGGAACAGAAGCTTTACATCGTGCCTGTCTTATCCCTAACCATATTTTATTTTTAAATTCATCTATTTTTCAGACAACCTGTTTTGGATTGGCTATATCAAAAAAATTAATTTCCCCCTCGATCCCTGATCTGGGCGCTTATCCTGGTTGGGAAAATCACTCAGATCTGTCCCTCACTGGGTTGCAGTCGCTTGTTTCCAATGGCACCTTCAATATTTCAACATTGAATCCTGAGGGTTGGCTAGTATGGCAAACAAGCTCAGATTCCTGTCAACGTCGGTTTCTGGATTTGAACCCGGGGTATACACAACTTAGGGTTGACCCTCGTTTCACATCTTCACACACGGTGACTACCTACTCTGTAGGTAAGTTATGTCAGTCATGGTTGCAACATTCCACCTTAACTTCAGTTAAACTTCATTTGTCACGCTTAAATGAAAAAATAGATTTGAATGATTTCATTAAGGGTCCTGTTAATGGTAGATCTAAACGATGGGCTTATGCTATTTACAATGAAGTTTGGAAGTTGTCGCAAATTGAGGCTGCTTCTAGACTACGTGCTATTGACCAGGCCAATATGGAAAAAGTATTGGCTGTGATAGATAATAGTATTAATACGTTGTCTTCAAGAATTTATACATTAGATAATATTTTTTCTTCTGTTGTAGACATTGTGCAAGATGATGTATCTGTTTTGTATCATGGTCAAAATCAATTGCGTTCAATTATGCAGTTTGCATGGACATCGCAAACGTTAAAAGCAGGGAAAGTCCCTTGGGATTACATGAATATTTCTTCGTTGTTCCTTCCATTTAATTTGACTGACAAGCAGCAGTTCATGTCCATGAAAGATGCTACTTATGCATTGCTGCACATTGAAAAATTAGAACCTTTACCTTTTTCTATAGCCGAGTTAAATTCAGCCGTGTGGCTAGTACACGGATTAGTAACTTTACCGTTCAGTTTGTTTAGGTTTAGTTCGTGTATGAAACATTATGCTATCGGCAGATACGAACAACTTGGTGATGCGTTTCTGCATGAAGTTTGGTCACTTCCGTTCACTTACAGATACGTGAGAGATGGCAAGGAAGTTTACTTAAAAGGTGAAGAATGCAGTTCCGCTCCTGATCACTCTGTTGTTTGCAGACATATACAATTACATGGCGCTTGCAATATACACGCTCCTAATTTAGCTTGTGTCTTAAAGGGGATTCCAATGCCAGTTATAACGTCTTCTTTGAAGCTGCTTGCCAACGGTAGTTATTTGCTTTTAAATAATGAAGCTTGCTGTGGGATGCTAGTGGGTATTCCTTACATAGTGACTGTTACACAAAAAGTAGTTTGCTGTAATAACGTCCTTTTCCCACCCCCGCAAGGCCGACTCGATATATCCATCTGGCCAGCGATTCCAACCTTGAACGCAGAGTTCAATAGGATGAGCAGAATAAGGGCTCTTTTGTCTAAAAAGGAGGTTGCGTTAACTTCATCCCGTGAAACATTTCTTCTTAATGTTGCAAACACACGAACTGAGGTACAAGCTCTTTTAAATACAGACCTCCCCCTCCATTTTGGAACTTTGATTCAAACTATCTTTAATGCTTCGTCTACGACTGGCCTTGTTCATTTCTTTAAAATTGTGGGCTCCGGCCTCGTGACATCTTTCCAGTCTGTTTTTGGTGTGATCCCCGCATTTTTACATTCTATTTTTTCGAGTGTCTTCGGAGGGTTACCCTTGCTCCTCGCTTTGGTGGCTGGGATCCTTTTGTTGATTTGCGCTCTTCGCTATGGCTGCACACCGGGAGCTGCAAGACAGAATGCTGCGCTTGCTCCATCTTCGTAGCCGGATGCTTGATTTCTATGGCACCTTACCATTGGCGGTATTAAGCGTCAAGTATGGATTGTCTTTCCGGTTTCCCTTTTTTACGTGTGTGCAACCTGTTTTTCATTGCCTAGATTGTCCCTTCCAATGGGCTCTGGACTTGTGCCTGTCAAACTTGGCGTCGCCTGACCCGGATTTTGATGAACTAATGTGTCCCTTAGTGGCTCATGAATTCGACTGTTCTGGTGTCGCGTTTATGGCTTTGGGTGCGGCACACGGAGTCCGTGGAAATTGGGATATCGGAGAGGCAGCTATTGATTTCCTTGAAAGGAGTTATATTGAGGAGACGGGCAGTTGTCCTATCATGGTGCTGGATGCTCCGATGGTTGACAAACATGTATGCTCCTTTCACTTGCTCAACTGGATGGCTGATACTTTTGCGGGACACTCCAATGATTTCCTCTTGGAAGCAGTCGCAACTTACGGTGCATATACCTTCATGGATTGACTGATTGACATTGTCAATGCAGCTTGCATCCAGAATTGTAAAATTTCTACAAATAATTTCGCTTACTTTTTGCCACGATATTTTTTCATTTTTTTTTAAACGAACATTTTTTATTATCGGACTTTACATTTATCTTGTATGTCCTTGAGTCCGTTCTAAGTCACTTGAACTCTGCGTTCTTGATAAATGTATCCCTATTGGTTAGTGCTCCGATCATGGGGGGGGGGTGTGAGATGGACTAAGCCACGCCCTATTTACAACACTAAGTTAGCATAACCGAGATCATGGTTAACAAGCAAGCTTGTCGTTTCTGCTGCGCTGCACACGACACTGTTGTTATGTGTTATTCATTTTGTAAAATGCTGACTCGTCTTTGCCCTACAGAATAACAGACGGTTGTTACACATTCTTAACCGTGAAATGTGCCCTTGGTCTGTACATCATGCAAAGAACGCGTCTGGGTCACTAGAAGGTACAGAGTGTTGTGTTTAGATTGATCGTACCACTTGTTAGACATATCATGCATACAGCTGCCAATGTTTGAAGGACGAGCGTCTTTAATATTGCAGAACAGTTTGGTTTTACATTCATTCGAACAAGAAGAGCTGATGCATGCTGTGAGAGCTGATCCTTTGATGTGATTCGACTAAGCTGATCTATACGGTATGGGGTCCCCCCTGTTAGCCTAAGAGACCTTCTAATAGTCTAATAATAATAATGGATTAGATTATAGTGAAAGGAGTGTGGCCATATACCACTGTCATTAATAGTATGATTGCTCCTTTCATTATATATGGTATTGTAATAATGTTCATGATTCTGATCTGTATTGTTAGTCTGCTGGTGTTAGCCAAAGTACTGCATCTTAGGACGCGAGGTTTATAAAATAAACTCTTTAAACTTTACCGTGTCTGTATTATTCAGTTGTGGACTAATAAATAAGTACGAACAGGTATTTCAGCTTCCCACCACTCCTGAGAAATATCTAAGTCGCTTGTTCTGGTTTGTCTATACATTGGGACCACCTAGCTAGATCTAGGTTAACGAATGAGATACTAAGCTAGTCGGATAAGGGGTTCTGGGTTCTGAGGAGGATTTTCTGGTACACCACAATTCTCTGAGGTCCTGGTCTCCTGCGCATAGTTCTGTGCAAAAGCAGAATCCCTGCAACATGGCGCACCTAACGTTTGGTCTTAACGTCTGAGACGCTTTAGTAGTGCTGATTTTAGTCCACAACAACCCTCGCTCTCGTTTCCGGAAAACTTGGGTGACGGTTTAACCTACCTAGGTTTAGACTAAAGGTTCTATCAAGCTTGAAAATTAAAAAGGTTATAAATTTTGAGCCCAAGTGCTACCGAGTAGATCGTTGTTCTTCTTTTAGGAGTCCTTATGGCGGTTAATATTCCCGCTCATAGTCGGGTTCCTTTGCGCACTCATCTGAGGGCGTATGGGGTACCTGATGACGGGATGTCCGTAGTTTTTGTGGTCAGTGCTGATACCACTGCCCTGATTACGGTCCATAGGGCTTTAGTGCAGTATGTGTCACGCACAGTTCAGGTGGGAACACCTGCGGTTGCTGGACACGGGGCGGATCACCATCACGCGGTGGTGATAAGCCATGTTATGGTTAACGCGGTTGTCGGCAACCGCCCCCTCAGTAAGGATGAATTTCCTTACTGGCTTGCAGAAAAATTTGATCAATTAGAAGCCGTGTTTCCAAACACTACACCTGTGGATAAACACAGGATACTCACCATTACTTTGCCCAAAGACCTGGTCCCTGAGCTTGTTGATTGTGACAATTGGGGCAAGATCTTTGCGGCGACATATTCGAAGTGCTACGGCACTCCGTCTATGGCTGTACTACCCTCCGTCATCAAGAAAGTTCAAGAAAGTCATGGTGCGGAGGCAGCTATTGAGTTGGGAATGAGGCTTGTCGACAGTTTCGATGTGGTATGTTCCATGGTAATGGGCAACCTCAAAGGAGATGCCATGCAGTTCCAAGTTGGCAATATGCTGGAGCGTCTGGCGGATGAAGACAAGCCTCGGCAATTCGCAAAAATTATTGCGAAAGCCTACAGGATGGTTGGATGTAGTGCCTTAGGAGTAAAGCCCACCATCAAAATTCCTGATGTAGTACAACAAACTAAGGTGAGTTCGTCTACAAAAGACGAAAAGCCAAACTTTCCTAAACAAAGTTGGCGAGCCAAAAAACAAGAGAAGCAGCAACAGAAACAGGTTTCTCGTCCTGCCTCACCAGTTCAGTCGTATAGTGAACGCACTTATGATTTGCGCGATCGTACTCGTATTAAGTCACCTGATAGGTTTCAGGTTTCTGAACAACGCTCTCCTCGTTCTTCACAGGAAACATCAATTTCGCACTCTGGTGGTGGAGAACGTGGAAGAGGACGGGGCACTCAAAGTCGAGACCAGCCCCGCCAGACTGACGGTAAAGGCAAGCAGGAAGACGCTGCCAGACCACGTCCACCGTTTCAGAAAAAGAAAGTTGCTGCTATCTCAGCGAGATATGCCTCAGATGGTCAGGACACAGCTTCGGAACCTGACATGGGCACTAACGCTGCTCGACAGCGCGGCGGAAGTTACAGTAGTGCGGGAAGCATTGCGTCCATTTCTGGAGGCGACAGCAACTGACATTTATGTGACAGTCGAAACTGCTGATACTCGCGTAGCCCCCCCAGAAAGATTATTTGAAATAGTCCTTAATATTGAGGGTGACATACAACGCAAAATTAAAGCGTTTTTTTGGGATAATCTTACCACCACATATGATATTCTTTTGGCGGAGAAAGATTGGCCTCCGGCTTTCATTTTAGACGCCCCTAGGGGAGAGGAAGTTATACTTCCTTCCTTTGGGCACGTAGTGCCCACGGAGGAGTCTACTAGGTTGGCTGGGGAGTGGGCGCAGGTGCTTGCGCCTGCGTTATATCGTAATCAGGGTGGCTGGGACAAATGCTCTCCCAATCATGAGATTCCATTGCGATCCGATCCCCAGCCACAACCCCAATATCCCATGCGTCGCGAGGCTAGACCTCACGTCGCGTCAATCCTTGAGCAATTGGAGTATCAAGGAGTAATTGAGACATGTGTGTCACCCATGAATAATCCTTTATTCACTGTAACGAAGCCTGACGGATCGTACCGCCTAGTTTTGGATTACCGGCATTTAAACTCACATTGCCGGACGTGTGCGGTACAGAATACTCATAGTTCGGCTCTCGTAGATAGTCTTGTGAGAAAACGTTTCAAAACTACGCTCGACTTATCCAATGGCTTTTATTGCCATAATCTGTCCCCTCTCAGTTATGAGTGGACAGCATTTACCTCGGGTGGTAAACAAAAACTGTTCAAGAGGCTCCCGATGGGCTATAAGAACAGCCCTGGAGTTTTTGCCGCTAGCGTGGTCTCTCTCTTAGAGATGGTAGACCCGGAAGCATACTCGTATGTCGATGACATCTATCTGACAGACGACGAGTTGCTTCCACACCTTGCTCGTGTGGATAACATAGTGACTATGTTTGCAGACTTCGGTTACAAGTTTAACTTTAAGAAGTCGCACATTGCTGAATTTACAGTGTTGTTCTTGGGGTACGAACTCAATAATGAAGGTCGAGGCTTGGCACCGCAGTTCCTTGAGAAATGCGCAAACCTTCGTATCCCCTCGACACTGAAAAAATTACAATCCTTGCTGGGTTTTCTGAATTTCGGTCGATCCTACATTCCTGATTATGCCCAACGTATCAAGACACTTTATGCCTTGATACAACCAACTTATACCAGGTCTTGCTGGCTGCCAGAGCACTCGTTGGCATTATATACTTTGCAAACTGATCTTCTTACAGCTAAATATCTCAAAACTCGTGACAATCACACCAACCTGGTCATTAGAATTGTTCCAGGCGCGGAAGGTTTCACGTACTTAACGTTCAATGAGGGTGACACAGTCCCCATTGCTTACAAATCTCATCTGTACACTTCGGCTGAGCTGCGATTTTCCACTGTTGAAAAAGTTTTGACAGCAGTTCAGATGGCGATCCTGAAAGAACGAGCGCTATCGCAAGGAAAGCGCATGCTGGTGGTAACACCGTTTCCTGCTCTCGAAGCAGTCACTAAGGCTAGTGTACCAAATTCTAAGGCTTTGCATCCGAGGTGGATACAATGGGCGACCTCCTTGGCTTCGCCTGACGTCGAATATATCTTTGACGCAGCGTTGCAGACTCAAGAGAGTTTGGAGTATGAATTCGTTCATCCAGCTCCACAGTCGTTGCGCCCTATCGAGGAATACCATTGTGTCATATACACTGACTGGGTCGGCGCAACCCGCAACTGGATCAAAGCACGCTTATTCAGCGGCTTGCGCAATTGTAGTCGGTACTTTCGTGAATGGAGAGTTCAAATCTGATGCAGTGCATACGCAGTCATTGGGTGATTGTACCGCGCAACTGGCGGAGCTACGTGCTCTGGTGCTTGCACTGGAGTTTGCTGATCACCGAGTCACTAGTCTTATAGTGAGTGACTATTACTACTGTGTTCAATCTTTCAACGACAATATACTTTTTTGGATTATGAATGGTTTTCGTGACTCCAAAGGTTGCTCAGTAAAGCATAAAACAATTTGGGCACGAGTGTCAGAACTCAAAGGAAGTTTGCCACTAGTGGATGTAATTCACACTCTGGGTCACCAACGAGTTGGTGTCCATGCTGTCGGTAACAGTTTGGCTGACGAGGCAGCTAAAACAGCAGTGGCAACATATTTAGTAGCAGCAGTTACAAGATCAAAATCAAAGATAGATGCAGACATCTTAGCAGCTATTGCGGCAACAGAGACAGGGAAAAACTTCCCTAGAGGTTTCCCGTCTCGATACCATTATCACTTAAGTCCTGATAACGTCCCGTTAGTGAGGATTAACGACGTTGGTGATAGATTGATTCCCAACGCGGACTGCAGACCAAATCTGATAACAGCTGCTCACGAAGGTGTTGCGTCTGCGCACGTTGGAGTGTCAGCGACTGTTTCTTTTGCAGCAACGTTACTGGTGGTATGGTTTGTATAAACAAGCGCGGGCCTATGTACTTGATTGTGACATTTGCCAGCAGATCAAACCTTCTTCTGTTGCGCGTCCACCTCCAACGCAGCTGCATATATCTAATCAACCACTAGCGTGTGTTTATTTAGATCACTGCGGTCCTTTTACCTCTGATACTGCGTACAAGTACATCTTGGTTGCAGTGGATTCGTGCACACGTTTTCTGTGGGTGTGGCTACAAAGGAGTGCTGATGCCAGGACTGTCATCAAAGCATTGCATGTCTTTATAGGGAGTTTTGCGTGTGGTACCCTTCACTCTGATCAGGGCCCGGCGTTCGCCTCTAAGGCTTACAAAGAGGCTATGAGAAGTTTGGGGGTCCAAGTCAAATTTTCGTCTCCATACCGGCCTGAGGGCAATAGTGTTGTGGAACGGATGAACCGTGACCTAAAGCAATCGTTGACAGCCAAGGTGTTAGGTACAGGCCAGAACTGGCTTGCCCACTTGTATGACGTCCAACGGGCACTTAATAATCTCCCTAGAAGGTCTCTGGGTGGGAGGACCCCTTACATGATGCTCTTTGGAGTGAGAATGTTTGTTCCGGACCTTGATGGTCTAGACATGGCGGCGGCTGCCGCCCCTTTTGACCTCGATGACCACTGTGCTGTATTGCAGAATCTACAAGAAGCAAGAGACACTCTGGCAAAAGAACACGTGCACTCTGCATCAGAAGAAGCGCTCCTGATTCCGGTGGTCGGCTGGCTGCCTCGAGTTGGTGATCTGGTCCGTGAGAAGGTGGAGAACAAGAAGGAGTTTGGCCCCTCTTATCGTGCACCGGTCCCAGTGCTAGGAGTATTGGGTACACGTACAGTTTTACCACCACTTCCTGGTCGCAAAGAAAAAAGGTACATTTCAATTGAAAATGTCAAGCTACACAGGGTGGCCGATTCTCCATAGTATGACACCTTCGGTTTCGTGCCCTTCAATGCTGAGAAACTCTGCTGTGGTGCCACCCTCTGTCATCGTGCCTGATGTTTCCCTTGAGATGATCACAGTTAATGGTCCGCCACCTACTGCTGGTGGTTTGCCCGCTGATCCCGAGTATGCTTATCCTACAGAAGTTGCTTTGCCCCTTTTAAATACAACAACACTTGCCCAGTCCCAGTCTTCCTTTGAAACTGAATCATTGACTTCCCCTGTCCCTTCCAAAATCTCTATATTTTTTGCCTGGTTCAAGAGACATTTTTTGGTTGCACCTTGGACTTACATCTGGTTGGTGCTGATTTGTATTTTTTTATTCATGACAATTGGCTTTGTGGTAGTGTTTTTTAGACTTATCAATGGACACTACCTGAATGAGCGTTCTACAATTCAATTAATTGATGGAACTTTGGCCCCCCATTCCTCATCGCACATCATGAAAAGAGAACAGACGTTTGTGAACATCACCGCCTGGCCTGTACGTGATGGGATTGCTTGGGATGCAGTGAACTTTCAAATTCATGGTCCCACCGAAGTTATTAATGTGCCAACTGTTTTTCGTGTTTCTATGGGTGATGTAGTTAAACAAAACATCCGCTCAGATGATTGGGATGTACAAGCAATAGAAGCACTGTTTCCTGATTTAAAATATTATGCTGCATTTGAAGCTGAGGATCTGTATTTAAATACTGCAAACTATGATGAGCAGTATTGTTTTCAACATTATGGCACACATTTCCTACACAGAGCGAATACTTTCAGAAATGTTGTTAATTACACCCAATGGGAACATTGTCCTGCCCCTGTGCCTGGCAGCTCGGCCACTTTATTGAAAAAATTCACATATTTTTCGGATTTTAGTGTGTCAAACCCTGAGTCTTTTTACTTTAAGGTGGCGGGAGAACCCTCTTCTAAAGTCAGACTGACACACACAAAATTATTATATTCCAAATCCTTTATGGAGGAATTGGCTATTGGAGGTTATGACGTATGGAAAGCTACTATCGATCTTAAATCGGTTTGGGGAACTAAACTGTGGCAGGTACAAGGAACAGAAGCTTTACATCGTGCCTGTCTTATCCCTAACCATATTTTATTTTTAAATTCATCTATTTTTCAGACAACCTGTTTTGGATTGGCTATATCAAAAAAATTAATTTCCCCCTCGATCCCTGATCTGGGCGCTTATCCTGGTTGGGAAAATCACTCAGATCTGTCCCTCACTGGGTTGCAGTCGCTTGTTTCCAATGGCACCTTCAATATTTCAACATTGAATCCTGAGGGTTGGCTAGTATGGCAAACAAGCTCAGATTCCTGTCAACGTCGGTTTCTGGATTTGAACCCGGGGTATACACAACTTAGGGTTGACCCTCGTTTCACATCTTCACACACGGTGACTACCTACTCTGTAGGTAAGTTATGTCAGTCATGGTTGCAACATTCCACCTTAACTTCAGTTAAACTTCATTTGTCACGCTTAAATGAAAAAATAGATTTGAATGATTTCATTAAGGGTCCTGTTAATGGTAGATCTAAACGATGGGCTTATGCTATTTACAATGAAGTTTGGAAGTTGTCGCAAATTGAGGCTGCTTCTAGACTACGTGCTATTGACCAGGCCAATATGGAAAAAGTATTGGCTGTGATAGATAATAGTATTAATACGTTGTCTTCAAGAATTTATACATTAGATAATATTTTTTCTTCTGTTGTAGACATTGTGCAAGATGATGTATCTGTTTTGTATCATGGTCAAAATCAATTGCGTTCAATTATGCAGTTTGCATGGACATCGCAAACGTTAAAAGCAGGGAAAGTCCCTTGGGATTACATGAATATTTCTTCGTTGTTCCTTCCATTTAATTTGACTGACAAGCAGCAGTTCATGTCCATGAAAGATGCTACTTATGCATTGCTGCACATTGAAAAATTAGAACCTTTACCTTTTTCTATAGCCGAGTTAAATTCAGCCGTGTGGCTAGTACACGGATTAGTAACTTTACCGTTCAGTTTGTTTAGGTTTAGTTCGTGTATGAAACATTATGCTATCGGCAGATACGAACAACTTGGTGATGCGTTTCTGCATGAAGTTTGGTCACTTCCGTTCACTTACAGATACGTGAGAGATGGCAAGGAAGTTTACTTAAAAGGTGAAGAATGCAGTTCCGCTCCTGATCACTCTGTTGTTTGCAGACATATACAATTACATGGCGCTTGCAATATACACGCTCCTAATTTAGCTTGTGTCTTAAAGGGGATTCCAATGCCAGTTATAACGTCTTCTTTGAAGCTGCTTGCCAACGGTAGTTATTTGCTTTTAAATAATGAAGCTTGCTGTGGGATGCTAGTGGGTATTCCTTACATAGTGACTGTTACACAAAAAGTAGTTTGCTGTAATAACGTCCTTTTCCCACCCCCGCAAGGCCGACTCGATATATCCATCTGGCCAGCGATTCCAACCTTGAACGCAGAGTTCAATAGGATGAGCAGAATAAGGGCTCTTTTGTCTAAAAAGGAGGTTGCGTTAACTTCATCCCGTGAAACATTTCTTCTTAATGTTGCAAACACACGAACTGAGGTACAAGCTCTTTTAAATACAGACCTCCCCCTCCATTTTGGAACTTTGATTCAAACTATCTTTAATGCTTCGTCTACGACTGGCCTTGTTCATTTCTTTAAAATTGTGGGCTCCGGCCTCGTGACATCTTTCCAGTCTGTTTTTGGTGTGATCCCCGCATTTTTACATTCTATTTTTTCGAGTGTCTTCGGAGGGTTACCCTTGCTCCTCGCTTTGGTGGCTGGGATCCTTTTGTTGATTTGCGCTCTTCGCTATGGCTGCACACCGGGAGCTGCAAGACAGAATGCTGCGCTTGCTCCATCTTCGTAGCCGGATGCTTGATTTCTATGGCACCTTACCATTGGCGGTATTAAGCGTCAAGTATGGATTGTCTTTCCGGTTTCCCTTTTTTACGTGTGTGCAACCTGTTTTTCATTGCCTAGATTGTCCCTTCCAATGGGCTCTGGACTTGTGCCTGTCAAACTTGGCGTCGCCTGACCCGGATTTTGATGAACTAATGTGTCCCTTAGTGGCTCATGAATTCGACTGTTCTGGTGTCGCGTTTATGGCTTTGGGTGCGGCACACGGAGTCCGTGGAAATTGGGATATCGGAGAGGCAGCTATTGATTTCCTTGAAAGGAGTTATATTGAGGAGACGGGCAGTTGTCCTATCATGGTGCTGGATGCTCCGATGGTTGACAAACATGTATGCTCCTTTCACTTGCTCAACTGGATGGCTGATACTTTTGCGGGACACTCCAATGATTTCCTCTTGGAAGCAGTCGCAACTTACGGTGCATATACCTTCATGGATTGACTGATTGACATTGTCAATGCAGCTTGCATCCAGAATTGTAAAATTTCTACAAATAATTTGGCTTACTTTTTGCCACGATATTTTTTCATTTTTTTTAAACGAACATTTTTTATTATCGGACTTTACATTTATCTTGTATGTCCTTGAGTCCGTTCTAAGTCACTTGAACTCTGCGTTCTTGATAAATGTATCCCTATTGGTTAGTGCTCCGATCATGGGGGGGGTGTGAGATGGACTAAGCCACGCCCTATTTACAACACTAAGTTAGCATAACCGAGATCATGGTTAACAAGCAAGCTTGTCGTTTCTGCTGCGCTGCACACGACACTGTTGTTATGTGTTATTCATTTTGTAAAATGCTGACTCGTCTTTGCCCTACAGAATAACAGACGGTTGTTACACATTCTTAACCGTGAAATGTGCCCTTGGTCTGTACATCATGCAAAGAACGCGTCTGGGTCACTAGAAGGTACAGAGTGTTGTGTTTAGATTGATCGTACCACTTGTTAGACATATCATGCATACAGCTGCCAATGTTTGAAGGACGAGCGTCTTTAATATTGCAGAACAGTTTGGTTTTACATTCATTCGAACAAGAAGAGCTGATGCATGCTGTGAGAGCTGATCCTTTGATGTGATTCGACTAAGCTGATCTATACGGTATGGGGTCCCCCCTGTTAGCCTAAGAGACCTTCTAATAGTCTAATAATAATAATGGATTAGATTATAGTGAAAGGAGTGTGGCCATATACCACTGTCATTAATAGTATGATTGCTCCTTTCATTATATATGGTATTGTAATAATGTTCATGATTCTGATCTGTATTGTTAGTCTGCTGGTGTTAGCCAAAGTACTGCATCTTAGGACGCGAGGTTTATAAAATAAACTCTTTAAACTTTACCGTGTCTGTATTATTCAGTTGTGGACTAATAAATAAGTACGAACAGGTATTTCAGCTTCCCACCACTCCTGAGAAATATCTAAGTCGCTTGTTCTGGTTTGTCTATACATTGGGACCACCTAGCTAGATCTAGGTTAACGAATGAGATACTAAGCTAGTCGGATAAGGGGTTCTGGGTTCTGAGGAGGATTTTCTGGTACACCACAATTCTCTGAGGTCCTGGTCTCCTGCGCATAGTTCTGTGCAAAAGCAGAATCCCTGCAACACAACAATCTCTCCCAATTCTTCAGCAACAAATTCAACGCCACATACAGCAACTTCAGCCAGCAACTGGACCCGACAGACCTCGCCAAACAACTCCCAATCTTATCCAAATAAACAATGCTAACCAAATGGACCCCAGAAAAAACACTCTGTCTATCCACTCAGAGGCCCCATCGCACTCCTGCCCCCTTCACGCCTACTTCAGAGGACTGCAACTCATCAGCGCCATGCTCACACACATCCTGAATGCCTCCACCTCTTCTGAGACCGTCCCAGAAGCTTGAAAAAACACATCTGTCCTCCTATTGCTGAAGAAACCCTCTGCTGATGCTTCAAAAGTCGCAAACTACAGACCGATATACCTGCTACTACTCCTGGCGATGGTCTTTAGAAAAAACCTCACTAAATACCACAACAACCGCCAACTCCTCAACATCACTCAGTCTGGTTTCAGACCTAACCACAGCAAGGACATTGCCTTAATCGCTGCCTCGGATGATATCCGCAATGCTCTGGACAGAGAAGGCACTGCGGCCCTCATTCTCCATGACCTCTATGCAGCATTTGACAGCCCCCCTCCCCAACCAACGCCTACACAACATGGGAATCCAAGGACACACACTCTGATGGATGTGCTTCTTCTGGACTTGAATGACCCAGTTAGTCTGACGTGACCTCATCTACGGAGATGCGTAAGAATCCTCCCTGAGCCTGACCCTCTTCAACACATACAGGATCCCTCTAGCCAGCATCATCCACTCTCACGATATCACTGTTCTTTTCTACCTGGACATGAGACTCATTCTCTTCCTCACGGAAAAGATGGTCAGTATCCGGATTGAGTTCAATGCCTGCATGACTGAAATCGTCCACTGGATGAGAACCAGCTGTCTAAAGCTGCACACTGTCTATACCAAAATTGTGATCCTCGGGAAGAGCATATTACCTTGGGACTTCACCTGGTGGCCAACAGAACTAGGACTGACACCCACGCCCACCAAGAAGCCGAAGTCTGGCTTTTCAATTAGTCCCACTAGGTCCGAGGTGTGCCTAGACTCTCACTGCTGTATAAAGGAAAGTGGTCCCAGCATATAGTTCATTCAAAAACAAAACATTGGCATTATTGGAACATAATTTAGACGGATAACTTAAAAAAGTTCGAATGTTATTTAATCACATTGAACACGTAACATTCTTTCAAAATTGAATCAGAAGAATTTTTAAGCAACAATTTGAAAAACTAAAACACGTGCCCAAGGGAAGGGAGGGGGGTGAGTGAAATAGTGCAGAATTTGGGAGGAAGTGAATACAGTGGTAAAGGTTACTGAATTACACTTAAATTGGACGGCATTTAAGAATCACTGCCGTATTTTGAACATAGATTCAATCATAGTCACAATATTAACAATTCGGAATAGTGCCATATAGAAACAATCACAGTACACCATGTACTGTTGACGATGTTGGCAAAAGATGTTGAGTCGACGTTTCGACCCCTTGAGTGTTGTAGGTATTGAGTGGAACCTTACGGGGTGGGGTCTTCATCAGGACTAGGATAGACACAAAGGAAGGATGGGCACCTGAAGGAACAAAAGTTTAAATGAGTGGGGACTCATCAATCTGTCATTTGGCGGAAGCTACAATATATTGAAAAAAATTTAAAAGTTACCGTGTCCGAAGGTGGACAAGCCTCTAAGACGTCCGCAGGTCGTCAAAGAGAGAGGGAAAAATCCTCGGCGGTAACGGACTGGCGTGGAGAGTGGTGGACACCTGAAATTAAGTAAGGTGAGTCAGACTGGTGAACCAGACTAGTTAGTTCAATAAATGGTCGCTCCCAAAGTTGGCGGGAAATAATTACCATCGACCACAAACCGTGGGGGTTAAGTCTTAGGAATCATAGAAAAGCAAAGCCTGGAGATTAATCCGGGTTTAGGGGATGGTTGAACTGCTGGAGAAAAATCACTGCTAGTTCACACAAAGGAACGAATCTACACAGAGAAAAAAAGGACAAATCAGATGTTGTGACAGGGGGAGAGCCTGCTAATAGATAAGTGCTGGAGAAATCACTATTGAGGTGGGATAAAATGATTTCAAAGAATTGGAAAGATCAGTAATAAAGAGAAGTAGATAGTAGGACTTCTCGTTATTATTCACGAGTCCCGTAGGATCACGTAGAATTGGTATAAGAGCATCGCTAGTACTCGAAAACACATAAATTACCGTGGGAGAGGGCAAAGTGTCGAGAGCCGACACGGCATGTCACATACTACATGCAGACACAAAATAGATCATTTTGGGCAGAACAGGATGTCTCGGACAAAATCAAAAGGTCAAGGAGCCAGCATGAAAGAGGGGTAGGAGCTTACCCTGAGTCTCAGCGTCCGCTGCATCAATGAATGGGAAGTGCTTGACCCGGGCGCATCATTTAAATAAGGAGACGCGCGATAAACGCGTGGTCTCCGTTAACGTGCTGGCGCTAGATGCCGGTTGGCAACCGTCAAGGAGGAAAGACTATAATCGGTAGCGTCACGGAGTTGACAGCGTATTAGGAAGTTGTAGACATGGAAGAAACGTAACGCATGAGTCAAACAGAACAACTAGAAAGGTATTGATCGCCCAGTTTGAAACAATGTTAATAGTATAAATAATGTGTAGTACGGTTTAAACAATTTACATCGGTACAAAATCAGAGAAACCCAAACAGTACACGGTGATAATCCTGTTGGGAAGAAAGCATATATCCATATACATAATGTCCAAACAATCACTGTGTATAAATAATGTGTAGTACGGTTTAAACAATTTACATCAGTACAAAATCAGAGAAACCCAAACAGTACACGGTGATAATCCTGTTGGGAAGAAAGCATATATCCATATACATAATGTCCAAACAATCACTGTGTATAGCAACAAATAGGCATGGCAAAAGGTAAGCATGATAGCGTATAATACTGTGTCTGCTGAGTGATGGCCAGCCGCTCCCGGTAAAACCAGCCCTACTCACAGAACAAAATATGTTGTCATATGTGTGCTGGTGGATGGAAGGTGAGGTAACAAAATGGACTTCTCATATTAGTGGTAGACATAATGACTCCTTAAGAGGGGAGAGAAGGAACACATCAAAACCAGAACCAGAACTGGCTCAGATTAATCAAACCCGGAGGACTGCTAGTTGGGCGTTACTGCCATCAAGTTCATTAAGCCCATTAGCCACCGTGTCCATCATAGACATCCATTTAGATTCTCTCACATTGAGGATGGCTGTTAGGTTGCCGCCTCTGGGGCCCAGCTTAACTTTCTCGAGAACTAGCCATTTGAGATCATCTGGTTTATGATTTTTTGAGGTACAGTGTTCAACGAGGGGGGCTCCCGCCACGTTGCACCGGATTCTGCTATGGTGCTGTAGAATTCTAGCTTTCACCTTTTGTTGTGTCTGCCCGATGTAGAGTAAATCGCAAGGGCAACTGATACAATAAATCACATCAGAGGAGTTACAATTCGTAAACGAACTGAGAGTTATCGTGTGTCCTCTATAGGTGAAGATCTTTGTCGGGTCAGTGGAATCACAGGCCTTGCAGTGGCCACACTTAAAGTGTCCGATCACTGGTGGTAGATTCCAAAGTCCTTGGATGGTTGGTGTTGTCGCTGTTTCAAGAAACGAGTGGACTACATAGTCCTTTACATTTCTCGCTTTCTTGAAGGAGTGCATCGGCGGGTTTGGTTGGTCGATGTCATCAGCTACTAACTTCCAATGTTTATTAATCACTTTCTTAATTTCATTACTCCGTGTTGAAAAAGTAGTGACACAAATCAGTCTCTGCAATGCTGTATCTTGTTTAACTTTAGGTGTGAGGAGGGTTTCACGGGGATTGAACCATGCCCTCTTGCGAGCTTTCTTAACCAGTCTCCTGGGGTATCCCCTTGATAGTAGACGATTGCTCAGGTCCTCAGATTCCACAAAGTAATCCTCCTTTTTGGTACAATTTCTTCGTATCCTCAAAAACTGTCCAAAGGGTAGGTTATCCCTAAGGCCACGTGGGTGGTGGCTACTGTATCTAAGTAGGGAATTGCGTTCTGTGGGTTTTCGATACAACGTTGTGTGCAATTTGTTGTCTTCACAAAAGATTTTGATGTCCAGGAAGGCAAGTTCTTTGGCATGCGAATGTATCGTGAACTGGATATTATCGTTGCATAAATTTAACCATTCATGGAAAACCGCCAATTCCGTGAGGTCACCATTCCAAATTAGGAGAATATCGTCGATGTAGCGTCTCCATAAATTGATCTTGCCAGAGAAAGGATTGTTAGCGAAGATAAAGTGACGCTCAAAGTGATCCATGAAGATTATTGCTAGATCAGGAGCAAAGGCAGCTCCCATGGCAACACCTTTAGTTTGGAAGTAGAATTCTCCTTGAAAGATAAAGAAATTTTTTTGCATAGCAATAGTCAAGAGTTGAATTATAAATTCAGTTGGAACTCTCATTGGTGCTGGTCTGGTGTTGAGGGCTTCGGTCATCACCTCCAGTGCCGGTATCTGGGGAATGCTAGTATACAAGGAAACGATGTCGCAGGTCACCAGTAGCTGGGTATTTTGGATCGAAGGGTAGTTGGTCGACCAAGTTGATCGTCTGCATCGTATCCCTGGCAAGATCAATTTATGGAGACGCTACATCGACGATATTCTCCTAATTTGGAATGGTGACCTCACGGAATTGGCGGTTTTCCATGAATGGTTAAATTTATGCAACGATAATATCCAGTTCACGATACATTCGCATGCCAAAGAACTTGCCTTCCTGGACATCAAAATCTTTTGTGAAGACAACAAATTGCACACAACGTTGTATCGAAAACCCACAGAACGCAATTCCCTACTTAGATACAGTAGCCACCACCCACGTGGCCTTAGGGATAACCTACCCTTTGGACAGTTTTTGAGGATACGAAGAAATTGTACCAAAAAGGAGGATTACTTTGTGGAATCTGAGGACCTGAGCAATCGTCTACTATCAAGGGGATACCCCAGGAGACTGGTTAAGAAAGCTCGCAAGAGGGCATGGTTCAATCCCCGTGAAACCCTCCTCACACCTAAAGTTAAACAAGATACAGCATTGCAGAGACTGATTTGTGTCACTACTTTTTCAACACGGAGTAATGAAATTAAGAAAGTGATTAATAAACATTGGAAGTTAGTAGCTGATGACATCGACCAACCAAACCCGCCGATGCACTCCTTCAAGAAAGCGAGAAATGTAAAGGACTATGTAGTCCACTCGTTTCTTGAAACAGCGACAACACCAACCATCCAAGGACTTTGGAATCTACCACCAGTGATCGGACACTTTAAGTGTGGCCACTGCAAGGCCTGTGATTCCACTGACCCGACAAAGATCTTCACCTATAGAGGACACACGATAACTCTCAGTTCGTTTACGAATTGTAACTCCTCTGATGTGATTTATTGTATCAGTTGCCCTTGCGATTTACTCTACATCGGGCAGACACAACAAAAGGTGAAAGCTAGAATTCTACAGCACCATAGCAGAATCCGGTGCAACGTGGCGGGAGCCCCCCTCGTTGAACACTGTACCTCAAAAAATCATAAACCAGATGATCTCAAATGGCTAGTTCTCGAGAAAGTTAAGCTGGGCCCCAGAGGCGGCAACCTAACAGCCATCCTCAATGTGAGAGAATCTAAATGGATGTCTATGATGGACACGGTGGCTAATGGGCTTAATGAACTTGATGGCAGTAACGCCCAACTAGCAGTCCTCCGGGTTTGATTAATCTGAGCCAGTTCTGGTTCTGGTTTTGATGTGTTCCTTCTCTCCCCTCTTAAGGAGTCATTATGTCTACCACTAATATGAGAAGTCCATTTTGTTACCTCACCTTCCATCCACCAGCACACATATGACAACATATTTTGTTCTGTGAGTAGGGCTGGTTTTACCGGGAGCGGCTGGCCATCACTCAGCAGACACAGTATTATACGCTATCATGCTTACCTTTTGCCATGCCTATTTGTTGCTATACACAGTGATTGTTTGGACATTATGTATATGGATATATGCTTTCTTCCGAACAGGATTATCACCGTGTACTGTTTGGGTTTCTCTGATTTTGTACTGATGTAAATTGTTTAAACCGTACTACACATTATTTATACACAGTGATTGTTTGGACATTATGTATATGGATATATGCTTTCTTCCCAACAGGATTATCACCGTGTACTGTTTGGGTTTCTCTGATTTTGTACCGATGTAAATTGTTTAAACCGTACTACACATTATTTATACTATTAACATTGTTTCAAACTGGGCGATCAATACCTTTCTAGTTGTTCTGTTTGACTCATGCGTTACGTTTCTTCCATGTCTACAACTTCCTAATACGCTGTCAACTCCGTGACGCTACCGATTATAGTCTTTCCTCCTTGACGGTTGCCAACCGGCATCTAGCGCCAGCACGTTAACGGAGACCACGCGTTTATCGCGCGTCTCCTTATTTAAATGATGCGCCCGGGTCAAGCACTTCCCATTCATTGATGCAGCGGACGCTGAGACTCAGGGTAAGCTCCTACCCCTCTTTCATGCTGGCTCCTTGACCTTTTGATTTTGTCCGAGACATCCTGTTCTGCCCAAAATGATCTATTTTGTGTCTGCATGTAGTATGTGACATGCCGTGTCGGCTCTCGACACTTTGCCCTCTCCCACGGTAATTTATGTGTTTTCGAGTACTAGCGATGCTCTTATACCAATTCTACGTGATCCTACGGGACTCGTGAATAATAACGAGAAGTCCTACTATCTACTTCTCTTTATTACTGATCTTTCCAATTCTTTGAAATCATTTTATCCCACCTCAATAGTGATTTCTCCAGCACTTATCTATTAGCAGGCTCTCCCCCTGTCACAACATCTGATTTGTCCTTTTTTTCTCTGTGTAGATTCGTTCCTTTGTGTGAACTAGCAGTGATTTTTCTCCAGCAGTTCAACCATCCCCTAAACCCGGATTAATCTCCAGGCTTTGCTTTTCTATGATTCCTAAGACTTAACCCCCACGGTTTGTGGTCGATGGTAATTATTTCCCGCCAACTTTGGGAGCGACCATTTATTGAACTAACTAGTCTGGTTCACCAGTCTGACTCACCTTACTTAATTTCAGGTGTCCACCACTCTCCACGCCAGTCCGTTACCGCCGAGGATTTTTCCCTCTCTCTTTGACGACCTGCGGACGTCTTAGAGGCTTGTCCACCTTCGGACACGGTAACTTTTAAATTTTTTTCAATATATTGTAGCTTCCGCCAAATGACAGATTGATGAGTCCCCACTCATTTAAACTTTTGTTCCTTCAGGTGCCCATCCTTCCTTTGTGTCTATCCTAGTCCTGATGAAGACCCCACCCCGTAAGGTTCCACTCAATACCTACAACACTCAAGGGGTCGAAACGTCGACTCAACATCTTTTGCCAACATCGTCAACAGTACATGGTGTACTGTGATTGTTTCTATATGGCACTATTCCGAATTGTTAATATTGTGACTATGATTGAATCTATGTTCAAAATACGGCAGTGATTCTTAAATGCCGTCCAATTTAAGTGTAATTCAGTAACCTTTACCACTGTATTCACTTCCTCCCAAATTCTGCACTATTTCACTCACCCCCCTCCCTTCCCTTGGGCACGTGTTTTAGTTTTTCAAATTGTTGCTTAAAAATTCTTCTGATTCAATTTTGAAAGAATGTTACGTGTTCAATGTGATTAAATAACATTCGAACTTTTTTAAGTTATCCGTCTAAATTATGTTCCAATAATGCCAATGTTTTGTTTTTGAATGAACTATATGCTGGGACCACTTTCCTTTATACTGTTCCATACCCAGGTCCCAGTGACTTCATATGGGTTGACCCTTTATGTTCTCTAGACTCTCACTGCTAGCACCAGGAAATCCTTAAGGGTGTTCGTGCACTCTGCATATCTTTATAAAATAACATGATATTACAGAATTATATATAGGCTGCATTTGCTTTAATTTTTTTTATTTGCAAATCAAAGACAGTTGAAACCACTTGGATAGGTAAAAAGAAAATTGTGCAAAAGTGAAAATAAAAAATAAAAAAAAACTCTGGTGTGGATGTAAGGGAAGATTGAATAAAGAGAGTGGGTGGGGGAGGAGCCAAAAAGCATTGTACAAGGGTAAAAGCAACACTGATAGTAGAAGCACACATGGAGAGAAAAACACAAAGGTCGGAGTGCAGGAGAATGAAGAACACGAGAGTAAAAGAAGAACACAAAAGTGAAAGCAACAAAGGGAATGGGGGAGAACCACTCTAGTGCGAGAACAACGCAGATTGAGAGGGGAGCTGGATGAGAAGTACAAGAGAGAGGAATGCAGAGCACAGTGGTGTGGGCATTTGCAGGGAGCACATAGGGGACAGAAGGAGAGAGCTAGAAATTACGTGCACTCTCACGGAGTTCCTAATGAAATGTTCAAGAGGCTATGCTTCAGGGGAGGGACACACTCCAAATGGGCAAGCAGGGACACACAGAGGTACAGAATGAGAGGGATAGTAAAGCCAACCAATAGTAAGTACTGAGACAGGCTGAAAGCCCCTAAAAGTTCTTGGTACGCCCACACTAGGTCTTCTGTAATCAGACAGTTTACACTGTGAGGTAGGCTCGGCGTAAAAAAAAAAAAAAAGAGAAATGAGTTGCTAGAGGGTGAAGGAGAGATGGGGAGGATGAGAACTG
The DNA here is from genome assembly GCF_964204655.1 of Triturus cristatus. NCBI lineage: Eukaryota > Metazoa > Chordata > Amphibia > Caudata > Salamandridae > Triturus > Triturus cristatus. The sequence goes on along the minus strand of NC_140579.1, from coordinate 733,724,362 downwards.
AGCTCTGAAAAGAAGGTGAGAGCACGAAAAGCTGAGAGAAAGAATTGCAGGTGGCACCATACAAGGCTGACTACTCTTGCTTTTGATCTAGAACAGGCCATGAGACAGTCATGGAGAAATCCTGCACCTTTAAGAGCAGATTCATAAGAAGTGGGGTGTTCGGGCAAAGAACTTGTCAAATAGAGACACTGATTCAGATGCATAGTTGTTTCTCGAAAATAACCAATGTCATGTGACTCACCTACACTAATTAACACATCTTCCTGAGTAAAGCCCCCTTTCAACAACAAATGCAGGGAGGCTCAAACGGGCACAAGGTGGTTCCTTCCTCTAAATCAGACATGAACGTATACCTTAATTACTTAGACATGATTCCACCGCAGGGTACAGTAAGACTAAATGGACATAAGGATTTACCCTTAAATTAGCTTTCACTGCCAGGTGCGGCCATGCTACCATGGCATATGAAGTATCACCACACACTGCCCTTGGGAGGACTTTTAACATTCTCAAAGGTTCTAGAATTAAAAAATAGGCAGACTTACCGGAAGTCGCTGTGTCATGGAGCGTCCCAAGGCTGTGCCTTTCCCTACTGCATTCCTAATTCGGATTGCCCCTTGACGGTCCAGAGAATGGGGTCGCGCAGAGCTGCGCAGTCTGGTGCGCTCATGCCAGTTCTGCAGTTCCTCACACACAACAACCTTAGTCAGTGCCCGACCTGAACACTCTTTCATGGACCGTGTGCGCACAATCCTGCTTTTGGAGGGGATAAGCTTCTGTGCCCTCGGTTGTGCCATTTCATTCTCATATAGGTGAGGTACTGACTTAGCCACTGTTAGCTGGGGTCGAGTGCGGCTACTGTCTCTTCTGGATGCCAAAGGGAGAGTTCAGGAAGACTGGGGATTGTTGCCGGGGTGACAGATGTCTGATAGCTCTGGGAGGAGTCATGTCAGGGCTGGTGCCACCAGCCGATATAGCCTGCAAGATACTGGAGATGTCGGAGTTGCTATCTTCGGAGCTGGAGTTGTAGGTAGGATTGGAATGCTGGTGGCTAAGTTTGCCATGGGGGAAGCAGTAATCAGGCACAGTGATGGTAAATTCAGTGACACGTCTTTGTGGAACAATACTGCGTCCTCTGAATTCAGATGGATCATGGGTTCCTGGAACCCTGTGGAAACAAACAAGAACAAAAGGTCAAAGGTTCAGCCAGAATTCGTTTTTTTGTTGAACAATTTTTCATATCCAGATATTGTATGCAGCTCATTGCAGGACTAGGATAGGATTTATTTTCTATGGAGAAGCTACAAAATGAAGACATGTTTTGCAACTCACTGTGAGGAACAACAGGTGTAAATCACCCAGCAGCTGACTGGGTCGCTTGGTGCTGATCTTATAAAAATGATAACCCAAACAGGCTAGTCTTCTTCAATTTTTCCTTGAAAATAGTCAATGAGGTGGAATATCTTAAATCCACATCTGGGTATTCAAGACATGTGGGGTGTAAATAAAGGAGAGATGTCCTTTAGCATTATGGGTAAATTTAGGAACCTCATGAAGAGCTGTAGGTTTACTTTGAATATTGTGACCTATTATGAATGGGCAAATATGTCCACCATGATAGACTATGGCCTAGTTTGTGCAAAGACTTGCAATCCAAGCACATCACACCAGGATAATCATATTTTTCTCTCCAGAATGACCCCATACAAGGACATTACCAGCAGCTTGTACCAGATAGTGATAAACTTCCTACTTTTGAAGGAACCCCAATTTAGGAAATGCCCATGCTTCAGAAGGTTCCATCTTCAAGCCCCAAGGTTAAACCTCCTCAGACTCATATCAGGATACTGATAAGGCTCCTCATTTTCTTATAGGCTGAACCTTACCTCATGAATTGTGACTGCCCCCTTCGAACTTGCATCTCTAGTGTGGATGGGGCACTGGAGGGACCATGGATGCCTTGTACAGCAATGTTAACAAGGGGGAGAAACTGGTATGGTGGACCGTCCCCTCTTGGCAGATCAGGGCGGCGCAAAATTGGTGTTACTGCTGGACTCCTGCAAGGAGCAAGGAAATGTAAACAAAAAGTGTCATTGAAGACTATTACAGCAGAGGTGGCACATGCATCTTCATTATTATTGTTCTTGTCCAAGGATGAGCCCTCCTGCTGACCCGCATTATTTTTGTTTTGTTTAACCGACATAGCAAAGGTGGCAGCAGTGCAAGCTTCCTATGTACTTCCAGAACAGGTACAACAGAGGCGATCACAGTGCAAGCTTTACACAAAAGAAAGAGGTGTTAGCAGTAGACACTTAAGCATGCACACATGCACACTAGAATGTACAAGTGCAAGAAACAGGTCAACTCATACACCTGGCACAGCCCTGTGGCACTTCCATATCAGGTTTCCTTTTCACAACATAGGAAGGATGCTTATGCATCCAAGTTAGATTGAGTTATGGTACACTATAGACTGATTACATCTAGCGTGTGTGAACAGTTCTCAGTACTAGAGGCAGCGAGTCACTTCTACATATGTACACGCATCCCTGGATATACGAGCTTTATTGTAAGAAGATCATTCAGTCCTTTCAATCATTCAGATCTTTGGAAAGATTAGCTAACAGACAAGTGCTTGTGCCTTGTTGTATTTGCTTTACAGTGGAGAAGTGTGGCTCAATGATTAGAGCAGCAGACCCTGATGCAGAGGTCTAGCCCGGGACCAGGGTTCAATTCCTCGTCTCGGTGGGTCTTGGGCTCAAAAATTCCACGGACCTGATAATTCTCACCTCGGTGCCCATTCCAATCATGGAGTCCCACTCTGCAACTCTGGGCAATAGCTTGCTTAATCTCCACAACGCTAAGGATGGCTGGCCTCCACCTTGGGGGTGCCCAGGAGTGGATGCCTCACAGGGAAAGCCAGGATGGGTTCCACAGTGGTATTCGTACAAGTGCCTTGCGGGTGAGTAGTGCGCTATACAAGTATCAAATTTACATTTTTTACAGGTACACTTCATATGTCAATACAACTGGTATGGGTGTTTGCGTGATGTCCAAGAACAGCTTCGAGGTCAGTGCAGTCCCTTTACCTTAGTTGGCTTCCTGGGCTCATGGACAGTTTGTGGTTTCTGGTATGGCTGGTCCAGGCTGGATTCCTGCCAGGGGCTGTTCTGGATGGGGGAGCGCTCTATTTCCACACCATCAGGGTACACATGCTGCAGGCTTTCCGGGGTCTTTGGGGGTTGTGGTCGGACAGAACGTGACACAAGGAAGGGAGACATTGGAATATTACAGATCTGTTTCATCTTTCGGAGATTGACACAAGGGGCAGATTTTGGTCCCTTCCCTACATCTGCTGAAAAAGAATAAACAAAGCCATCAATCTCCTGTCCAGTGACCCATGACTTATAAAGCACTTCACATCTGCTCAACACTGGGCTGGTGGCTCCTAAGGACAGCTACCATATGAAGCATTGGAAACTCTTCTGGGCCAGTAGTTTGTCCAAACAGTTTTGACTAATGAAAAGCAAGAGAAGGGATGGCGTTGAAGCGTGGGGCATTTTAAAGCCCAGGCAGCATTCTGGGTTTCATTTTGGTGTTATTGGGTCCATTCTGATGGCATACCTCCTAAAGAGGATGAGAGTATAGAAAGGAACAATAACTGTTCTGGCATCTTGCATTTTGTGGCAGATGTGGTAAATACAAAGATTTATGAAATAATCAATTTATGAGAACTGGCAACAACTTGCTAGGTGCTAACAGCACTTTACTTGCACCTGGTGTCGTTTTGATAAGAGGCCTAAAAAAAGTACATTTATTTATTTTTGAACTTGGGAATCGAAAAAATAAAAAGAAGGCTCTGATATCCGCAAAAGGGAGACCAGGAATGTGGACATGGCTCAGCCTTAAGTAATCAGTTGAAAAGGAGAGGAATAAGACAAGAATGAGGCATGCAGGGGATAGAAGAGGTGGGCATGGGCAAGGACATGCTGCTGTGCATCCGCTGGACTTATCCATATTTCATAGCCCTGCGTACACCCAGAAATGCCACATGTCAAGAGGGGTAGAGTGCGTAGAAAGACATTGACAGTGTACTCAATTAAATCTAAAATAACCGTTGGTAGCTTTTTGGTTGGCCTCTCTTTCAAAATGACTGCCTGGCCCTGGATGTTGGGTGATTTTTGAAGCCCCCTGTTTGACTGGCTTTTAGGTCTCATTCCCACTGGCTGGTACTTTCGACCACTCAGCTCCATGGTTTCAAATACACTGCCTCTTGACGGTTTTCTCACAGCCACTGATTGGCTCAATCACATGTGCCTAATACTCCAGACGAACACTCCAGACTGTGAGTTGCTTTCCTACCCTGATGTCGGAAGCTCAGCCCGATTTGCCAGCAATGTCTGTGTATAAGAGAGTGCACCACACTGTGGGTTGGCCATGGCCAATTTTAGCCTTCAAGGAACAATATTGCAGCTGAAAATATCAAGCGAATAGGCTAATTCTGTACATAGAATTTATATAGATTCCTATAAAGAAACAAGTGTAAAGGAAATTTCTTACCTTCGTCCAGTATCGCTGAATCAGAAAGGGAGCTCTCATCGGAGGCGCTGAGCTCTGAATAAACACAAGAAAAAGAGGAGCAAGATTTAGGAGTTGAGCAGAATCGACCCTTAGCCATTCTGCAACAAGCATGTGCCCATGATGCAGGAATCCATCTTGTTTCAACAGAGACCCATACGCAGCCATGGCACCACTTACTTCATTCACTCCTGAATAGCACGTTTCCAGTACTGGGAACAAGAAACAAGTGAGTTCATCTGCATAGTGCAGATCTGAACAGCAGGTTTCCAGGATGAAGACCTTTGCTGTTCTAGTACTTGGACACTAACTTGCGGTACCTCATTTAATATCACTGTGTGAAACTTTTGCACAACTCTGATAATGCATGCTAGCCTGATCTTTCAGCACTGAGGCCACACAAACAGCATCCCACTCCTGACCTAAGGCAGCACCAACCCTCTCCGGTGGCTTGACTCACTCTACTTTGCCAATGTATCTCAGTCCTGACCTAAGGCAGCACCAACCCTCTCCGGTGGCCGGACTCACTCTACTTTGCCAATGTATCTCAGTCCTGACCTGTAGAATTCTTGTTGTTCAAGCAGCAGGTCCCTGTATTGCCCGGCTCATAACAGAACATGTCATTCTGTCACCAAATGTTATATAGAAATTATTTCTACACTGTGAAGACATTAGAGCGGCAACTCTTTACAAGGCGTAGAATTCCAAAGAAGGCTAATGACGAGGAGGATGTTGCATTCCGAAGACTCTGCATGTTGGTGCAGGCCTAAACCTCCTCCTAGGTGTGCCAGACCAGCCCGCATCATGAGGGGCAGCTGCAGAGGTGGATTTTCACAACACGCCCCTATGTAAATAAGATCTACGGTTGGGCGTCACCTCCGCTCACATGCACACACACACCTCCAAGACTAGGATCTTCAGCAGACCAACTTCAGCTGGGATTCACCTGGCAGAATGGCTCAGGGTGAAAAACCGCAACACATACAGAGGGAAAGCGGTCTGCAATGCCTGCCGCTGAGCCACAGATTTATCGGCTGTGGATCCTACAGATCTGTTCATCAGATACTTCTGTCCCACCGTCCTGGGGATACTGATCTACAGCCAGCCTATTGCACGAAATCCAAGGATCAAACCAGATCCAAGTATCTTGCCCTCAGACAGGCTACGATACCGAGCTAAGAAACAGACAGTTCCAAATAGAGCTTATGTTGCTGAGTGGCTTCTCAAACATACATGGAATCCAGGGGTCTAACATACCAGGTTCTCCTGAAATGGAGTCATGCAAACGAAGGCAACACAGACCTCAAGAAGCCTGTTATTCCCAGGTTTACTATTATAATGATTAAAAAACAGGGGCTAAAAACCCCTGTTCCTCCTTTTTAGGCTGTCAGACAAGTCGTTACTCTCAGGAAAGTAGCCACATACACACAGCCGATCCCCTTCCAGTCAGATCTTCCCGGACATACAACCATACCGATTGAATGAGCACCTAACCAGTCCAGCCCACTCCTCCTACCTGGTCATGCAAGCACATGGATGCACTCATTTCAAGACTGCAGGTAGCCTGGCTCTATCAAACATCCTATCATGCAGATATGAGGAGCCCAACTGCCTCTGTTCCAGACCCCTTTCTGTCTTTAATACACTACAAAGGCCAGAGTCCTGTTAGCTTCATAAACTTCAACGCTACAACCATATTGGAAAACCAGTCATAACCAGGAATGCTCATATTTGTTTATGGAAAACGGATTTTCCAGGCTCTCTGCTACATTTTGGAATTTTTTTTTCCACACAGATGTTGAAATGACTGCAGCAGACTGTGGCCATTTCAATTTACCCCTCACATGGCTGCCTTACTTTCCGTGCAGAGCAAAAGTCTGAAGAGATTCAAATATGAATGAGGGATCAGTAGGGCCCAGGGCGCGTATAGGTCAGCAACACAAAGGGCACTGACTGTTGTGCTATGTTATTGCAACGGAAGCTCAGGCTGGAGGTGCCCTTGCCCGGTCGAGGCTCTCTCCTATCCACTTTGACTGAATGCGCCAAGCAGCTGTCTGTACTTAGAGGCACAAACACACAAAAGTGGCATGAGGTAAGGTATGGGAAGGTGCACAGATCCTGGCATCAATACACAGGAAGCCCGCAGAGCGGTGTCGATGGGACAGAGATCTTGACATCTAATCGCATAAATGGCACTGGAAAGAAAAAGTTAGAGTGCAGAACAGCCCCTGAGTATTTCACCCCGCTAGCTGTCTGCACATTCAGACATGTCAAAATACTTGCACAAGGAGCGCAGGTGGGTGAACTTCTATTCATTATTTTGAGGTTTAAGTTGAAGCCATCATTTTAGCAGCTTTCATATGTTTTCAGAGCAAATGGGGTTGAATCTGACTTCATCTCTCTAGCCTGTTTCTCTTTACGTTGTCGTCAAGGGTGCCCGGCATTCACACCATAACCAGCTCCTTCACCTCATGTCTGCTGGCACACGGGTGCAGAGAATCCTTGCCGTCAATTAACCTGTAGCACTGAACATTACCATGTATATAGATATAACTGGTTCCCTTAAGAATTACAAGTCCAACTACACAGTGATCAAACTCTTCACACAGTCTTCTATGTCAACTAATATCATACACCATGGTAACCTACACAGGAACCGTATTGCAGATATTGCTCGAAGGGTAGTCAGTGTCATGCAGATTGGTGGGAGAGTTCACCTTGAGGCAACCTGGATCCCAACAAGGCACAGCAAACAAATTGAGAACTCTACTGCAAGTCAAGACTACACTAGGAATGCGAGCTCCTCGACTCTAAAACTCAGCAGATAATGCTGCAAGTAAGACTGACATTCTGTAGAGTGCAGTAGAAATGCTGCTTCGGAACAAGGTTTGTGGCATTAATAAGAATTACTCCTACATTCTATACAGATTTCCAATTAAGGTTTTTTAGGATTCTCCCCAACAAAAACATGGAATTTTCTTCCAGAGGCCTGACATCTTCCATGGGCTACACAGGCCAGCAGAAATAACTGTAATAATGGCTCTCCCAAACTGGTACATCACACACATAACCGCTTGATCAGCCAATGACGACTCACCTTCTATCAGTGGGGCGCTTGTCCTGGACAGCAGCTTCTGTCCAGCGGATCGACGCTGCTCGTTCACTCGGTTCTCCAGCTCCTTCAGCTTCTTCTCCTCGCGCACCAGCTCTTGCTTCTTGCGTTTCCGGATCTACTTCCCAAGATGCTCCTCGCGGTACAGCCGGTGGGCCGCCTCCACGATCTGCAGCTGCAGGGCCAAGTCTCTCTCCAGCCCACTGAGAGGGTCCTGACGAAGGGTGAATACAGAGATCAAAACATTGGCCAAGAGATGTATAAAAATAGAAGACTTTCTCTATCTGGCAGAAGAGCAGCAATATGTAAGACAGAAGGACATGGAGGAGGCATGATAGCAAGGAAGAGGCAGACAGACTCTGGAGGTCAGACAAGAGAGGAAAGAAAGATAGGTAGGTAGATAAACTATCAACAAATATTTATATGTCAGTTCATAAACGAGTAATACAAACTAAATAATATTTGTATTTAAGAAATCCTTTTACATTTTCCTGCCATCTGTTTGTAAAGGTCTCATGGTACTCCGCATCTTTCTTTGCTTCTCTGCCACATGTAGTTTGCTCAATTGTGCACCATGGATTTTGGACATAGTCTAGGTGACCAACACTGTGTGTTGCTCTGGTGCAGAGTGCTTCCAGGCAAGTGTGCTCAGCGCTGGAAATCTAATACCCTCAAATATTACAAAACGTTATCGATTTAATTGCATCCTTATCTTTAGGAGCTTTTGTGGCTGAAAGTGACCCGAGCAAGGATTGAGACAGCATGGACCCCCGATGGACCCTGTGTTACAGCGTAGAACATCAAATTCCCCCTTCGTCACAGACCAAATACCTCAGCATCCAATTTTCTCATATACATTCATTGGTGGGGCCCATAACACCAATACTTACATTCCGTTGATCTGCTTTCCTAGGGAAATAAGCTTCCAAACGCTGACTTGAAAGGAATACCTTTACCTTACTCTAAACACCTAGACTTCAGACCTAAGATATCCCTCTCATAAGGAGATGGATCATTTAGTTGTTGTATATGATTTTAGTGAATAAACTCATCTATCTACACATTACTTCTTTACCGTTATTCTCTTATTCAAATAATCGACACCACATTTATCAATTAATCAAGTATTCTTTATCTAAGAAATATTGCAAGAAACGTTAGAAACCATCATGAGCATTTCAGAGCATCATATTTACCTATTCTGGCTAAAGTCCTCCTCTAAGTCAGTCAGTCAAGAAGAATTTTATTCAGCAAAGTTAGGCCGCAATTCAGTCTCTCAAAGATTCAGGATAACAGCTGTCCAGCATGTTCTCCCGGGGTCAGGTCCAGGCCACTGCTGCTGGCGGTGACGCCTGCACACTTTACCCAGAACCTCGTGTTGTCGGGGCAGTCACGTTTAACGTCTCGTTCAGCCATTTTGTCTAGGTCAAAATGGTCAACTTAAGCAAAAGAAACACAAAACGGAATTAAAACATAGAAATGGCTAATAAAATGTTATCCCCTTGCTAATACCCATATGTGTGTGTATTTATCTAGCAGAAGCAACATTCGGAGCGGTTTATACTCATTGAATAAAGCACAAATCACAAATACGTCACCAAAGCGACATATAACATGCAATATTCTAGTTTTCTACTATTAATATGTGTACTCAAGTTAGTTCACAATTAATATAGCCATGCAAGGTGCAATTCCCACGTGCAATTCTTTTGTTAATATAATTGGTGAGTTATCACTTCAAACGGATTAATAATATTACAATTAATTAATTATTCGGATTAATATAAACATGCAGATTGGGGGGTATACAAAATTTTGTATTACCCGCTCCAGCAATCCCCCCTTTGGTGATTATATCACCACACTAATTAAAAATGTTGTATCCCTTTTACGGAAATTTAAATTGATTTCTTGTTTCGTTCATATTTCAGTTTTCCCTGTTTCTTCTCTTTTTGCTGTTTTATACATGCTATCCTTTAACTCTTCTAGTTCTATTTCTTCAAATTCTCTTTCTTGTTTCTTATCCCTTCTCTATCCATGTGAAAAATCTTTGGAAAAACCAGGCCAACATAACATGTGCCATACCAATGGTCTGGCAAACAATAATATGCCCTGTTCCCACAAATGAAATACAGTCCTGGAAAGACTGGATCTCTTCCACCTTTAAATCCCCATCCTCCCATGATTCGGTATGTATCATGGCACTCACTATTCCCTAGAAAATAATTGTCATACGCTGTCTGATTCCTTCTTATACACAACTTCCCTTTCTGAGGCCAATCTAAAGCCATAGTTGGACTCGTTTCCCCTCTTAAGTGTTTCTCCGTTTCTACATCCCAAACCGTTTTCTCCACTTTCCCTTCTGAAGCCTTCCTTTGCATTTTCAATCTCCTTTCTTCAACCATATCCACAAAATGTCTTCTCCTCTTTCTTTAAACTGCAAGTCAAGTTATTCCTAAATATATATTCTAAGGTTAGTTCATTAGTTTCTAAGAAAAATTCACCTAATACCTTTGCAGGTTTTACCTTGTTTAGTTTGTTAATTGCTGGTACTTGTGAAAATATAGTATCTACGTCTGAAAAATAATACTCTAATTTTCCTGTTTGATAAAATAAACTAGCTATTACACTACATGTTATTCCATATGTTACAGGAAGGTGATGATAAGTCACTCCTTCAGATACTGATGCAGGTAATTGCATACATACGTAGCAATTCCTTACGTCCATTGTTTTTACATATTCATACAACAACTTTGAAAACACATTGTTAGAAAAATCTGTTATTGACCTGTCTTTATGTAAATAATTGTTATCTATTCTAGTTAGAACTACCTTTTGAACTTTCCTTATATTAGTTATGTTATCTCTATGTCCTTCTAATGTATCTACAGTAACTTTGAATGAAATTAATAGAGCAAGAATATTCCAAAGAAGCATTAATAATCCTGTACAACAACAACACATTTTGCACCATCTTCTAAGGGAGGTACATTTACTTTTGCTACTTTCTATGTTTGCCATCGTTTCTAAAATGAGCTGTGTCTTTTGACTTAGCCTCTTCTACTTCACAACTAGTTTCTAACCCAAGGCTTCTAAGCACCTACGTGGTTCTACCAGTTTTTGTCTTTTTCAGTATTTTATTGTCTTTCCATCAGTAATTTCTTATCTCATTCAGTTTGGCATCTCATCATCTTTCACCTTCCCTTCGTTTTCAACATACAGGTTGTCCTGAACATCCGCTTCTTCTCCAATATCGGACAAGATAACTCTCAGGATTTCCGATTCTTCGTCTTCCTCAACCACTTCCGGTACAACCACCTCTGGATTTCCTTGGCTATCCGCCTCTTCTTTCACTTCAGGCAGGGCCACATATGTCCATTCCGGTGATTTATACTTCTGGTTAGGTTTTCTTGTTCGTTTGCTTTCTTTGACTACTGTCTGTTCTTCTTCTTTCGATTTTTCCTGACTCGTTACTTCATTCACCTGTTCAGATCTTGGCAAATTTACACGTGTCAGTCGATATCTCAGTCTCTTTATTTTGTTTGGCCACACCTCGTCTTTAGCTGCTCTTTTCAATTTACTCCCTTTATCATGCTCTTCAGTTCTCCAAGCTCTCTTTCTCAGAACTCGGCCTTCTGGTATTTCATCTTCGCTTCCCTCAGACTCTGTTTCAACTTGCTTTTTACGTTCAACGAGTTCTTTTTCCACCTCTTCTTTTGTTTTCCCTACTTCTGTCCCTCCTCGAATCTCCGTCACGCAATCTTCCTGCTGACTACTTGTCCCTGCTTCTAACTGGATGTTGGAGTTCCCTACGCCTCCTTGGGGGTCTTCCGCAATCATCTTTCCCTCTCTCTCTGTATCTGGCACCTGTCCATCTAAAGGTGTTGTTTCAGGTGGAATTTCTCTCAATCTTTCATCTGGCACTTCCTTCTTACAGATTTCTTTTATTGTCTCTCCACTTTCTTTTCCTTTGTTCCTCCTTTGTTCTTTCTTGGACGAATGTGCTTTGTTCTGTCTCTGAGTCTGAACTGGATTCAGAAATCTGTAACCTTTTCCTCAGGGAGTTACTTCTGGGGACCAAAGTTAACCTTGCCTCTGTCTCCCCCCTTTCAGAGTTTTCTCCTTCCTTATCTTTTGGCTCTCCGTCATCTGACTCAGTACTGGATTCTGATTCATTAAAATACCACTTTCTTTTCTTTACAGTCAACTGGATTGGGAATTCTCAAAGTTTGACTTGCATGGATCCAGTTCTTCAATCCAGCACACTTCACAGCTGTTGTTGTAGTCAAAATGACTTGCCTTGGTTTTCCCCACCTGGGAACCAAACAGTTTCTTCTTCTGTGTACTTTTATCCTTACCCAGTCCCCTGGGCTTAGATCATGAGCTGGCTTCTTTTCAAGAGTGGTGGCATCCGCTCCAACCTGTGGAAACACAGAATGAACTGCGTCAGCCAGGTTTTTACAGTACTCTAATACCATGTCATCAGTTATTGTCATCAGCTTGTTGACTGGTATAAATACACGTCTCATTGCGCGTCCCATGAGGATCTCATGAGGACTCAAACCAGTAGTTCTGTCTGGTATTGATCTAATAGTCATGAGTACTAGAGGCAAGACATCAGGCCATTTCATACCTGCGGCTAAACACATTTTCCCTATTCTGTTTTTGATAGTACCATTCATTTGTTCTACTACACCAGAAGCCTCTGGTCGGTAGGCACAATGCAGTTTTGTCGTACATTCAATGCTTCACAAATCAGTTTTATAATCTCATTATGAAAATGTCCTCCTCTGTCTGATTCAATTGTTACTGGGAACTCAAACCTAGGTATAAATTCCCTCAACAATAATTTTGCCGCTGTCATTCCATCATTTCTTCTTGTTGGGAACGCCTCTACCCACCTGGAGAATAGGCACACCATCACCAAAACATACCTCAACCTGTTACAAAGAGGCATCTCAATGAAATCTACTTGCATTCTGGTGAAAGGCCCTCCCTCTCGACCTATTGTTCCTAGACTCACCACTGTCTTTCTTCCTGGATTGTATTGCTGACAAATTAGACATCTTTGACAAATACTTTCCGCCACAAGCCTGAACTTGGCATTATACCAAGTTTGTTTAAAAAAGACCTAATCATGGCATCTCTCCCTATATGTCCCTGTCCATGATACATCCGTGCCATGGTAGACATCATGCTATCAGGCATAACTGGTCTTCCATCTCGATAGACCCACAAATGATCTTTCTCTCTTGGTGCACATCCTGCTTTTACCCACTGTTTTACTTCTTCCTCTCCTGCTTCTTCCTGCAATTGTCTTACCTCATCCCATGTTCCCACAGTGTTAGTAAACATAGGGAAACAAGAAATCGACTCTTTTTCCTTTGCCCGATTGATTGAATTCTGATTTTGTGCACAATATTGCGCCATGTCATTTGCAAACTTATTTCCAGTGGCAATGTAATCACCACTGCGACTATGAGCAGCACATTTTACCACAGCCAATTGCCTAGGCAGCTGTATTGCCTCAAGCAACTTTCCAACCACTTTAGCATTCTTAATGGGAGTTCCACTTGCGGTTAGAAAACCTCTTTGTAGCCAAATTTGGCCGAAATCATGGACCACCCCGTAGACATACTGGCTATCAGTTATCACAGTCACTCTCATACTTTTCCCGATCTTACATGCTCTGGTCAGGGCAATAAGTTCAGCTACTTGGGCCGACCTTACTCCTTTCAAATAGGATGCTTCCATCACTGCTGCAACTGTACATACTGCATATGCTGCACTCGGCACTCCATCATCTGTTCTCAAACAAGTCCATCAACAAACATGACATAATCACTTTCTGGCAAAGGTTAATCTTTTATGTCAGGTCTTGGTTTTGTACAGAAATCAAGTACATCCAAACAATCATGATCTGCTTCATCTCTTACCTCCACATGCTCTACATCAAGCAACAAATTTGAAGGATTCACATTCACGCATCTCACAAGACTTACATTTGTTGCACCCAAAATGACCTTTTCTTTCTTAGTCAGTCGGCTGTGCATCATATACTGAGTACAACTCCTTGTTAAAAGAATCCCCACATCATGAGGTACAAACACTTTCACAGGGTATCCCATCACAATTCCTTCACTCTGTTCCAAACTTCGACATGTAGCAGCAACTGCTTTCAGACACCCAGGAAGGTCAATAGCTACCGGGTCCAACATGGATGAAAAATATGCAATTGGTTTACTCAGTTTTCCATGCTTCTGTACTGGAACAGAGAACACACATCCATTTCTCTCACTGCAATACAACTCGAACTCCTTATCGTAGTCAGGCATACCTAATGCAGGCGCTTCACACAATCCTTCTCTTAACTTTTTGAATGCTGCCAACTCCTCTTTGTTCAAATCAATTGGATCTCTTACATCACTTATTGTCAATCGTACCATAGGTTTTGTAATCAATTAAAAATTTCCTATCCACTGACGACAATATCCAACCATTCCCAGAAACATTCTCACTTCTCTTTGGGTCATGGGTGGACTCATTCTTTTTATGATCCTGATTATGTCTATAGTTATTGTCCTGTGTCCTTTCTCAATGCTGTGTCCTAAATATTGGACCTCTTTCTTACAAAATTGTAATTTTGATGGTGACACTTTTAATCCTCCATCTGCCAAATGATTCAGCAAAGCTACCGTGTCTACCTCACAAGCTTCACGAGTTTTCGATGCCACAAGTAGGTCATCGATATACTGGACTAGTACTGAATTTTCAGGCATTTCTAGACTCTCCAAAGACCTTTTCAATAGCTGATTAAATATTGAGGGGCTTTCCGTATACCCCTGTGGAATTTGGCACCACGCCAAAATACGCTCGCCGAAACGAAATGCAAAAATTTGCTGACTGTCATGATGCAATGGGATGGAAAAGAAAGCATGGCTCAAATCAATCACTGTGTACCATTCTGCGTCATGAGGGATCTGATATAAAATCACAGATGGATTCGGTACAATGGGACAACGTGGTACAACAATTTTGTTTATCTTTCACAGATCTTGCACTATTCTGAACTTCCCACTAGGCTTTTTCAGTCCCATTATTGGTGAATTACATGGGCTACTCATTATTTCTCTCAAAATTCCTTGTTTTATCATTTTCTCAATCACACGAGTAACTCCTTCGATTATTTCAGTGGTCAATTTATATTGTGGGACATTTGGATAACATACTCCTTCTTTTACAGTTATTTTTACTGGATCTACATTCCTCATTAATCCTACGTCTTCTCCTGTAAAGTCCCAAACTTCTGCTTTTACTGATTGTTTTAATTCTTTTGGTAATTCATCAGGGTTAAATACAGCATTGGTTCCTGTAACCTCTTTCTCTCTGTTTGCCATTGTCATTTTATACAACACATCATCATCTGGTGTTTCAAAGGCTATTCCATCTGGAGTACAAAATATAGTGCAATTCATCTTGCACAATAAATCTCTACCTAACAAATTCACAGGACTGGTTTCGCACACTACGAATCTGTGCATTTCCGAAAATTTCCCTATACTAACTTTCACTGGTTCTGTAAGGTAAGTTTTAATCTCTCTGTTGGACACACCAACCACTTGGATCCGAGAGAGGAAGATTCTTGACATCAGCTGATCTAACTGTTGATCGAGTAGCACCAGTATCTACTAGGAAAGTAATATTTTCATTATTAACTTTTCCATCTACAAATGGGCCTGTCTGGTCTACTTCTAGAGTTGCGCCAAGTACGCACTCTTCTTCCTCCCTTCGGCACCGTCAATAACCCTCTTCTGAATCGCTTTCATCGCGTTGCAGCCAATACTGCGAAGCAGCGCTAGCGCGTTGCGGCTTATTTACCTGTTCTTCGTTGTAGAATCCATTCTCCTTACTATACTTCTGGCAATTTTTGTTCTGTGGAAAAGGTGGTTTTGGCACCTGATTCTGTTGTTTTACACCCTGCTGTTGTCGTTGCTGTTGACCACTCACCTCATTCTGCACCTGTGGATTCAAGGATGAATTTTCATCGTTAGTACTTGGTGGATTCTTACACTCTGATTTCCAATGCCCTATCCTACCGCAATTATGACACGGAAATTTCTTCTTAGCTTCCTCAATATTCCCTTTATTTTTCCCAGGATTACATTTTTGTTTTGGCCCAGCTTGTTCCACTAATTGTGCTTCCTGTCTCTGCTACTTTTACCTGTGCCCACATTGCTTTCTCTTTGAGTTTTCGCTGTTTTGCTTCAATTTCATCACTGAAATATTTAGCATGTCTTAATACTTCGCCTATTTTCTTATTTTGCCAATCTACCGTATGCTGTTTTATCATTTCACTAATTTCTGGACGAAGACCATATACAAATCTGTATACGAAATGACTCAAATCCTTGTCACTCAAATTTTCATCTCCACTGAATTGTTTAAAGGCTAAAATTAACCTCTCATAATAGGCATGTACTGATTCTTTGCTTTCCTGATGTGTTCTGTCAATTTTCACCCAATCTGTCTCTTTAGGGGGTACTTTGTTCTTCAAAAATGCCATAACCTGTTCGTATTTCTTCATTACCTCGGGGTCTGGAGCTCCTGTCTTAGGATCCCTTGGGTATTCCTGTGTCGGCCAATCTATTACTATTTTACATTCTGTCCATAGATCTGCTGGTACGATTATGTCAAACAAGCTATTCAGATCGATCCACAATACTTTGGATAATTTCACAAATCTGTCCACCTGTCTATACCACTCGACGGGTTTTTCACGCAGTCGAGGGAAGTCATTCGTAAATGACAAAATATCCTGTCTAGTCCATGGGACATGCACATATCCTCCTCCCGGAATCTCTCTCATAGGGTATTCTGTCACAACCTTCTCTTTCTCTCTCACAGGATAAGCTGAAAACGTTTTGTCTGAAACTTCGTCTCGTTTGCGATACCATCTGCTCTTCCTTTGTCCACATCTCTCCATTTCCTCAACAAAATAATTATTTCCTTAATCTGACCTATTCGTCCTGTGGTATTCATGTTTTCAATGTCTTTTTCGGTGAAATCTACTCGATAGGGTTTCTGTAGGGCTTTTACCTTTTCAATATCAATACCCATCTCATTGGCCACTTCTTCTAATCTTTCATGAAGACTCTTTGCTCTCCACGTTACGCTTTTGCACAGAAATAACTCCTCATCTTGGTAAGTTTTTAACTTCTCTGTCGGAATAGTTCCTACTATTAATTCTTCCAGTACCATTCGTAATTTGGCTACGTCTATTGACTGGGATTCCTTGTCTTTCTTTTGCAAGCTTCTCAACCATTCACTCAACTCCTCTGTAGATGGTCCTACTGGCTTCTCTACATTTCCGTGTCCAAAATCTTTTTGAGTTTCTGACTTTGTCTCTATCATCGTCATATGTTTCTCTGCACAGTTTTGACCTATAAACGGGTTATTTGAAAATTTGGTTCAAACATACTCATAGTCTGTCTCCATGGATTCTCACTCTGACTCATTCTTGGTTGTTCAACCGGTATATTATTTTTATAAGGGACTGTCAAACAATGTTCGCTGTCTTTCTGCTTGTCAAAAATAGGCATAACTGGACCTATCGTTACTGGTACAGTTACTGCTTCCAAATTCTTAGTCAATTCTCTTATTTTCTCGGTTAATTCTAGGGTTGTTTTTGCTAATTCTGCTGAATTTTCTCCATCCAATTTTCCTCCAGATTTCTTTTCTACCTCTCTAATAGAATTGTTTCTTCCTAAATCTTGGAATTCTGGTTCCGATTTTATAATTTGTACTGTTTCTTTCATTGGGGCACTTGGAGTTAATATTTCTGGTTCTGGTCGGTATGGTGGTGGATTCTTATAGAACATATCATCAAGTACATCATCCTCTGATTCATTCACTCCATACCCTCTCGATTACACATTATGCCTCTTTTCTACACACTTTCGTCCTTCATTCTCTCCTGCAGTTCTTACGGGAAACAAACCCTCAGTCATACTCGCATTTCGCCACCTTCTTATTCGATCATCATGCGTCTCATGTCCGTATGATCTGCCAAACAGGTACCTGTATCCTCTACCATTTCTCTGTCTTTCTCGGTCATGCATTTCGTCTACCCACTCCGTCATAGCCTCAAATTGAGTCGGTCTAGGTCTCAGTTCTAAATTCATCCTTTTCTCTCTCTATTTCTCAAAACAGCCAAATTAAATGAACCATGCTCTGGAAAAGCCAACACTCCGTCCTTTTCAGTGTATTTGACCCAATTATCTAGCCAAATGCAGGTGTGATATCCATATTTCGCAACCATAAAGGATGCAGGGGTTTTCGGTGGAGGAAGTAACTGTCCTTCCCTAGTTATGATCGGTTTGTCCTTCTTAAACCACTTCTTAATTTTACCAAACCATGACTTTCTCCTTTTCTGGTGGGTCGTAATACATTTTCCTTTCTTTCGTGTCTCACTAGTTTTTCCTTACGACTGTACCGCTATTCTGTCCAATTGCAGCGCGACTCACACTAACGCACCAATCCGGAGCGTCTACGCCACTGTCACAATTCTCAAATCCCAGCGCGACTCACACTAACGCACCAATAGGGAGCGTTTACGTCACCCTGTATTTCTCCACTCCTAGCGCGGCGCACACTAAAGCACCAATCCGGAGCGTTTTACGGTTCCGACCGACTGTCCAATCCCAGCGCGGTCGTTCTGACGTCAGCAGCCGCTGCGGCAGCTCCTGCCTACCTTTACAAATCTGTTCAGTAAGTTTTTGTTTCGATTTCTACAATTCTGTTAGTAACAACATAAAAACGTCTCCATTGTCTGCTTCGCTAACCAAAGAATAGCAATAGACCTTTCTCACGAGAATTCCGTCTTTCCCGAGAGCAGCGCTTACCTCTGCCCTACTACGGAATCGTTACTTCCGTTGATAAAGTAGCACATCCCTCTACTTCACCCTCCTAACAAACATTAGCTAACCGTTTCTCCAGAATTAAGACACATAGTTGGAGACCCAATGCTCCTGAGAAATAAAACTAGAGTTTCCCAATTAACCCGAATGCTTTCTCATTCACGCACTTTCACACAGGAAAAAAAAAAAAGTACATTCACACAGAATCCTGTCTTTCCCGAGAACAACGAACAGCCTGTCCTACTAAAGAATTATGACATACGTTAACAAAGCAGCGCTTACCTCTCCTTTGTCCTTCTAACAAGCTCAGAGAGTACCTATTACCTTTACAGTGATAAGCGTTATCGGAATGCCAGTTGGATCCCTGGTACCTAAGACCAGAATTTCACAGGTAACCTTCGCTATCATACACACTTCTTTCACACAGAAAATGTCTCTAATGGCAACACACGGCGATATCACCGAATCAAACCCAGACAATGCGTGGTGCAACTTCATTCGTCACACGTTTTCTCCTGTGTACCTACAGGATAACAACAATTCCGTCTTTCCCGAGAACAGCGCTTACCTCTGCTCTACTACGGAACCATTACAAACTTCTGACTTCCTACATCCCAGAAGCCGTGCAAACAACATAAAACTCAACACGACTCACCATAGAGTGTTAGTACATAAACCAATATCAATAACCCATAAACAATAAGCTATTTACACGCAATAATCACCAAACCAAAACAATAAAAACCATCGTCTTGCTACCAGAAAAACTGTTACAGCGTAGAACATCAAATTCCCCCTTCGTCACAGACCAAATACCTCAGCATCCAATTTTCTCATATACATTCATTGGTGGGGCCCATAACACCAATACTTACATTCCGTTGATCTGCTTTCCTAGGGAAATAAGCTTCCAAACGCTGACTTGAAAGGAATACCTTTACCTTACTCTAAACACCTAGACTTCAGACCTAAGATATCCCTCTCATAAGGAGATGGATCATTTAGTTGTTGTATATGATTTTAGTGAATTAACTCATCTATCTACACATTACTTCTTTACCGATATTCTCTTATTCAAATAATCGACAACACATTTATCAATTAATCAAGTATTCTTTATCTAAGAAACATTGCAAGAAACGTTAGAAATCATCATCAGCATTTCAGAGCATCATATTTACCTATTCTGGCAAAAGTCGTCCTCCAAGTCAGTCAGTCAAGAAGAATTTTATTCAGCAAAGTTAGGCCGCAATTCAGTCTCTCAAAGATTCAGGATAAGAGCTGTCCAGCAGTGTCACCGTCCTCTCCGTCAGCATAACGTCAGGAAATCGAGTTCGTCAAAGAAGAGCAAGACCTAATAGTTCGATTCCCTACCTACTTTTATAATGAAAATAATGTCAAAAAGTATCAAGATCAGGGTTTAGAAAGTCCTGATTGGTCTACTTGGGGTCGCGAGGTGCAGTTCTCAGGGTGTCCAATGATGAAGTCATCAAACCTGCTAGTTCCGGTTTTTAAATCGAGCATTGTCTTTGGTATTGGATAGGTTCCCGGAGCGTCCTTGAAGGGTACATGTTCACCCGGGGTCAGGTCCAGGCCACTGCTGCTGGCAGTGATGCCTGCGCACTTCACCCAGAACCTCGTGTTGTCGGGGCAGTCACGTTCAACGTCTCGTTCAGCCATCTTGTCTAGGCCGAAACGGTTAACTTAAGCAAAAGAAACACAAAACTTAATTAAAACATAGAAATTGCTAATAAAATGTTATCCCCTTGCTAATACCCATATGTGTGTGTATTTATCTAGCAGAAGCAACACTCAGAGCGGTTTATACTCACTGAATAAAGCACAAATCACAAATACGTCACCAAAGCGACATATAACATGCAATATTCTAGTTTTCTACTATTAATATGCGTACTCAAGTTAGTTCACAATTAATATAGCCATGCAAGGTGCAATTCCCACGTGTAATTCTTTTGTTAATATAATTGGTGAGTTATCACTTCAAACGGATTAATAATATTACAATTAATTAATTATTCGGATTAATATAAACATGCAGAATGAGTGTGTTGCCCTGGTGCAGAGTGCTTCCAGGCAAGTGTGCTCAGCGCTGGAAATCTAATACCCTCAAATATTACAAAACGTTATCGATTTAATTGCATCCTTATCTTTAGGAGTTTTTGTGGCTGAAAGTGACCCGAGCAAGGTTTGAGACTGCATGGACCCCCGATGGACCCAACTTCTTTACATCTCTTGGTGATAGGACTTGATGTGGCATAAGGAGTTGAACAGAAGAAACAGCATGCAGGCCCAACAACTTCACTGTTTCTCCATGTCCGTGGGGTAGAGATAACACATTTTGGTTGTAGTGTTTATAGGTCAGAAGTCCACGGGTGGAGATGGGCAGGTGAAAGGAAATGTGTTTGGCACAGTGACAATTGCTTGCAGGCAAGGGAGCGGACAGCAACAGACAGAAAGACACAGAGAGTGAAAAGAGAATGAAGGGAGGGACAAGTAAACAACAGTCAAAAATGGTGCAGCCTGTTTGACTGGTGAGCATCCGCCCTGACCTGCCATGTCCTCCAAATCTGGGGTTCACAGCCCAACAAAGCATCTCAATCACGACTTGCAGCAACTCCCATTCCGGCGAGGGAATCAACACACACCTCCAACAATGTACCTCTGTCTTGACTGCACCTTCCTCTACTATTTGAGCACTGGGACCAAACCATTTTTTTAAATTGTTTCAGTCCTCACTTGTAGAAATTACTCCTTTTCCAATACTGGCACCAACACATCTATTTCAACAAAAGGATTCAGCAAGTTGTGTCTTGGGAATAAGCTTAACTCAGAGAAGACCGAGGTCCTTGTCCTTGGACTCTCCTCCACCTCCTAGGCCCTCCGCCCTCCGAAACCCACCCACTCCAACAGACCACGCTCAAAACCTCGGCATCATTCTAGACTCCTCTCTCACCATGACCCGCCAGATCAACGCCGTCACGTTCACCTGCTTCAACTCCCGTCGCATGCTCTGCAAGACCTTCAAGAGAGACCGTCACCCACGCACTCATAACCAGCAGACTGGACTACGGTAACGCCCTCTACGCCGGAGTCAACAAATCCCTGCTACACAAGCTCCAAATCATCCAGGACACCACAGCCAGACTCATCCTCGGAACCCCATGACATGAGCACATGACCCAGCACCTACGAAACCTCCACTAGCTTCCCATCGAGACAAGAGTAACGTATAGTTTCTTACCTGTTGGTGTAGTTTTGCAGCTTGAAGACTTTGTGGATTCAGTATGCTGTGCATTATTCCGCCATCTAGTGGTTGGGTCAGGAATTTTAGTCTTTTTTTCTCTCTATTTTTTCCGTGGCCCAGGTGGGCATCGACATATTACTATTTGGTGTCCTTCGTGACGCCGACGCGCTTCCTCCGGAAGCTTCCACCTTTGGTCGCCATCTTCGGATTTTTTTTTCTTGTCTTGTGTTACTCTTTCTCTTCTTTTAACCTTTAAAGTCTTATTCCTGTTTTAGTCCTTTTCCTCTTGTCTCATCCTTCTGGCGGAGGAGGGTGGGATCGCTAGAGAATCCAGAAAGTCTTCAAGCTGCAACAGGTAAGAAACTATATATTTTGCAGCGTGAATCTTTCTGGATTCACTATGCTGTGCATAGACTTTGTAGCGGTTTGTTGTTATTGTGGTGGCTGGGTGGAAGATGAGTTCTGGTTACTGAATATGTGTTGTAAGACCTTCTGTTCCACTTGCGCTTCCTTGTTCATTTGAATATGTACACAGTAGTGCTTAGTGAACATGTGCACTGAAGACCATGTTGCGGCTTGGCACATGTCTTGAATAGGCGTGTTTGCTAGAAACGCAATTGTTGCTCCTTTCTTCCTTGCTCCTTGTAACTGTTGTCCTGCTTGTTTGTGGCAGAGTTGTATAGTTTGTGCAATCCACCGTGCAAAGGTAGCTTTGGTAACTGGTCGTCCCAAAATACTGCTGGCAAAGGATACAACGAACTGCTTTGTCTTTCTGCACTCCTTTGTCCTCTCTATATAGTGCATTACTGCCCTCCTGGCGTCCAGTGTGTGTAGCACCCTTGCTGTGCTTGCGGTTGGTTTTTGGAAAAAACTTGGTATTTGGATTGTCAGATTGATGTGGAACCATGACACCACCTTTGGCATGAAATGTGGGTCCGTTCTCATTACAATCCTATCATTGTGTATCTGTAGGTAAGGCTCTTGAAGTGTTAGCGCTTGCAATTCACTCACTCTTCGTAGCAATGTGATAGCTACTAAGAAGGCTGTTTTTAGTGTGAGCATGTGCAGTGTAGCTTTGTGAATAGGCTCAAATGGTGCTTTCATTAATTGAGTTAGCACTACGTTGAGGTTCCATGCAGGTGCTAGCATTCTGTTTGGAGGTGCGATTCTCTTTGCCCCTTCTAGAAATCTTTTAACTACTTGGGAGGTGAAGAAGGTTTTTCCTGTTTCTCCTCTTGTGTAAGCCACTATCGCCTCCAAGTGCACCCTTAGGGATGTGTAGCTTAGTTTATTTTGTAGTAGATGCATTACGTATTTTAGTACTGTTGATTCCCTTGTAATTTTCCTTTGCAGTTTCTCCCTAATGCACCATTCGGAGAATCTTCTCCACTTTGCTATGTAGCACTTCCTTGTGGTAGGTCTCCTTGCCTCCCTGATCACCGCCATTGTGCTTGCTGGTAGATTGAGGTGGGCAAATTCTAGGTCTTCAGGAGCCATGCTGCTAGGCTGAGGTTCTCTGGCTCTGGGTGTAGCACCCTTCCGTCCTGCATCGTTAACAGGTCCCTTCTCTTTGGGAATCTGTGTGCTGGTGCTTGCGCCATTTCTACTATTTGAGAGAACCAAGACGGTCTGGCCCAATGAGGTGCTATTAGTATTAGCGTCATGTTCCTGACCCTGCATTTGTGGAGTACCCTGTGTATCAGTGGTATCGGGGGAAAAGCATATGCAAATGTCTTTGACCAACTTATCCATAGCGCATTCCCTTGGGACCGATGGTCTGGATGCAAAGTGCTGGCATTATGCATTTTGGTGTGTTACAAATAGGTCTATTTGCGGTGTACCCCATTTACGAAATGTTAGTTGAGCTCCCATACGTGGGATGCTGACGCTTGCCTGCTGAGTCTGTCTACTTCCACATTGTCCTTTCATGGGAGATGTATTGCTAGTAGGTCTATCCTTAGTGGAATGGCCCATGTCCATATTTCCTGTGCTAGCCCTGATAGTGCTACTGATTGTGTTCCTCCTTGTTTGTTGATGTAGAACATGGTAGTTGTGTTGTCTGTCTGGATCAACACCCTGTTTCCGTACAGCTCCTTCTGAAAGGCTTTTAAGGCTAGGAACACTGTTTTTAGCTCTAGGTAGTTGATGTGTTTGGCCGCATCCTGCTGCGACCATAACCCCCTCACCTTGAGTTTGTTCGTGTGCGCGCCCCACCCCAGCTGGGAGGCGTCTGTTCTGATGGTCACTGTTGGAGTTGACTGTGTGAATGGTTTCCCCGTGACATGTTTTCCTTGTTCCATCACGCTATTTCCTGATGCACTGCGTGTGTGACAACCACTAGATCTTCCAAACTCCCTGTTGCCTGTGACCATTGCTGCTGAACACGTGTGGTCCCAGTCTCCAGCAGGAATTCCTCCGAAGATCAGAGACCTACCTTGTCCTGAGGGACCGTGGGCTCCTGGTGAGTGATTCCTCCCAAGGCATCTTTGCGATCCCTTGCCGGTTGGCTTGTGGGTCCCCAGCAATGTTCCCTCTAATTTTTTTCCTCTGTGTGCAGCAGTGTTAGGTCTCTGTGCGCTGCAGCCAATGCTATGTGCGCCAAGAACCGGACCGCACATATGGTGCAGTGACAAATATCAGTGCAAACATCACTCCAAACTTTTGCTTAAAAAATGAAAATACGGTGCATTCCACACATACAGTGCCACATGATGGCTCTTAAGGCAGGTTTTCAATTTACATACACACACCATGACATGAATTGGTTACACAGGCAAGCACACTTCGGCTTTAGAAAAGCACAGGACTCCAACAGTGGTACCAATATAGGATTTCAGTAATTATTCTCAACTAGAGCTCTGTTCACAGGGTGTGGAAATGTCTGGAGCCTATACAAGCTGTAATAGCTGGGGAAACATGCAGAGGGGCACATGTTATGCCCCCCTGTGTGCATGCACCCCAAGTTCCTGCAGGGCATGGACTTGGCAGTCCATGCCCTGCAGGAATTTGCTTTGGCGTTCCCATTTCGGTGCCTTTTTTATAGGTACCGCAGTGGGACAGCCGGGCACTTTGAGATCTGCATGTTGCACATTCTTTGCAGCAGGCATATTAACCCTCTGCTGTACCTTAGAACTTGCACTAGAGAAAACTCAGACAGTTATCTTGACATATTTATTATTGCATGAAAATTGCTGGAGTCAAGGAACATAGCAGCATGTGCTATTAATACAATAATATACCTTCAAACACGGTGTCCCCCCCTCCACCCAACTGAAGTCTGCACCCGGTACAGTGGCACCCGTCACACCTTCCTAGGGCTGGCACTGGCCCTGCGGCTGCGCCTTATTAACCAAAGAAATGCAGCAAGTCTACAGGCACATCCTAAGGATTTTGGGGTCCCTGGGCCAAACCTATTTTGGGGTCCCCTGTTCAGAACAGGTTTGAATTTATGATTTAATTTCAGCTCTTTCTTGCCCTCTTAGGCCAGGTCACTGACAGTATACAGGCGCAATTGTCTGGATTCTAAATGTGTTTACATCTAATGTTCAGGAATAGTGATGTGTGTTATCAATATTGTAACACATCAGCAGTTCACTAATAATACTGCAAATAATATCTGTGACACACTCCCATGTCTCATGTTTGGGCCTATTGCGATCTAAAAGAAACCTTTTTATGGATGTTGAATGAAAAATTAACATTTCTCTGCAGAATGGCAATAAAAGACTCTCGCACATCACCCACCTTATAAATAAATTAAGGGAAAATGGTATTCAAAACAATCGGTCTAGTAATTATTCAAGGTCATCACGGCAAGACTATCGGGAGGCTCCCCTTAAAGGCTGGGGCCCTGGGCCAGAGCCCACTTTGGCCATGCCTTAAATCGCCTCTGAAGTCTCAGCCCTGTGAAGGCCGCCATCCACGGCAAATTCAATTATATTGCCGAGCCTGGGGTCCAAGTCTTGTACAGTCACGGAGTCAGTGACTGACTTTCACTCGGTTGTGCAGCGACCCCAGGCCGCCAGGACAGCTGACCAGCCTGGAATAAGGAGAAGGGCACCGGCAAACTGAAATGATTGCTGCTCGCTGCAAACGGGTAATAATTGAAATAATTATCTTTCATTACGACAGTGAGCAGATGTCTGTGTAATTCGATCTAGACTACAGATGAAATTTTTTTAGTTGATGGGGACGTTTACCCACAGGGTGTGGATACTTAACGCAACTTTGCTTCGCTCCAGCACTGCCTTAGTTGCCCCTCACCCAGCGTAAATCCATATGCACCTGTCAATCACTTTATAAAGAGCCAGTTGCAGGGCCCTGTCCAGCTGTACGCAACACAAAAGGGGGGGGAGAAAACGGAGTGACTGTCACATACAGGCAGAGTTCAGAAAGCTGTAATTTGCTTCCCCACCTACCCAATAGAAGTCAAATGTCAGAAAGGAATACAGCCCAGACATCTGCTTACGGTGGACACCGTGGGAATGCCAATGTACATCCTTACTAGGCAGTGTGAGATTTTAGTGCCGTCAGCCTTAACTGGGCTGAAAACAATTCACACGAACATGACGTTCGCTGGGCATACCTCGAAAATTCGAAGTTCACATAGGATGATATCGCTCGTAAAGGTACACACAGTCAAGTTTTTAAGCTTATCGGTTAAAATTCATCAGGTTTACATCACATTGCTGCAACAATGCTGCTCTCGCAAACCAGTCCCCCAGTAATTGCTGTTGCAGCTCAGCGCTGGCTGAGTTAAATTACAGGAAGACCGATGCCGGTCTTCGACCTCCTGACCTCGACACACAAGTGCATGTTCGTGCCCTTCTATTACTGGTGCTTTACAGTTAAAATCCTCTTTGGGTTTATCCTTTCTCAAATGCGTGTAATTTCTAATATTTCTATATTTCTCTCAGCTTCATTGCGTGTTTAGCTCGCGAGAATATGCCACTCATAGTTGTTGAAATGTCACTCGTAATTAGACCCAAATTTTGCTTCGAGACACCCATCACGGCTCTCTGTCCCCTGCTTGCTCGGTCTGCCTTTCACAAATGAAAGGCAGCAAGTCTACAAGCATGACGTGCTTGTAGACTTGCTGCCTTTCATTTGTTAATATGGCACAACACTGAACAGCCGAGCAGATTGTGTGCCTTTGTTAAAGTAACCATGTTAATAGCAGCGCTTGACGGCCGCTGCGATTAACATGATTACTTACAAAAAGGGACACAATCTGACCATTTTTGCGCTGCACACATTTTAAAAGCGGCGGCGCCGAAGGTCCTCAGTTGCCTGTGCGCGCTTTGTAATTTACAGTGCGCGCTCCAGGAGATATAGGTGCGCGCCCGCTCACACATGCACGTTGGAGGGAACAGTGGTCCCCAGTAGACCTTTCTACAGAACCAAAGGGCTCCCCTGGTTGCTCCAGGCCTGCCCTGACTTACCTTCGCTGGGTGAGTCCCTCAGACCTTGCTGGTCTGCACCGCTGACTTTCTTCACTTTCCACGAGACTTGCTGTTGCCAAGGCTTGTTGGCTCCAATCGGGTTGCCGACACCTCATTAAGCTGTAGACTTCGTGGGACACGCCGAATCCAGCTCCTGGTCATTGTTGACGCTTCCTGGACCTCGTGGCTGAAGAGTCAAGACGCCTGTGATCACCTGAAATCACCCGACGACTGTGGGCATCCAGCTTCCTGGCCCCGGTTCACTGGCAAGTGACTTTAAACACTGTCTCCTCTGCTTTCAGGTCTTCTTTCTTCTGAATCCAGCCTTGGATTCCACTGGACACTTCTCCTGTCTTCACAAGCAGCAAGTCTTCTTTGCCTCCCATTGAAAACGACGCCGCGACCCGACACCAAAAGACACCTATGCACCCGGCTTCCCTGGGTGAGGTAACTCCAGCACTATGGTGCTCCTGTGGGTGTTGGCTCTAGAACTACTTACCCTGTAAGTGACTTGCTTGTAGACTCTCCTGAAGTACCCTAAAACTTTAAAATTCCAACCGCGACTTGCTCCATTGAAGTCTATTGGGATCCGCGGCTGTGTTTTCACACTGCATGCGTCTCCCGTGGGTCCTTTACTTACCTGCCTTGGGTGGATTAGTGAGGCCCCAGCGCTTCTGAAGGCCCTGGGCCTTGTCTCTTCTCAAGTCGATATTCTTATACCTCTTTTTTAGTATATGGTCTGGTACGCCCCTAGGGCCCCAGCCATATAAGTGCTTAATTTGTTGTGAAACGTTGATTTGTGCATATGTTCCTGACTTCTAATCTCATAAAGAGATTAGTAGAGTGTGTCTAGTAATAAATACATATATATTTTATATATATACCTGTGTGGTGTCCTTTCATTTAGTGATTCAAGAGATTATAAGGTAAAACAAGCTGCTTTACATTCCTCAAAATACTTAGCCTGAAGGCTGCTCTCCACAGCTACCACTAGGATTGCTTTCTTTAAAAGGTTGTCTTAAACCTATCTACCATAAGAGTCGAATTGTACTGGTGCAAGGTGGCCACTTTAACCCCTTCGACGCTCATGACGGAGCGGTTCCGTCATGAGCGTCGGTTGTGCTGTGCGCATGACGGAACCGCTCCGTCACGGCCCCGCCCGCGCACAGAACCTTCAGCACGGCGCGGAAATCCGTGCCGCGCTGAAGGGGTTAACTAGTGACCGGCATATACCAGGCCAACTTCTCACACTTGTCATGGGTGCGGAAAATTGGGGCATTGGAAAAACGAGTGTAAAATTATACAGAACAATAATGGCCCAAATCAAAATTTAAATCCACAGACTCAGAATGAGGGGATAATGAATCAACCGCAGCAGGTTATAAATCTACAGAGTCAGTTGCCACCTGCCCCTGTGCCAAATTTTGTGAACCAGACCAAGTACAGTGTGGACAAAATTCTGCAACTTCGCAATTTCTTTTACGGGACCCTTATTTCGATGACAGCGACCAATGAAGGTGCCTGAGAGGGGAGGAAAAGGAGTGCGTACTTGGCGCATCCTTACCGGTAGATCAGTCAGGTCCATATGTTGATGATAAAGTAGAAGGAAAATATAATACCTTCTTATTGGACACTGGTGCTACCGTTCTACTGTGAGAACAGCAGACATTCCAAACCTACTCCTCTTGGGAGAAGCGATCCAAGTAGTGGGCTTTTCCAATAAGCAGATTAGGACCCCTATTACAGAACCCATGGAGGTACGCATTGGCAATTTTAGTGAAATGCAGAAATTCATAGTGTGTGACTCCAGTCCTGTAAATTTATTAGGAAGAGATCTACTGTGCCAAATGAACTGCACAATATTTTGCAATTCAGACCCCAGATGAAGACGGAGTCTACAAATTTATGTTAGCTAAACAAGGCACAGAAATAGACGAGATGTATTCTATGATGATCAAAAATGACTTACCAGATGAGGTCAAAACGACAGTAAATCCAGATGTGTGGGATTTTACAGGAAAAGATGTAGGGTTAATGGCAAATGTACACCCAGTAAAGAAAGGTACAGATTACCCAAACACTCGAAAATACAAGATGAGTCCTGAAGTTAAAACTGGTGTTGCAGCAGAAATTGATCGAATGATCGAAAAAGTCATTTTAAAAGAAATAATGAGCAGTCCCTGTAATTCACCTATAATTGTCATTAAAAAAAACAAGTGGAAAATATAGCATAGTGCAGGACCTGAGAAAAAGTAATAAAATTGTCGTGCCTTGTTGCCTTGTAGTGCCCAACCCAGCTGTGATTCTGTACCAGATACCCTGGAAGGCAGGATGGTTTACCGTAATTGATTTATGCCATGCTTTTTTCTCTATCCCATTACACCCAGACAGCAAATATCTTTTCTCCTTTAAATTTGAGGATCGTATTTTAGTTTGGAATCGTGTCCCTCAAGGGTACACTGAAAGTCCTTCAATTTTCAATCAAATACTGAAAAAGTGCCTAGAAACCTTAGTGTTACCCAGACAGTTGGTATCAGTGCAGTATATTAACGACTTACTAGTCGCATCCAAAACAAAAGAGGACTGTGTTGCTGATTCAATTGCCTTGTTGAACCATTTGGCTGAAGGTGGGCATAAAGTGTTCCCCGACAAATTACAGTTTTGCCAAACCAGTGTCAAATATCTTGGACACCAAATAGAACGTGGAGTGAGGACAGTGACGGATGAAAGAATAGAAATAATAAGACAAATGAAATTGCCACAAACCCAGAGAGAAATCAGAATGTTCCTTGGAGTTGTAGGATACTGTAGGCAGTGGATTGTGGGGTTTTCCTTATTGGCCAAACCCGTAATACAAATGACCAAGAAATGAGAAAAAGATCCAATAGAATGGGATGATGAAAGTATGGAAGCATTTGTGAAATTACGAAAATGTCTATGTGAAGCCCGAGCATTAGGAATTCCAGATTATTCAAAAGAATTCGCACTGTTTTGCTGTGAGAGGAATAGTTGTGCACTCTCGGTTTTAACTCAGAGACATGGCTTAATGCAACGACGGGTGGCATATTTCTCTGCTACTTTAGACCCTGTAACCTTAGCATTACCTGGTTGTTTAAAAGCAGTAGCTGCCACCTGTACAAGCCTAGAACAAAGTGAGTCAATTGTGATGGGACATCCAGTAAAAGTGCACGTTCAACATTCAGTGGAAATTCTATTAACAAGAACTCGAACTGAATATCTCACTCCTAGTCGAATGGCAAAATACGATAGAATCATCTTAGGTGTTGAAAACGTGACAATAGTCAAGTGTACAGTGTTGAACCCTGCCACTTTGTTACCAGATGCCTATGGAGAAAAAGTAAAGGATGACGTCTAACACGATTGTCTGGATGTGACAGAGCTTTGTACTAAGCCCCGTCCAGACATACAGGAAGAACCCCTGAAAAATGCAGAACACGAGTTGTTTGTAGATGGCTCGTGTATGCGCCATGAGGAGGGAGGGCTAAGTGCTGCTTACGCTGTATGTACATTGGCTGGAATAGTTGAAGCATCCTATTTGCCAGGAGCCAAATCGGCACAAGTAGCCAAATTGGTGGCTTTGATTAAAGCATGCAAAATTGTGAAAATTGGAAAGTAACCATTTATACCGATAGTCAGTATGGTTACGGGGTTGTGCATGATTTTGGCCCAGTCTGGATGCAGAGGGATTTCTTGACTTCTTCAGGATCCCCAATCAAAAATGGAAATTTCATAAAGGAATTGCTTGAAGCAATACAATTGCCAAAAGAAGTGGCAGTGGTCAAGTGTGCCGCACATCAGTCAGGAAATGACTATGTGACAGCTGGTAACAGGTATGCAGACCAAGTTGCCCAACAATGTGCTAAATATAAATTAGCAGTAAACAAGAAGATCGAAACAAATGGAATCAGCTGCCAACTTATGCTATTTACAGGATTAGAGACATGGGAAGAAGTAAGACAACTGCAGGATGAGGCAGAGATAAAGGGAAAGGAAGAATGGGTAAAGGCTGGGTGTCAAAAGAGGTCAGAAGATGATGTCTGGATTTGCCCAGATGGCAGGCCAGTAATGCCAGACTGCATGCTTTCACAAATGGCTAGAATATATCACGGAGACACTCACATAGGCAGGGATGCCATGATCAGACTCTTTCGACAGGATTGGTTCAATACAAGGTTCAGGAGTGTAGCAGAGAGTCTATGCCAGAGATGCTTAATTTGCCAACAAATGAATCCAGGACAAAAGACAGTGGTCTGTATGGGAACAATTAGAAAAGCAGAAGGCCCCTTTATAAGAATACAGATTGACTTTATTCAATTGCCCCCTTGCAGAGGATTGAAGTACATACTTGTAATAGTCTGTTTGTTTTCACGGTGGGTGGAGGCATACTCTACACGAAAAAATGACAGTATAACAGTTGCTGAGGGAACTGATTCCTCGATTCGGTTTTCCGGTAACTTTAGAATCAGATAGAGGGTCTCATTTTAATAATGAAGTAATCCGACTAATCTGTGAAGCATTTAAAATTGAACAGCACTGTGCATACCGCCCAGAGGCTTCTGGAGTGGTAGAACAACTGAATGGCACTATAAAAGCAAGACTGGGAAAGATATGTGCATCTATACTGGATTGGCCTGATGCTTTACCTCATGTTCTGATGGGTCTCAGAAGCATTCCTGATAGGAATACAGGGTTGAGTCCTCATGAAATACTCATAGGAAGAGCAATGAGACAGGCATGTATACCAGGATACAAACGGTTGAATATATCTGATGATTAGGTATTGGAATATTGCAAAGAACTGGCTGACCTAGTGCGTTCTATCTCTCACCAGGTTGGAGAAGACGCAGTTGCCAGGCAGCCAAATCAAGCACATGACCTGAATCCTGGTGATTGGGTGGTGGTGAAAGAACACACTCAAGAGTCGTGTCTAGCACCCAGGTGGGGAAAACCACAGCAAGTTATATTGGTACCACCACAGCAGTGAAATGTGTAGGCTTACCTAATTGGATTCATGCAAGCCATACCAAGAGAGTACCAGCACCTGGCCCAGAAGGTTCTCAACCTACACAAGGAGTTGAGGCTGCGGAAGGTTGTACAGCTGAAGGATCTAGAATAACAAGCCCTGAAATAGCTGATCGAGAACAACCAAGCACAAGTCAGGATGACTGGATACCAGTGATTGGCATACCTGAAGTAAATGTGAAAACAAGAAGCCAAATCCATCTAGAAAGACAGGAGAGCATTAAGGACCAGACAGGTATAGAAGAACCAGCTCCGGAAAGAGGTGATACAGCTATTGGAGAACCTGAGCAGGAACAGATAAGGAGAGAACAATCTACTCAGACTGAAGCGGATGCAACAATACATGGGTCTGAGGAGGGACAGATAGGTCTAGAAGAACGCATTCGGGCTGCAGAAACCCAAAGTGCAATAAGACCCGAGCAGCACCAGTTAGGAAAAGAAAAACAAGTTCAGGTAGGAGAAGAGAAAATCAAGATAAAACCTGAACAGGGTCAGACTAGGGAAGAAGAACGCATCCAGGCAGAAAGTGATGGTACAAGAGTAAGCCCTGGACAAGGTCAGACAGAGAAGAAATCTGAAGACGAAAGATAACCAAGTTGTGCCACAACATAACGAAAATAAAAGAACACTTGAAGACGGTGGCAGTGCACTGCAAGCAAAAGGGTCAGAAGAGGTGACAACTGGCCGAGTGTTGTGAAGAGGCTAAAGTATCATTTCAAAATAGTTAATCAAGAACCTGATCAAGGAAACAAAATTTCTAGTCAGTCGGGAACATCTGCTGAACAGCCCAGACGACAAAGTCAAAGATTGAGAATATTGAACAATAAATTTCAAGGGTCCTGAATCGACCTATGTAATTCTTGAACAATTTGAGAATCTAGATTTGAATGATGAAATTGATGAACAGATGGGGGCGCTAGGTGGCGCATGAGCGGAATGGCTGCCTCTTAGAGGAGCTCCCGCAGAATGATGTCTTTATCCGTTTATTTCTCCTTTTCCCGAGCCTGATGCCCGACTGGAGACTGCTCGCGGCGTGGGTGGGTGCCCGGTGCATCCCCCGGTGATCATTTGAGGCCGTGTGGGGCTGCGTGGCTGGGACGATTGCCTTCAGTGGGTGGCAGCGGACTGTGGCGGTGATTGGTCTGGGACTGGCGATCGGCGCAGTCCCTCACGCGAGCGGCCAGCGCTCCACGCGGCGGACGGGCCACGCAACGACGTTCGGAAGACGCTGCTGGGTCTGAGGAGAGCGTTGCTGACCGGCTGCGCCGGTGTACAAGTCTCCGTGCATCGGATGGGCTGCAGTGGCGGCTTCGCGGCGTAGACGGAGCCTGCGGGTGCTGGCGGCGAGCTGGGACCGGAGGGCTGCCGCCGGACTCTCCACCCCCTGAACCCTGCCTGGTGCGCTGCGGTCATGTCTGAGGTGGCGAGGACCGGGACCTGCGGCGTGTGAGTCAGAGGCTGCCTAGAGGCGGCGGTGGAGGTGAGCGGGACTTTGTGCAGAAGGCTGCGGGCGGAGGAAAGCTGGCGGGCGGATTGCTTGCCCACGCAGACGACGTGACAGCCTCCGGAGCACGGGGGGAGCGCTGCTGCTGATTCCCAGGTGCCTGACTCCCGATGGCCGGAGGGGCTGGGCTAGACACTAAGGTGCTGCTAGTGGGGGTGCTTTGATGGCCTCCTTGTCTGCTAGGTCCTCATATGCAGAGTGCGGACCCGCGCTTGCTGCCTGCTAGCTGGAGACTGTGCCAGGGACTGCGAGAACTGAGGGGCGCTTGTACTACACGCTGGAGAAGGTCGGGATAAGGCCGCAATAGCAGGGTATTGGATTGCGGCCGGCGTAGGCTGTTGTTCCCGCTGAGTCCTAGTGGAGACGCTGGAGGGCGCAAAGTGCTACTGAGGTGCCTGTTAGTGTGGGATGACATCGTGAGGGGCACTGTGGATCCAGTCCCGAGTCCATCGGTGGTGTTCGTGCTGTGGACGGTGAGTGGAGAGTGCGGGTAGGACTGAGTGCGGCGCGCTGGTCTATCACTCGTCAAGCAGAGGCATTGCTTAGAGTACTGCGCACTGGGATACTGCGAGGTGGGGCTGCCTGGGGGTGCACCCGGACCGAGCTTCTGCAGTGGCAGCGGCGGACCCCGCAAGATGGGGAAGTCAGAGGCTCGCCAACAGAAGCTATCCTTTGATACCCGGAAGCAGGCGACACAGCCGCGGCTCGAGGCGGGCAGGGGAGGTGCCACTTCCCAGGAGGGACAACCGAAGACCTCCGACAACGACTTGCAAATTATACTTGCTGAGATGAGACAAGGGTTTGCCGCAATTACTGATAAAATGTATACCCTGGCCGCCCGCATGGACACAATAGTGCGGAAAATTGAGGGGCATGAAACTTGGCTGACTGAGGCGGAGCAGCGTATCTCTGATGTAGAGGACACTGCAGCACATGTGCAAACGGCAACCGAGCAACTAGATAAACTGCTCAAAGTCATAGCAGCTAAGAACGAAGCGTGCAGTCGGCGCAACAACGTGCGCGTTTTGGGGATCCCGGAGAGCACCAACACGGGTAGGCTGGAAGAATACATTGAAAAATTGCTAATGGACGTTGTGGGAAAAGATTCTTTGTCTTCGCAATTTGTGGTGGAGCGTGCTCATCGCTCCCTGGGACCTAGGCCACCACCTGGGGGCACTCCCCGGCCTATCATCGCTCGCCTGCTTAATTACAGGGATAGGGATGTGGCCCTGAGGGTGGCCAGGGAGAAGAAACAGCTGTCCTATAACGGGGTGACCTTCACCATGTACCCTGACTTTACCATGCACGTACAGGAGGAGCATCGTCGGTTCTTGGCGGTGAAGCAGAAACTGAGACAGGCTGGCATAGATTATGCCTTGCTGTACCCAGCACGCTTGCGGGTGACCCATCAGGGAACACAGAAGTTTTTCACCAATCCGTAGCACGTGGAGGACTTTCTGAAACCGGTCCGTAGGAATGCCAAATTACCGTCGTCACAATCGGAGATGAGGCGATCCCCCACGCCGAAAAAGGACTGATGACAAGCATGAACGATGTGTGCAGGAGAAGTATGCCACTGCCGAGGCTGCTGGCCATGCAGTTACATGTGGAGTTGAGTGGGTGGAATATATATATATAGACTGGTGATGTTGCCACTTGTTAGCTGGACACGGACAATATTGGGCTGCTGTTGGGCAGGACATGGCGGAAGGGAGTAGAACATTCTAATCTCATCAGTCGCCCTCTAGTTTGAGTCCGGGCCTGGTGACTGTTGTGGCTTGGTCCGAACCGACTGGAGGGTATAGTGCGGCATCTAGACGAAAGGCCTCTAAGGGAAGTACCCTATGTTTGTTCTTCACAGTTTGCAGCTCCTATCTCTGCTCGCCTTGAGTGGGGCATGGGTAGTGCTCAGGTTATTGAGTACAGTTGGGAAGCTGTTGGGAGTTGGGGTGGAGGGGGGGGGGGGGGGACTATTGATGCTGGCATGATTGGGAAGCTTCAGTGGGTGGGGGAGGGGGGGGGGGACGGGAGACTTCATGAGTACTGTTGGGGATTGCTGCAATGTGTTGCATATGTGCAGGGTCGTTTAGGGGAAGGCAGGTGGAGGTATATTGGGCTGAAATGTGTAAGGTTGGCTTGTTCGGATGGCGTCAATGGATCGGGAGGGTAGTGGTGTGATAAAAATACTGTCGTGGAATGTGCGAGGCCTGGGGGACCCGAGGAAGCGCAGGAGGATCTTGGCGTATCTGGATAGGCAGCAGATCCAGGTGGCGCTGCTGCAGGAGACGCATCTAGACCCCAGGGCTACTAGCACCTTTGCATGTAAGTGGGCGGGACATCGTCTGTTCTCCTCATTTTCCTCTTATGCTCGCGGGACGGCGATCCTTTTTCGAAAACAATTGCACTATGAGCCGGCAGGAACCATATCAGATGCGCAGGGTCGTTATGTGATCACATGGGGACGGCTGGGGAGAGACTCCATAACGATAGCAAACTGCTATTGTTAAATGGTAGCGGCAGTCGTAGTCGATAACCTTTCAAGTATTGCCCGGCGGTAATCGCCTCTTATACCATTCGATGCTAAACCAATAAAGAGGCAGGCGCCGGAGACTGGAAGGCAGGAAACAAAGTTTTATTCCGTCGGAGTGGAACACATCAGATCAGACAGTGAGGTATTGTCACGAGGTGCTCTAACTGCATCTCTGAGGCCTGGCCTCTTATACACAGGTTTATGACTTTATTGCAGGTTTATCATACATGGCACATTTTTGAGATCGCTTTGATACATGAAAGAACATCCTCAGAATCCCCACTTCAAGCTCGTTCCCACACATATCTACAGTGGAAGTCCCCACCCCACCCACAGTAGGAGATGGCTATCACACAGCTGGACATTCCGCCAATTCCCGGGGGTGTGTGCGACCGGTCGGGTCTCAGGGGGTGGGGGGCCTTGATCTACTGTAATCCCTTTGATGTGGGGTGTTTCCCTTACAGTAGGGGCAATAAACTGCATCCGCAGGGCTAGGTGATGGCCTGGGATCGGTTCGGACAATGGGGCGCAGAGGAAGGGGGTTATCAAAGAGATGCATGACCATGTATGGGATGTCGGTCAGGCGTGGGTTGTGGTTCCATGGCAGGGTCGCGCAGAAGGAGAGGGTTTATGGCCCGTGTATGAGAGAGCGGGGGTGGCCGGCGCGCGGGGAAATGCTTGCAGCGCCAGGGGGACGCGCTGGCGATTGGCAATGAGCAGGGAGAGACCAGGGTGCCTAAAATGGCTGCCGTGCGCTTTCCTGTGTGTCGCGCTGGGGAGAGACAAGATGGCGCAGATAATGTTCAGTTCGCAAGCTAAATTTCCACAGTCCTCCCTTTTAACATATCTCGCCAGCTTGTTTAGTTCGGATCTATCCCCATAATACTACGAACTTCCACCTCATACAAAGCTTTCATTCGCTCCGCTTCAAAGTTCAAAGTCTTAGGGCAGATGCAGTTCATAAAAAGCGAATATAAGGTGGCAGACACTGAATCCCTAAGCAACATCCACATAGTATCACAATTGGTATTAGGATAAATGAAAACAGCCTCCATCCCCAACTTCTAATAGTGTCCCAAAACCAACTTCCCAGTGACCATTCTTCTTGCTCCTGATGAACCTCTGCGGAAAGTCTGTGGAGGTGTTCAATTGCTTTGTAGACTGAGGGTGAGTTATCCGGTACGTAGGTACAACAGCTGGACCCAATGATGCGGCATGCTCCTCCACGATCAGCCAGAACCACATCTAGAACGAGGCGGTTCTGAAGAGCCACCAGGCGGACGGCCTGAAGCTCGGCGGTGTTGTTGGCGAGGATGCCAGCCGTAATGTTCATCGCCGTTTCGACTGCCTGGGTTAAGTGGCGGATGGCACGGCTGTTTGCCATTGGACCCCAGAGTGGAACAAGACCTTTTACTGCGTCCATGAACTGTGCTCCGGTGGAGTCGGCTTGCGCAATGTCTTTGGCACGTTTCTGTCGGTGATGGTTTGCTGGAGCCACATATGTCGGAGGAAGGACAAAAGCGATGTAGCAGGTGCCTCCCCAACCTTTCGGAAGCCAGGTGTAGGCCTTAGTACCACAGACGAAGTACATATTCGGGGAGGCAACAAAGGAGGGTGGATCAACTGAGTCCAATGTTCGGGTGATGAGGCAGGAGCTGTGGCCCACCAGCTGCGCCCCCAGGTCTTCGAGGCACACAAGTCCAGTGATGTTGATGACGGATAGGGCCACTGTTAGGGTGGCGGCCGTTCGTTTCCGGAGGTAAGAGAAGGTGGGTCTGGCTGGGTTGTTGAACACTTGCATTTCAACTCGTTCTTTGGCAGGGATGTCCATGTGAAAGGAAGTGTTTGATCTCAGAGGACAGAAGGGGGCAGAAGTTTTTCCAGTTTTGTTCAGCCAGAACCCATGGTAGAAGTGTGACACAGTTTTGCCGGAAGTGGCATTGTCCTTGTAGCTTTCCTGCAGGAGGATTAGCCAGGCGAGGCATGAACCATGGACCGAAAAAGGTGAAGGGATGAAAGGGATAGAGTGTCCAGTGGCATGTGGTAGCAATCCACAGATCCAGCAATTAGTGGCATTGGAGGCAAGATTGTGTTGGTGGAGCAACTGCACAAAAGAGTTATTCCAGAACTCCTTACGCCTTTCTCGGATTTGGGGTGAAAGTGAGATCAGATGGTGTTCTTTCATGGTGGTAGGTGGAACGGTGGTCAGCAATATCTTATGGGCGGGTGCGCTCTCCTCCATGATCCAGAAGGTGACCATGAGGAGAAGGCAAAAGAGAAGGGTAGTGAAAAGTGCAATAGTCTTTGAGCTGTGCATTTTGTCAGTCTTTGGGATTTTGTAGTGGATCTTTGGGCGTCCGGTTGCTTCCATCATCTTCATGTCGGATGCTTCCATCACCTTCAAGGGACTTGGTAGCGGGCAGAACCACAGACTTTGTTTAGTTTCTCTCCTGGTGGCCTTTGAGGTGGCTAGGCAACCGCTCTTGAGATTTCAACTTAGTTTGTGGTCTGCTTAGCCGAAGTTCCCTCCTTTCGTCGTAGGTTATACCCTTCTTTGGATTGGACAGTGGGATCGGGATATTTCGTTAATTCAAGTGTCTCTGTATCCGGGCAGTGGCTCAGGGATGGTCGGTCTTTGTCCAGTAGTTCCTCTTGGGCGGTGATGTTGTCCGTGGTCGTCAGGGTCGATGATACCTTCTTGCAGTGGTGTGCATGCAGCCAATTGCGCTTCCCCTCCACTCGAAGAGCTGTTCGGGTGGTGATCAGGACTTGCAGAGGGCCCGTCCACCGGGGCTCCAGACTCTTGGTGCGCTGGAAGTTACGCACTAAGACAAAGTCACCCGGTTGGATGTCGTGCCCGGGGCCTCTGGAAACGTCGGGAATGGCTTGCAGCACCTGCTGATGGATAACAGACAACGTTTTAGTTAGGTTGTACAAATAGTCAGACATGAGGACGTCCGGGACGTCGTGGATGGATGTTGGTTTCGGTGCAGTCCAAAGGTTCATGGGCCGCCTGAAGACGACCTCGTAGGGGGTTAAGTGGTGTTTGGTGGGGGTGGAACGCATTGATAGCAATGCTAGCGGGAGAGCGTCTGGCCATTTCAGTCCTGTGGTGGCAACTATTTTTGCTATCTTAAGCTTCAATGTGGCATTATGTCGCTCAACCAAGCCTGCAGATTGGGGATGGAAGACCGCATGGAATTTCTGTTTTACACCCAGCCCCTTTAAGATGAGTTGGATAACCTCGGCTACAAAGTGGGGGCCGTTGTCGCTCCACAAAATTCGACAAAGGCCGTACCGGGGGAAGAATTCTTTCAGTAGTACTTTTGCGGTAGTCATAGCGGTGTTGTCGCGGGTTGGGTAGGCTTCCACCCACTTGCTGAAGGCGCACACAACGACAAGTACGTACTTCAAACCTTGGCACCTTTCTAACTGGACGTAGTCCATTTGTAGGACTTCAAAGGGGTGATTGGGAACCCCAAACCCTCCCCGGGGTACAGCAGTTCCTTTCCCAGGGTTGTGTTGGAGGCAGACCAGGCATTGTTGGACCAGACGTTTGGCTGAGTCTGAGATTTTGTCGTTGTGCCAGACTTTGGAGAGGAGTTCGATCATGGGAGCAGACCCTATGTGTGCGGGGGAGTGTGCCATGGTCAGCATGGGGATCAAGTATGAGTCAGGTAGCAACCATTTGTTCGAGTCTTCAGTTCGCCAGCAAACGTCATCGTCCTTCAATCCCACCCGGGCCCATTCAGTTAATTCGTGTGGTGAGCTGGCTAATTGGATGTCCCTAATCGTTTACCTAGCATCCTTCCATTTCTCAGTTTGTGACCTGGTTACGTACATACGGGTCGTGGACCTATTCTCGGCTGTGGTTCGGGCAGTAATGTCAGCTAGTGCATTTCCCTGTCCTATAATGTCTGTCACTTTCTTGTGTGCCTGGCATTTGATCAGAGCCAGCCGTGTGGGGAGGAGGACTGCTTCGGTCAGGGCAGAGACTAGATTTCCATGCAGGATGGGTGTGCCATGGGAAGTCAAGAATCCCCTCTCCTTCCAAAGGAGCCCAAAGTGGTGAACTACCCCGAAGGCGTATTGGCTGTCTGTGTAAATTTTTGCGGTTGTCCCTGCTGCCAGGATGCATGCTCTTGTGAGAGCAATCAGTTCAGCCGCCTGTGCGGATCGCTGTGTGATGCGGGCTGTCTCAACAACTGTTCGGGCTGTGGTGACTGCATAGGCAGCGGAAGTGGTGCCATCGGGGAGCTTGATGCATGAGCCATCCACCCATAGTTCTCCGTCAGGGTCCGGGAAGGCAGTATCTCGAAGGTGAACCCTACTCTTGGTCTGTTCGTCGGTGAGAGTCACGCAGTCATGTATGGGGGGCGCATTGGGGTCAGTGTCAGGGAGAGGTAGTGGAGTGGCTGGATTCAGAGTGGTGCATCGTTTCAATGTGATGTGGGGTGCAAGCAGAGTCAGTTCATAGCCAGTCAGTCGTGCGCTAGTCAGGTGTTGAGTCTTGGTCTGGTTCAGGAGGGTGTCAACCGCATGGGGTACCAATACAGTGAGGGGGTTCGAGAGCACGATCCCCTCACTTTGCCAGATAGAGACAGCAGAGGCGGCTACTGCTCGAAGGCAGGCGGGCAATGCTCTGGCTACAGGGTCAAGAGTGGCAGAGAAGTAGGCACAAGGGCGTTGTTTAGGGCCTATGGACTGGGTTAGGACAGACAACGCGCATCCCTCCCTTTCGTGGGTGTAGAGGGAGAAAGGTTTAGTGTAGTCTGGGGTTCCTAGGACTGGGGCCGAGCAGAGGGCGTCTCGTAATTCTTTGAAGGAGGATTGGCATTCGGGTGTCCAGGGGAGGGGGAAGGGGACATCTTTAGCCAACAGGGAAAGCAGAGGTTTTACAATAAGACTGAAGTTTGGCAACCATTGTCGACAAAAGGAGGCGAGGCCTACTAGAGACCGCACTTGCTTCTGAGTTTTGGGAACAGGGGTTTCTAGGATGGTCTGAATTCGGTCAGGGGTAAGTTTCCTCCCATCCTTGGATAGGAGGTGGCCTAGGTATGTCACTTGGGGTTGGCAGAACTGTAACTTCTTCCTGGAGACCTTGTGACCGTACTCTAAGAGGAAGTGGAGGAGGTGAAGGGTGGCCGTGACAGCAAGTGGGGTGGTGTCGGCCGCCAAAAGAATGTCGTCGACGTACTGTATTAACACCACTCCATCGGGTAATTGGACTGTATCTAGTTGTCTCTTGAGGGCTTGGCTATAAATGCTGGGACTCTCAGTGTAGCCTTGGGGTGCCCTACAGAATCTGTACGAACGGGCTTTCAAAGTGAAGCCGAACATGTAGCGGCTGTCTGGGTGGATGGGGATGGAGAAGAATGCGTTCTTGAGATCAATAACAGTAAAGGTGGTGGCAGTGGACGGAATTAGGGTGAGGATGGTGGTGATGTCTGAGACCACGGGGTACTGAGGTATGACTACTTTGTTAACTTCTCGTAAGTCAACAATGAAGCGGTATGCTATCTCATCTCCCTCGCCTTGCTTCTTTACAATGGGTAGGATAGGGCTGTTGCAAACATTACTGACTACTTCTTCTACTACTCCTGCATTGACTAGGGACTGGATGATTTCCACCAATGCCTTCTCACCTTCGGGCGATATTCGATACTGTGGAAGCTTTGGTAGCACTGCGTCCGGTCGGACGGTTATGTGTACTGAGTCGATCACCATGCGCCCTACATCTGAGTCGGTTTTAGCCCATAGATGTGAGGGTAACGTGTCGAGTAGGGACAGGTTAGCATCAGTTATAAAGAGCATACGTCGTGTGTGACAAGGTCTGAACAGATCTGGGTTATCGTGCAGGATGACTCGAACTCCGTCTGGGGAACATCTGATGGTAGCTCGGAAATGTTTTAGCAAATCGAGTCCCATAATAGCATCGGGGGTGTTGGAGGAGAGCAGAAAGGTCGTGTCAGTGGCGTTATCTTCTAAGTCAAAGGAGATTGGTGCTGATAAGGGGTTAGTGGAGGGCGTTCCATCGGAGCCTATTGAGGTTACGTGTGAGCCAGACAAGGGTGCCCTAGGAATCAGTCGTTTAGATAACGCACTACGTGTCGCCCCAGTATCTACCAGGAATGGAGACTTTGTGCCCAAGACCTTAGCAGTGACGTAAGGACCTTGCTGGTCAACACGGAGTTCGACTGGATCCCTCCCTTGCCCCTGGCGGTCCTATGCGAAGTCATGGGTGCTTTCGTAGTCGGACTGCTGACACTGGTTTTGTCGGGGGCGATCAAAGGTGTTTGGTCTGCCTGGCCTGTCGTTGATGGCATCGTTCGTGTACCCTCGTCCCTGTCCTCTATTTCTGGGGTCATATGCTGTGTCTCTGGGGTCCCTATTTTTGTTCATTTCCAGAAGGACCCGGCACTGGGATTTCCAGTGTCCGAACCCTCTACAGAACGCACATTGGTTCCCATCCAAGTCTCTCCGTCCGTTGTAGGGTGCAGGTGTATGGTCTCTAGGGGGTAGCTTTCTAGAGGCGGTTGGTTGGTAATTCCCTTTTGGGGGTTCCCTTCCTATGGTCACCCCTTGCAACTGTGCTATCATTACCCTCTCCTTCAGTTCCTTTTTCTTCCTCTCTGACGCCCTATCGTTCTCATTCTTTTGGTTTTCGTAGTATTGGGCCATCTGGAGGATTGCTGCGGGTTTGGAGGCTGCCCAACTACTCTCACTGGTCTGTAGCTTCTGGGAGACTTCTTGTGACAGACCCTTCACATAATTCTGGACAAAGAGGTGATGTCCGGTTGCGGTGGTCATGTCCTGGCCACTATAATCGGAAAACACGGTCTCGAATCGAGAGAAGTATTCAGACACATCCTCCTGGGGTTTCTGGCGACAAGCCGTCACTATCGACCAGTCTACCTTTCTTTCTGGGATTAGAGTCTTCAACTTCTGTACAATCTTGTCTGGGAGCTCCAATATGGCTTTCGGGGGTTTCTGTCCCGGTTCTCGCTGTTTGTCTATGGTATCAAGTTGTACCCAAGTATATCCGAACGGCTCAGCGTGGTCAACTTTCCGGATTTGCTTCCACACAACAGCCGGCAGACATAACCCGAAGAACAAGTCGATATCTGCTAAGGTCATTATTGTTGAACCTAAGGCTGTACCTAGTTCGGTGTAGAAGGCAGTCGGGTTCTTTCTTAAGTCGGGTAGGGTTTTTCTAAAGGTCAAAATGTCTTGTCGGTCCCATGGCTGGTAGACCCAATTATATACAACCCTTCCCTTCGCATCTTGGTGGTTGATGTCGTCATGTGTTCCCTGACCTCGTGGGGGGACCCAGTAGGGGGC
Source organism: Triturus cristatus (assembly GCF_964204655.1). Classification (NCBI taxonomy): domain Eukaryota; kingdom Metazoa; phylum Chordata; class Amphibia; order Caudata; family Salamandridae; genus Triturus; species Triturus cristatus. Next base: position 733,680,629 of record NC_140579.1, on the reverse strand, counting down.
GGCCTCTTTGATGGGCATCATGGTATCAGCCCTTCCTGCCTGGGGCTTAGTCGCTATGGGGGTTTCTGCTTTGGTTGTCTGTCTGTGCTCTTTAAGGTGCCGGTAGACCTCGAGTGTACGAGTGAAGAGGTCCGTCACATGGCCCTCTCCTTCTTCCCCAATGTCTACCTTCCTATATAGGGCCGCTAAGCCTTCGGGACCTTTATCGTGATACCTATCCTCATATGTATTCAGGGCGTGATAACAAAGTCGTACGACAACGTGTCGTCTGCGGTTGTCGGCATACGAGTTATACACGTCTGTTATATACTCCTTACTTTCCTTTCGCTCCACCAGTGTCCTTACTATCTTGTCGATTCCTGCTCGTTCATCCTTTGTTAGTCGATTCATTCTGGTGGGATCTTTCTTTCTCATCTCAGGGTTATCCAACGTTATTGCCGACGTTGTCTTCAGTACAAGAGGCTCGGCCGGCGCGGAGGCCGTGAGGACCGAGGCCCCTGTACTGCTTTCGCTTGTGTTTGGGGGTTGTGGGTGTTGCACTACCGGTTGGGAGGGTGCGTATGGAGGGGGCATGTAAATGATCGGGGGACCTAATAGCAATTCGTCATTCGTTCGTTGCTTAGAAGACAACTCAGGGTAGAGCATAGAGGGGGTCCTAACAGGGTACTGGCCTGATGTTTCAGGCTCCTGTCTTAGTTTAGCTTCCCTTCTCTCCTTTATTTCTTCTTCTAACTTTCTAGCGGCAAGGTGAGCTGCCTTTCGTAATTCCTTTTCTGCTTTTACTTCTTCCCTCTTTTTCCGTTGTGTTGCTTCTTTGCGCCACATGCCGATACTGTCAAGCATAGTAGGCGTCGTTTTATTACTACGCAGAGCTATTTCTAGCATTTCTATTTTATGGTCGTCGAAGGATCCCATCAGTGGCCACTGACTCTCGGGGTCCTTCTTTGTATATTTATGCCATAGCTTGCTATAAGCTACGGCGACTAGTCCATATTTAGTGAACATGTCCTTATTAGGGGTGCCCTCCAGTGGAGCCGGGTGGTCCACCTCTAATAAGCGGTCCGGGCAGAACCAACTACCAATCAGTGGGGAGAAGATAGGCATGACGGGTTACAACGGGGACAAAAGTCAGCACTACCTATCCTTTCACTGCTTGCAAAGACTAGACAGAATATCTCTATTCCTCGTTATTTGTAAGCAGAGAATACCTCCAAAGAACCAATATCGAACAACTAGTGTTCGGACAATCAATCAATCAATGGTGAGAAAGAGATAGGCACGACGGGTTACAATGGGGACAAAAGTCTGCGGTACCTACCCTTCACTATTTGCAAAGACTAGACAGAATATTTCTATTCTATGTTATTTGCAAACAGAGAATATCTCAAAGAGCACTATCCTTCAAAACATTCAATATTCGGACAATCAATCAGTGGGGAGATAAAAATAGGCACGACGGGTTACAATGGGGACAAAAGTCTGCGTTACCTACCCTTCACTATCTGCAAAGGGAGAGAGAGAGTATTTCTACTCCTCCCCGTTTGTAGACAGCGAATATCTCAAAGAGAACAATCAATAAGCAATACTAGTATTTTCAATCAATCAATCAATCGTTTCGCAATTTGTCGTGTTTCACGACCTTACCCGGACCGCGTGGACAGTTGCTCGTCTTCTGCCTCCAGCGCCCGATCGTCCTCTACTCTCCGTATTTGCCGCGGCACTCCTGATGGTTCCCAGTCAGGACCGTAGATCACTCGAGAGAGGTCTGCTCGGAACCAGTGAAGTTCGGATGATCGGCTGCCAGACGAGGGTCTATCGGGCAGGAGCTCTCCCGATCGTTGCAGTCGTTCACTCTGTTGTCGGGACCTCTCCCACTGGATCCACGTGTCGCTGATGGGCCCCACGCTTGGGACGCCAATTGTTAAATGGTAGCGGCAGTCGTAGTCGATAACCTTTCAAGTATTGCCCGGCGGTAATCGCCTCTTATACCATTCGATGCTAAACCAATAAAGAGGCAGGCGCCGGAGACTGGAAGGCAGGAAACAAAGTTTTATTCCGTCGGAGTGGAACACATCAGATCAGACAGCGAGGTATCGTCACGAGGTGCTCTAACTGCATCTCTGAGGCCTGGCCTCTTATACACAGGTTTATGACTTTATTGCAGGTTTATCATACATGGCACATTTTTGAGATCGCTTTGATACATGAAAGAACATCCTCAGAATCCCCACTTCAAGCTCGTTCCCACACATATCTACAGTGGAAGTCCCCACCCCACCCACAGTAGGAGATGGCTATCACACAGCTGGACATTCCGCCAATTCCCGGGGGTGTGTGCGACCGGTCGGGTCTCAGGGGGTGGGGGGCCTTGATCTACTGTAATCCCTTTGATGTGGGGTGTTTCCCTTACAGTAGGGGCAATAAACTGCATCCGCAGGGCTAGGTGATGGCCTGGGATCGGTTCGGACAATGGGGCGCAGAGGAAGGGGGTTATCAAAGAGATGCATGACCATGTATGGGATGTCGGTCAGGCGTGGGTTGTGGTTCCATGGCAGGGTCGCGCAGAAGGAGAGGGTTTATGGCCCGTGTATGAGAGAGCGGGGGTGGCCGGCGCGCGGGGGAATGCTTGCAGCGCCAGGGGGACGCGCTGGCGATCGGCAATGAGCAGGGAGAGACCAGGGTGCCTAAAATGGCTGCCGTGCGCTTTCCTGTGTGTCGCGCTGGGGAGAGACAAGATGGCGCAGATAATGTTCAGTTCGCAAGCTAAATTTCCACACTACGGCCCGAATACTGATAGTCCGGACTTCTTTACTGACATCTGGGGGAAGATCATGACGATTGGCTCTACTCACATTATATGGGGGGGGGGGGAACTTTAATGTTGCCTAGCAGCCGGGATGGGATCGATCGCACCCCCTGTCGCATCACTATACCAAATCCAGGGAGGCGCTATCTGGCATAATTGAGGAAGGAGGACTGCTTGATAGTTGGAGATATCTACATCCGCTGGGGAGGGAAGGCTCACATTTCACCTCCCACGCGGGTAGCTGGGCGAGGATAGACTATTGCCTGGTGTCTAGAGGGCTGGGACCAGGTATACAGGCCGTGACGCACTTGGCCAGAACGTATTCAGAACATTGTCCCGTGAGGCTGTCGCTCGCGTTGCCGGGATATGCTGCCGCCAGGCCGCGCTGGAGGTTACAGCCCATGGCCCTACTTGATGCTGTATTTCAGGGAGAACTGGAGGAGGAAATCCATGATTTTTTCGAGAGGAATAAGGGCTCGGGAGCGTAGAGACGATATGGGAGGCCTTTAAAATGACGATGAGAGGGTATTGCCTATCTAAGAGTTGCAGAGTGTTAAAAGACATACAGCGCACGCTCCATAGTCTGGAGGAGGAGCTGAAGGGGTTGGAGAGGCAGATGGGACTGGGACAGGATGGGACGGTGCATAGTCTGTTTCGAGAAACCCTAATGGGATATGAGGCGGAGGCACAGCGTGAACTGAAGTTTCGGGGGAAATACTGGGTGGCCCGAAGATACGGTGAGGGGGAGCGGCCTGGGAAGGCTCTTGCGGAGGGAACGCGACCTCCCCGGTTTAGCACTTACATCTTAGAGGTGTGTGGCCCTGACCATACAATCCATCGCGACTCGCGGGACATCCTCGAAACATTCGTAGAGCATTATGGTGCGCTTTACACGTCCCGGAGAGAGGGCGTGCTCGAGTTAGAGGGCTTCCTGGACGACATCGCGCTGGGTTGGCTTGGGGATGCACAACGTGAATTTTTATGTCACCCCTTTGAGCTGGATGAAATACGGGAGGCGATCATGCAGTTACAAAATGGGAAGGCGCCGGGTTCGGATGGGCTGCCAGCCGAATTCTACAAAAGCTATATTGACATAATGGCGCCGGTCCTTAGGGAGGTGTATGAGGAATCTGTTGAAGTGGGCATCTTGCCACCGTCGATGAGAGAAGCGGTGGTGACGTCATTACTGAAACCCGGGAAGCCCCCGGAATCCTGCGATTCCTACAGGCCGCTCTCTTTGATCAATTGCGATGCAAAGATTCTGGCTAAAGTGCTTGCCAACCGCCTTGCGCTGTTGATGGAAAAGCTTGTCCTGCCGGACCAATCGGGATTTGTACCCGGGAGGTCGACGTCTCACAACCTTCGTACCCTGTTTTCCCTGATGCAGATGGTGGACCAGGAGTTCCCACTTGCTGCTGTGTTTCTTGATGCTACCAAGGCATTCGACTCGGTAGAGTGGGACTACCTATTCGGTGTCCTTCGGCGGATGGGGTTTCCTCAGCTTTATGTCTCCTGGCTTCAGTTGCTATACAACCAACCGACGGCCCGCATATTGATAAACGGTCATATGTCCTCACCGATAGCTGGGACGCCACTGGGGCCGATAGCTGGGCCCACTGTCGCCCCTGTTATTCGCGCTTGCTGTGGAGCCGCTGGCTGCCCGTTTGCGACAGGTACACAATGATAAGGCGTTTCGCTGCTGTTTGCGGCAGATATTGATCTCGCTCTATGCGGATGACATAACGCTATATATTAGGGATCCGCAAGACAACATCAACCCCATATTGCGGGAATTTATACGCTTTGAACGACTCTCCGGAGTGGGTATTAACTGGGGTAAGTCCATGGTGTTCCCGCTCACGTCGGCCGTGACTCCCTTCCCTCTCGACTTCCCGCTAGAGTGGTGTCAAGAGGACTTTAGATATCTTGGGATCCAGGTTGCTCGCGCTAGGGAGGAGATTATTAGGGCAAACTATGGCACGGCTATAGAGTGCCTCAAAACCAATGTAACGCGCTGGATCGCACTGCCCCTGTCTATGGCGGGCCGTGTGTCGCTCATTAAAATGAAGATACTCCCGCAGTTTTTGTATCTGTTTCTCAATATTCCCTATCACCCGGGACGGGTCTTCTTCGCCATGCTACGCTCGGAGCTCTTACGATTGGTGTGGGGGGGGGGTAAACAGGCGCGTTTGAGATGGTCTATGATGATCAAGCCGTATGACCGGGGGGGTTTGATGTTCCTGATCTGGAGCGGTACTTCTTATGCGCACAAGCGCATTACGCCTATAACTGGGTTTACCTGCCACGTTACATGCCTCTGGTGGCGTTGGAGGCCTGGCTTGCGGACCCAATACCCCTCAATGGTCTAATCTATGGTCCCGAGGCAATTCCGGTTGTGGCGCCTACCACGATCACTGGGACGGTGGAGGCATGGCGTCGTTTGAAGACCCTCTTAGGGGCTTCGTTTCTATACTCCCCCAGATTGCCACTTACATATCACCCCACCTTGACGTTACTGCAAGAGAGGGGGTTTCAAGATCTCCAAGCGTGTGCGGGTCGGGACCTGGGGGGGGGGGATCTCTTTCAAGAAGGTATTTTTCGCACAACTGAGCAGTTCTTTCGGGAAGCGACACACACGCCTCTTGATGTATTCCTATATGTGCGATTGCGGCAGGGCATGAGATCGTTGCTTCCTGATTTCCCCCGAGAACCAGAATGTTTTGAACCTTTGCACCGGATGCTGCGCTCGGCGGAAGGTGGCCATTTAGTGTCCAGGCTGTACGCCTCAATACGTGAATGTGATGTGGGGGGCGATGGTTCTTCCCGGACGCGATGGGGGAGGAGCTGGGGAGTGAGGTTACTGAGGAGCAGTGGAGATACTGCAGTCGGCAGACAGCACAGATATCGGCTAGTAGTCGGTTTCGGGTGATACATTTTAAGTTCTTACATCAGATATACTACACGCCGGTTAAGAAACTGCATTTTAAGCTCGCTGATAATGATCACTGTGGAGATGCGGTCAGTCGGGCGCGGGATTCTTGCATCAGGCCTGGGACTGTGCCACGGTGAGTGCCTATTGGGAGCAAGTGTTTACGGCACTGGGAGAAATGCTCGACGTGCACCTAGAGAGGGACCCGATGCTTGCACTACTGGGACACACGGCACATATACCCCTGAAACACAAAAGTATGTCGCCATTTCCTTACTGCTAGCGAAGCAGAAGGTAGCTTGCAGATGGGGTAGAGGCCGAGCCCCGAAATTCTAACTCTTAAATGGAAGGACTGCACTTACAGTGCTCATAAATGGACCGGGGCACTGTAGGGGCACAGGGCTCTTGCTCCTGTGCCCACACCATTGGCATTAGGCACCCAGCTAGAGGGGTCACTGATGTATGCCATGGCAGTGTAGGTGATGGGCATGGCACACAGGGATGTGTGTCATGTCGACTTTGTTTTTGTCTTGCACCCAAACACTCAGCCTGCAAAGGCAGTGTGTGTGTGTAAGGGTACAGGGCCTCTAAGGGTGGCACAAGGAGTGCTGCAGCCCTTAGAGGCCTTCCCTGGTCACAAGGCCCTGGGTACCTAGGGTACCATTTACCAGGGGCTGACATGTGGCCAGGGTTTGCCAATTTGGGTTTGGTTTGTTTTAGGGAAGGAACATAGGCCCAGGGCACATGATTGGCAGGAGTCCAGGGCACACTCAGTCAAAGTACATTCAGCAATTCAGCAAAAAGTGGGGGCATACCATGCAAGAAAGATGGCACTTTCTCACAATAACATTATTAGTCTTAGCAATAATGACATGGTTCAAATGTTCCAAGAAAACAAAAGGGTATGAAGTAAATGAAAAGAGTAAGAAAAGAAAGTATGAAGAGATACAACTTGAAGATCTGAAAGGAAATATATATAAAAGAATGAAGGGTCTACAGTACAGAAATGAAAAGAAAGGCAATGAGAAAGTTGAAGAAGAAATTGAGATGTGTTAAAGTTGGCATCTGAGTTAGTGATGAAATTAAGGGATGGCATAAAATGCCATCAGAGAGGGGATTGATGGAGCAAGGACTCGTATAAAAGACTTGCTCGGAAGCAATCCTCTCAAATAACTTGTAATACCGTAATAATTGTGTTCGTAAATACTAATAATGCACCAGAAAATCCGCACAGAGAATCTAGGGGAAGCTTGCCTATTTGTATTACTAACAAGTAACCCGTGTGCCTCTAAAATGGCCACTAAGCGCGGGATTCTGCACTGCGCATGCATCTATTGCATCTACGCCGTATGACGTACTATCGCTTGGAGGGAATTCTTTGCAGCTGCGCAGTTGCCATTAAAATGGCCGCCTGAAACTCATATGATAATGCGCATGTCTTGCTGAAACTAAACCATGTAAGTTTACTAAAATGCTAATGCGTGAGATTTATATAAGATAAGTGGTATACAGTGAAATTATTTATTTTTTATTTAAATACACTCCTTCTTTGACCTCTCTATTATTTTGTATTTGGGCCTCCGTGCAGGACTGAAACTTGCGCATCATATGACCAATTCACATGCGCAGATGAAACAACCCAAGAGTCATGTTGCAAAGCCTTGAATGTCATCCAAAAGAAGAATAGAAACATGTCCTGAGAACAAGCGTGATGTCCTGAGAACGGAAGAAATTTTAATAAAACGGTATACATTGTATTGATTAACTTGTGAATACGGGTGGGAAATAAAGCATGGGAAAGTAAATTAATGGGAGGGAACATAGAACAATGAGCTTAAGGAAAAGTATTAAACTTAGCATGGTGTGATGATCATCTCCCCATTCCTTGTCCAATCAGAGTTAGGAGTTTCGTAAATTCAAAACATTCAGGGGTGGTACATGTCATTAGAAAGGTATAATAGAGGTAGTTTAGTTAGATCAGCTACCACAGATAGATGGAGAATGCTGAGAGACTGAGATG
>NC_140579.1:730332151-730563743 GCF_964204655.1 Triturus cristatus | reverse complement strand
TTTATAAAAGCAAGCTATGTTCAATGCACGTATCACATTACATATTTGTGGCGGAGTCAAACAGGTTACTTAATTGTGTATTTGACTGCTATACCCCTTTTCAAAATAGGCTTTTCTAGATCACAGTGTTGAAATGTATGTATATATATCCCCGCTGCTATTTTAGTGGCGTCCTTTGAAAACATGCGTGTCCGTAAGTTTGAGGTGGAGGGGAGGTATCGCTAGAAAGTTTCAAGTGCAGATATGTTTTAGGTGGGTCATTAGCAAGGGCGCCCCTCCCTCACAGTACCACCACCAACACAGAAGATCAGATCTGACTTCTGCACCGCCTAAGTAAGATTTCAAAGGGCCGGGTTTTCCCTAAAATAATCAATAGAAATGCCACCTTGCATAAAACCTTAAGTTTGATTGGATGAATCGGCCAAAGACCTGCCGCGCAGCAGTGTGCACTCTTCCTCCAGACTGGGTTTTATATGTACACTTCCAAGCCACAAAGCAGAGTCCGCTTAAGAGGGTTTAACAGAGGCATCGCATCTAACCCCGGATACCTCCGCAACACCGACATGGCGGAAAGCAGGCGCCACTCGCCTCTCGCAAACAAACATTTACTTTCAGCACTACAAACGAAGAAACTTATATTTCATCACGTCCGTTTCATCCCAGGTTGGTTTCTGAAGAAGCAAGGGGGGCCGATTATTGATGAACTGACAGCGGTGCCTCTGCTTTACACTACAAGAAGACACTTCTTGAGCACCCTAAGACTTTACAACATAGTGTACAGAAAGAACAAGCGTTGATCTCTTATCTTTATGGGGCCATGTATTTCTAACACATGCCCCATAAAGATAGGAAACTGCTTTGCAACAGACGCAAAGCAGGCACAGTCCGCTCGGAGGCCAAAGGGAGTCTACCAAAAACCCTAATTTCCAATGGCAGGCCACCGTTTACCATAAACGGTGATGCGAGCCAATGGAAATAAGGGGCCGGGGCTTAAAGCCCTTCTCTGAAAGTACTCATTAGCAATAAATCTCGCCGAGCGAGCTACGCATGTGCGCAGCTACGCTAGGCGAGACCGAAAAACGAACTCTCTCCTAGCCAAATACTCCTTCTCTTCCTTCTCTCACATGTAGCCCAGCACTTTGAGAAGTTTAACAATACTGTGTGGCACAGCGGAAGGTGATTAGACAACCTCATAAAAAAATACGACTGCTAAGTCGCTTGCAATAATAACAATGAAGATAATGCTTTATGTATTGCCACCTATATGTAAACAGCTCAGTCATTGTATGTATAGGAAGCCTGAATTAACGAAACAAACATGCTAACATTTCAAAAAACTTGATTTGGCTATCATTTTTTAAACTATTTACTTTACCCATTCAAAACTCTGCATACATACCACAAATCTCTGCATTATCACATTTAAGCAGGTTTGGCAACCATTAAACAAATTTGTTATTCTGGGGGCTCAATGATACTAAAGATGAGCACCAAGGTGTGAGATCCCTAGAGTTTAAATTATTCTACTAAATCAATACAACGCAGGGATCAGTGAAGGGCTGAGACACAAGTGTATTAATTTACAGAGAGCAAATGTTATGAGGTAGGAACTGAAAATGTTTCATCTTGCTGCACCTTTTATTCTTCTTATATTTAGATGAAATCTGACTTCATCCCCTACATTTTTTCCATTTACATATGCGAGCTCAGCAGCTCATTAAAAAAACAGGCATTGGCAAAGCCAATACATCTTGCCTTTGGAACCTAATTTCTTTGTGGCTGGTTTTAGCAATGCTGCATAACATCTGTGCACCATAGCTAAAAAACAGCCGTGTCATTTTGTAGACATGTGCATCAAGCATGCATGCATCCAAAAAAAAAAAAACACGACAATGTTTTTATTTTCATTTTTAACTTACCACTGGACTGGATTCATTTTCTTCCCTATATGATTTTTTTCACATTTCAGTTACAATTCTTAAAGTAAAGTGTGTTTGGATCAGCCCCTTGATACTTAATGACTGCATGGCTTTAATGTATCTCAGTTCGATTTAATAGCTTTCCTCACTTTTCTTGTATTAATCCCGCCCCTTAGGAAGGCTATTATTTAGAATGGATGACAAGTGTTCTACTACGATTGACATCAGGAAAATACTTTATTTCTTTTAGCACTCTGTGGGAGATCATGACATTCATCACTGCGCCCCCAGACTGCTAACCTTGCTTCCTACCACATCACTCACCTTTTTCTACATGCAGTACCATATGACTGGCTGTATTTATTATTGTAGTGTGTTACCCTTTCGGAGTATGAGAAAGGCTAGGGTGAAATACGTCCACGTAGGAATTGTTTTAAACCTGCCACCAGCAAGTATGCTAATAAAGTGGTCCTTTACATTTTGAATTGTGGTCCCCTGATCACACGTTAGGAACTGCTGTACTAGTCTGCCCTACACTGCTTCTTACAAGGATCGTCTCAAAATAGTTACTTATTTGAGGTACAATGCCCTGCAATTTATTCCACTCCTATTCGCTAAAATGTCTAGTAAGAAAATAGTTTGTGATCACGCCAGGAGGTTGAACCGAGATGAAGTGTAAATTAGAGTACATGATAAACGTTTGAGCTTCGCACTACATACTCTGTAGTTTTCTCTGTACTTATTATAAACACTAAGGAGCTTGAATGTAACCATCAGTGAAACTCTTAAAGGCAATGGTGTCTAATATGGTGGTCATCATTAGTTAAGAAAGCTAAAGTTGCAAGGGATGCTGGACTTAGTGAGTTACTGCTTCAACTTTCCTGGCTTATTACTAGAGACAACTTTTCCTAGCTTTCTTACAGCCAACACATTTACTACATTAGAATCTGAACCAGCCTTAAGTGGGCGCGCACAAAGAATCCGTTTGTTAACACATTTTAGGCCTCGGTGTGCCCTTTGGCCATCTCCGCTGCCCTTGATTTGTTGAATACTGCATCTGTAGAACATCAAAGTAATGGTGCATAGGGCTGAATTATGCCAAAGATTTTAATGCTCCTAAAGGCACCAGTGCCAAACTGTTCTTCCAACCACCAACACAGGCACATAGCACTTTGACACCAATCAGCAGCACGCACCATTAGTAAGCAGTAATCTCATTTAAAGCTAGCCCACATGCTGTTGTCCCATGATATTCAAGAGCAAAAGGGGTAAGGTTCTATGCCCTTTATCCTTCACATATCTTCAGCATGCACACGTGCAAGGGTGTCTCTGAACAGCCAGGTAACATGAGATCTTTAGCATTAAAAGCACATCAAAAGCCTTACTTGACATTCGAGTGTAAGGGTCAAATCTTCATAAGTGCAAGGACACATTTACAAAGTATTATTAAGCACTAGTCTCCTTCTCTAATCTTGTATGCCTCGCCATCCTCTCCATGCAAGTACACAGATTACCATTTTGGAGGAGCTGCAAGAGAGGTCGGGAGCACACTCACTAGGACTCTAGATGCCCTATTAGCAGTTGAACTATGTACCAGGATAGCGAACATTCTCTCAAGCCATCGATTACTGATTTTCACATCTCATGCTTCTACTTTCCTACCTATCCTGTTACGTCCCTACATGCTACTTTTGCTCACTCCCTTCCAGCTGACCAGATCCTAAAGCCAGCTACCCACACAGCACTACCAATAAGAAACTAATGTATTGCAAAGACCATCGCACCCACGAGGCTCTTTACTCATTTGTCCCATCTTGTTCGGTCCTTCATTTTTCAATCCCTTTTTCCAGCTGTCCTTTTCTTCATGGAGCAGCAAGGTGACCAGAGGTGACCAAGGTGACTAGAGTTCTAGCATTTCTCTGCAGAGGGCAATAGTACCTTTGCTAGCTGCACATTAGGTTTACATGTATTCATGCCGATAGCCGGGTATATGCTCGGTCTGGTGGCTTAGTGGACTAATGCATCCACTGCAGGGGCCTGTGTTAGACTTCATGGCCACAGGTTCAAATCCCGGTGGGTCCACTCAGCCTTTCATCCATCTGAGGCCGATAAAATGAGTACTATTGAGTTGGGTAAAAATAAACATCTGTTATTCAGCGCCTTGAGACCTACGGGTGATAAATGCGCTTTACAAATACACGTGTTATGTTATGTTTGGTATGTTATAGCCAAGCTGTGTGCAGAATCAAGCAGCCAGGGCAGCAAGAAGCATGGTCTATAGGAAAAAGACCCCGCCAACCCACTGTTAGGTCATCCTCGGTGTCCTAGCATACTCTATTTTTATTCATCCCACTAACAAGTTCTGGCTATCTTGAAAACCACCAACTTGTTTCACTCTCACAATGTGGCTCCCACTCGGAGCAAGCTCGGGCATTATCGATCCTATAACCTCTTAGCTGCGTCCCTGTGTAAGCTTTGCCTCTTGCACATACCTATTCCTCCCACTCTGAACACTACTACAACAGTCTCCTAGTGAGCTCCAGTTACTTAAAGCCTAACATCCACCACTGTGCACTAACACACAACTGAACATTGCAGCAACCTCTGGCTCTTACCAATAATAGAACACCCTAAGCCCATTACTTTCACAGTTAGCTTGACTGTTGAAAACTCAAGGCCTAAAGCTGGTCGAGTCTTTAAAATGGACACTAAACGATGGTTATTTTTAAACAGAACTTTCTTGGCCCCAAAGCAAGCACTGATCCCAACCAGTCAAAACCCACACCGGTTTGTCGTGTAACAGTATTCCTACATACTAGTGTCTTAGAACAATGGGGTTCATAATCTGCACGTCGATGAAATGCCTAAAACACATTTAGCATGTATTTCTTGTTCTGTGTAATTTGCTCAGCACGTCAGTATGCTGGCCATACTTCTAGTCTTACGATTTACCTAGCCAAGCCGCGGCCTACGTTCAAGGCCAGGACGATTTCTGTCAGTGTATATATTAGAACCCTCTGTTACTGAGATCCGTTCCCAGGGCAGGGAAAATACAATTGTACAAAATAAATCCCTAGGCAACTACTATTCAACTTAACATTATATAATAGAATTGCTAAATGGTGCTTAGGAAGGCTAGGTGTACACATTTACTTTTATTATATCAAAATATCAATAAAATCAATGATATGCAATGTCTGTACAATTGCATAACAAGTTAAAAACAAAATACTAGACAATACTAATGTCTCATTAGGATAGATATACGATGGTCAAGTATTATTAATGTAGCATGAAAGTGAACTGATACTGTTTTATATTGATACTTGGAGTACAATGTTTGCAATTATGAAGACATTCTTGAAGATAAAGTCGTAACTGCGTCCAAATAAACAAGAACATGGTTAACAAAAGGTAATTATTTCGTTCATTTATACAAAGAATTGAATATGCTACTTACCAGTATGCATCTGTTCTTGGCATGTAGGGCTGCTGACATTTATATCTGTGCATAGATCTCCGCCTAGTGTTGGGTCCGGATGTTTGCACGTTGTTGTCCTGGAAGAGTCTTCGAAGTATCACGAGATAGGTGACTCCTCCCCTGGACCACAGTGCGCATGGGCATCCTCTTCATCCTCAGATTGTTTTTCGCCATTGTGGCAGTGATGGAGTAGATACAGTAAGTGATGACCATGCTATACAGTAATTCTGAGAGCTGCAGCTGCTACAGGCGCCGGGGAGGAGGGTGGGCGATATGACTGTCAGCAGCCCTACATGCCAAGAACAGATGCATACTGGTAAGTAGCATATTCAGTTCGAGGCATGTGGGCTGCTGAATTCATATCTGTGCATAGAATACATAGCAGTACCTCCTATTAGCGGCGGCTACCAGTGCCAGCTGCAGCAGTCTGAAAAAGAGTTTTGAGAACAGCCTGTCCTACAGCTGCCTGCTGTTTTGAGTGTACATCTACGCAGTAGTGTTTGGTAAATGTATGTATAGTGGACCATGTGGCTGCTCTACATATTTCCTGTAAAGGAATATTTCCCAGGAAAGCCATGGACGCCCCTAACGTTCGTGTTGAGTGGGCTCGTGGGGGAATCGTTAATGTGCGTTTAGCTTTTTGATAGCAAATTTGAATACATTTGACGATCCATCTGGCTATACCGGCTTTGGAAATGGCGTTGCCCTTGTGTTGTGGAGAAAAGGCAACGAAAAGTTGTTTTGTCTTCCTAAAGTCCTTAGTTCTGTCTATATAGTACATGAGGGCCCTCTTTACATCTAGTGTATGGAGCATTCTCTCAGCGACATTTTGTGGATTTTGAAAGAAAACAGGCAGTTCAATAGTTTGATTCATGTGGAACTGTGAAATTACTTTAGGCATGAATTTGGGGTTGGTAGGTAGTACGACCCTGTTTGCGTGAACCTGTATGAATGGCTCGTGAATGGTTAGTGCCTGGAGTTCACTAACTCATCTTAACGAAGTGATTGCTACTAGGAAAGCTACTTTCCAGGTGAGGAATTGAATCTCACATGAGTGGAGAGGTTCGAAGGGTGGACCCATCAGTCTGGTGAGGACCAAGTTGAGGTTCCACACCGGTGCTGGTGGGTGTCTTGGGGGAATTACTCGTTTAAGTCCCTCCAAGAAGGCTTTGATGGCAGGCACTCTGAATAAAGAGAGGTGCTGCCTGTTTGAGATAGGCTGCTATTGCGGTTAAATGGATACGTATTGAGGTGTAGGCCAGATTGCATCGGTATAGGTGTAAGAGGTAACAGATTATGTTTTGAATGGATGCGTCTAGCGGGTTAATGTCATTGTTGTTGTAGTAAATGACGAACCTCTTCCATTTAGCCGCATAGCAAGCTCTGGTAGTGGGTCTCCTGGCCTCCTTGATGATCTCCATACAGTCCGGTGGCAGGTTTAGGTAGCCAAACTCTAAGACTTCAGGAGCCAGATTGCCAGGTTCAGCTGTTGCGGATCTGGGTGCTGAATTTCGCCATGGTTAAGAGTGCAGGTTTGATCCGCAGCCTTTGATGTGGCACCACGGAAAGTTCTAGAAAGGTGGTGTACCATGGCTGGCGCGCCCATGTGGGAGCAACTAGGATGAGTGTCAGTGAGTGCTGTCGCAGTTTGCGTGCCACCAGCGGTATCAATGGCGCTGGGGGAAAAGCGTACGCAAATCTGCCGGACCAGTTCATCCATATCGCATTGCCCTGCGACTGTGGATGTGGGAACCTGGCGGCAAAGCTTCAGCATTTTGTGTTTGTTTGTGGCGAATAGGTCTATCTCTGGATGACCCCACTGTTGGAAGTAAGGTTGGAGAACGGATGGATGTAGCTCCCACTCGTGCATCTGGTGGCTGTGTCTGCTGAGCAGATCCGCCATCTGGTTGTCCTTGCCGGGGAGGTGTTCCGCCATGAGGAATATGTTCGTTTGAATGGCCCACTTCCACATGCTCTGAGCCAGATGAGACAACTGTGGAGAGAGTGTTCCTCCCTGCTTCTGTATGTAGTACATGGCAGTCATGTTGTCCGTCCGGATCAACACGACTTTGTTGCACAAATGTACTTTGAATTCCTTCATGGCTAGGAAGATTGCCATCAGTTCCAGAAGGTTGATGTGCATCTTCTTTTGTTGTGTCGTCCATAGTCCCTGCACTGTGTAATTGAGTACATGAACTCCCCATCCCTGGAGAGAGGCGTCCGCCGTCAGTATTATTTGTGGAACAGGCTCTTGGAACGGTCGGCCCTTGCAAAGGTTTTGTGGATTCCACCAATGCAGAGAGTTGTACGCCCGACCGCTCAACAACACTAGGTATTTTAATTGCCCGTGAGCCTGATTCCATTGACGTGCCAAGCACTCCTGAAGCGGGCGCATATGTAGTCTCGCGTGCAGGACTATGAAAATGCAGGAGGCCATCATGCCTATCAACTGCATGAACACTCGCGCAGGAAGGGAGTGTTGAGGTTTGAACTTTGAGATCAGCAGTTGCATGCTGTTGATCCTCACCAAATTTGGCTGAGCTGTGTCTGCCAGAGTGTTTATGGTTGCGCCCAGGTACTGTCGTACGTGTGCGGGTTGGAGATGTGATTTTGGGTAATTTAGTGAGAATCCCAGACTGTGAAGAAGGTGAATGGTGAGGGACATGTGGCTGGCGCATTGCTGGGCCGACTTTGCTTGAACAAGCCAGTCGTCCAGGTAAGGGTAGACGTGAATGTGTTGTCTCCGTAGATGTGCAGCCACTGTAGCTAGGCACTGAAAACCCTGGGTGCTGTTGTCACTCCGAAGGTGAGAACTTTGAATTGATAGTGCTGTTCCTGAATAGTGAACCTGAGATATTGCCTGTGTGATGGGTGTATGGGTATGTGGAAGTACGCATCTTTGAGGTCTAGTGTGGCTAGGAAGTCTCCCTGGCTGAGCAGCGGGAGAACCTGCTGTAGGGTGAGCATATGGAAATGCTCTGAGAGAATGTAGTGGTTGAGGGGTCTCAGGTCTAGTATAGGTCTGAGTGACCCGTCCTTTTTTGGGATTAAGAAGTACAGAGAGTACACCCCTGTCCCCTGCTGGTTGACGGGCACGACCTCTATTGCACCTTTTTGCAGCATACTTAGCACTTCCTGCTGCAATAATGCTAAGTGCTCTACGGACAAAGGACGGTGCCTTGGTGGTATGTTGGGTGGAGTGGAGGTTAATTCGAGACAGTAACCGTGTTGGATAATGTCCCTGACCCACCTGTCTGTGGTGATGGTTTTCCACGTGGACAGGAACCGCTGGAGTCTCTCCCCCCCCCCCCCCCCCCCGACAGGTGTTATGTGGTCACGGGGAAGGGAGAGGGCGTCACTGTTTGTTTTTGGGGGAGGACCTGGTGTTGCCGTAACCACGTCCCCTGCCCTTGGTGCTGGAGCCACGATATCCACCTCTGGTGGTTTTATCGTAGGTACTCTGTGTGCCCCCTTTAGTGTATTGCTGCTGTGACCCCTGGCCTCTAGCTGCTCCTCTATTCCCGGGGCGACGAAAGGAGCCACTACGAAATTGCTGCCTCTGCAGAGCCCCCGTTGACTTCGCAGTGTCAGTGTCTTTATTTTTGAGGGTAGTGTCAACTTCGGGGCCGAATAAGTAGTCGGGGTTGACTGGCTGATTTAGGATGTTTTGAATCTCTGGTTTGAATCCTGAGATTCTTAACCATGCGTGTCGTCGTAACATGACGCTGGTGTTAATTGCCCTTGCTGCTGTGTCGGCAGCATCCAGGGCGCACTTAATGGATGCGTTGGTAAGGAGTTGTCCCTCTCTGATGAGGAGCCCCGCTGCCTCCTTGTATTCATCTGGCAGATGCTGGAGTAGTGATTCTAGCGTGTCGTAATGTGAACGATCATAACGGGCCAGGAGTGCCTGTGTATTGGCAATGCGCTAGCTGTTTGCTGCTTGAGCTGCAATTCTTTTGCCTGAGGTCTCCAGCACTTTGGACTCCTTGTCTGGGGGAGGAGCATCACCTGTTTGCGAATGGGCTCGTTTGCGAGCGTTAGCAACTACCATGGAGTCCAGAGGTAACTGACCTCTAATGTACATAGGATCTCCAGGCGTAGGCTTGTACTTTTTTTCAATCCTGGGGTTTAGCACCCGTGCCCTGGTTGTTTCTTTGAAAATGTCTTTTGCAGGTTTGAGAACTCCTTTTAGCATGGGCAGAGTTTTGACAGTTCTTTCGGAGGAGGCGAAAGTGTCCACTAAGAAGTCTTCTTCAACAGTGTCAGAATGGAGTTGTACTCCATGATTGGCGGCAGCACGTTCCATGAGGGCATTGAAGGCAGCAGTGTCCTCTGTGGGAGATGTTTTGGCGCTGTAAAGCTGCGTGTCCTGGGTATCTGGCGCGGTACCCTGGTCTGTAGGGTCATCCCATGCCTGATCGGGGTCCTGCTACTCATCAGGATCGACATCCCCAGGGTAGGTGGTATCGCCCATGTAGTCCTCCACTGCTTCCGTTTCTGAAGGCGTAGGAGAAAAGGACTGGGGATCCTGATAGGAGGTTTGCAAGCGTTCATACAGAACTGGTTCCGACTCCGCTGGCAATTTGTGCTTCAGAGGTATTCTGTATGAGTCCAAGCCCCTCTCTGGCGTGATCTTCCGCTTGCGGAGCATCAGTCTACCCGTGTCGGCGTCGATGAATCGTGGCTGTGAAGGCTCAGAATGTGTGTGTCCAGTAGACGAGGACTGTGTCGGGCGGACACGTGTTCGGATCTCGAACATCTTCGGCGCCGTGGATGGCGGCAGACCAAAAGTGATGTTGGTTGGCGCAGAGGGTGCTTTTGGAGCTTTGTTCGTGTCGGGGCCCGGCGTGGATCGGAGGGCTGCCCGTTCCCTGATGCGTTGCAACGACGCCGCGACTTGTCGCACTGAGAACGCTGAAGGTTCTTTGGAGCCGGTCGGCACCGTGGAGGTAGGCGTCGACTGCTTCGGAGCCACGGGGTCATCGATCCGAAGACAGGTATCAACGGTCGTTGGAGTCGACGACTTGGCGTGCCGCTGTCTTCGACGTGGACTCAGATGGAGCGACCATTTTGACTTTGGTGGTCGGGGCCGACTGCTTCGGTGCCAGAGGCCGAGGCACTTTTGGGGGACCGAGGGCCTTTTTCTTCGGGTCGGTACCGATATCCGCTGCAGTGAGTTCGGCGCCGAAATCCCTTTTACTGCGTTCGGAGCCGACGGCCTTTGCTGGCGTCGAAGGAGTGGAGGTCTTCGAGCCGATCACGGGCAGTTTCACTTTTGGTTTCGGTGGAACTGGTGCGACGATTGGTTTCGGTTTCGTTGAAGGGAATCCAGTCGTCTTTGGTAATAATGGCTCGTGCGGGATGTTCGAGGCCGGGCCCGAAGGCGGGGCTGAAGAACTTTGGGATTGATCTCGGGTAAGGCCCGGAGGCGATCCCTCGACCTGAGCCGTAGAATGACGCACTTTGACGGCCTCCGTATCGACGGGTGGGCCTGGCTCTTCACTAGAGCTATCTTCTTCGGCCCCAAAGGCCTCATCGTAGTCTCCTACCTAGTCGATAACTCCTTCCCTTTGAAAAAGCACTTAGTCGTCTTCCGATCGGGAATCGTGTTCGGAAGCGGGGCTGGAGTTTACGTCTTCCACGCTCTCTGCGTCCTCGTCCTCGGTGCTAAAGATGTTGGCCGGGGCAGGCGCCGATTGCTGCGCTTCTAATCTCGCCGCCCGTCGATTCCGGAGAGTCTTCTTCGATCGGAATCAGGCACAGGCCATACATTTCGACTCATCATGATCCGGTGAGAGACATTTGTTGCACACCGGGTGGACGTCGATGTGTGGGTATTTTGCGTGGCATAAAGGACACCGTTTGAATGGGGTCCTCGATTCCATCGTCGATGTAAGTTCGATGTTCGGATCAAACGGATCCGAAAGGCTGGAAGAAGTTTCTAAACTAATCAAGAAAGCAGTCGATACCGAACGGGAACAGTACCGACGAAAACTAAAGGCCTTTTGGCCTTAAACTGAATTTTCCTAACTTGAGCTAAGATAAGCACATCCGAACCCAATGGCGGAAAAAAACAATCTAAGGATGGAGAGGATGCCCATGCGCACTGTTGTCCAGGGGAGGAGTCACCTATCTCGTGATACTTCGAAGACTCTTCCAGGACAACAACGTGCAAACATCCGGACCCAACACTAGGCGGCGATCTATGCACAGATATGAATTCAGCAGCCCACATGCCTCGAACACTAAATTATCCCAATGAATATCAGTAATGAGAGAAAAGTGGCTTCGACCGTGGATAGATCTGTGGAATAGAGTCTCATGGTATTTCGATCCTAATGAGACACATTAGTATTGTTAAGTATTTTGTTTTAAACTTATTTTGATAGAATAAAAGTATTTGAGTTATTTTCATGTGTACACCTAGCCATCCTTAGCACCATAACAATTATTTCATATAATGCTAAGTAGACTTGTAGATGCCTAGGACTTTTTTTGTACATGTCTATTTCTGTGCCAGTTGCTCATAATGTCCATATTAGGTTTTTTATATTCTCCCCCTCTCCTTCAAAGAAAAAATGCTTAAAAGATTGGAGATAGACCTTCTGAGCTGTACAGTACTTTTGGCCCTTAGCCACTACAAAGGACAGGCATTTGCATAAAGGCCTTTCGCTATCCAAAAGTGCAGAGAACCCACAATGCTAGACTATTTCCTACATAAGGGATTAGATTCAAACTCATAACAAATTTTGCTTCTGTATCTGCAAAGGTGAAAGTGTTGCCTATGGACAGACAGGAATATTGCTTTTCAAATAAGCAACAATATTAGGAAAAGAAAATGTTTTTTAAACCATACATTTAAATATTTATGTCCCTGTAGATAAGTTGACTGTGATGTGCCTCCTCAAGGTCACAATTACATTACTAGGTGATTAGATTTTTTTATTTTTTTCAAATAGTGAATTTTAGCCAAACACTTGACTCACTCAATGTGATCTTGAAAGAACTTTCTGGCATCAACAGTAACAGTACTAGGTAAGCAGCACTTATGTTTTAAATGCTCAAAACACGTGTAAGGCAAGTATGACTGCTACAAAAAGGATGCTGGGAGAGGAACCTCAAATAACCCTATATTTACATATGCAAGAAAATCGCAATTATGCACTTGCAAAAAAAACTGCAGTACAGTGACAACCAATGAAAACAGTTTGGCTGAACTGCAAATTACTACCTACAATGAACCGAACAGGTATGCGGAAAGGAACACCTTACATTGACAAATTTTGTAGTACCAACACAAATTTACGAGATATTTGTTGAAAGGTTGTCTTCTATAGAAACTACAGATAAGCAAAGCCTGAAGTTGTCAATGTGCATTTCCAACTTATGGAGTAGTTAAGGCCCCCTTTTAGGTCTCGCCTGAGCCAGCGCATGCACTGCTCTGCGAGACATTTAGTAAGTGGGTTTTCAAAGTGCTACCCACAGGCTTTTGCTGGCCTCAAGCGTGCGTGTCCGCGCACGTGAATGTGCACAGGCCATCTGGCTTTCTGTAATTGCTCATTAAGCCTTACAGCGCGTGAATCCCCTCCCCTCCCCCCTCCCTTCTCCCACTCCATCCTCGTCAGCTTCACTTTCGTGTTCCCCTTCTTCCCGCCCCCCCTTTGTTGATGTTCACTTGATCGCGATCAGTTTAACTTTCACGGGAGGCCGCGTCACTAATGCTGGTTTACATATTGTACACCAAACCGTGTGCGTGCTTAAATGGAGCTTTTTTCCCTTCGACGCGTGGATTACAGGTCGGGAACCTTGATTGATGTGGGCTCCACATGTGCCCTGATGCTCGGATAATTCTCAGTAAAGCGTATAAATTACTCCAGGAATGTCACGTACGCACTGCATCGGACAGCGTTCTGCAAGTAACTCCTGCCTGGACGATTTTCATGAACGGAGAAAGAACGCTTCTAAAGATAACTTGCAAGCAGAGAGGGAATTCCATAAAGAAACCTTTCTAAAATCTCTGCTGCTAGGGAAGTGTCTACTGCACCCCTGCTCTCATGCCCAGACAGCTCTCTCAGCTGAGGTTTGACCAACGCAGTCGATTTGAAAAACAGACCTTTTAAAATATATGCAAACCCCAGAACAATCTGACATTCTGCGAATACTGGCGGCTATTAACTTATTAAAGTGTCACTAAAATTCGGAAAACATGTTTGCTCGGGGCACCCCAGTTCTAAATGGCTGTGACTTCAGTTTGACTACGTGTAAATTAATGACGCAACCAAGGCGCCTGCACCAGGCGATACATGTGCTTCTTTCAAAGTTAAGCTTTTTATTGCAAGAGTTGTAATCTGAAAGCACCATGCGCCAACAGGGAACCCCTTTTTAATAAGCGCGTCCATGTGGGAGCAACACTTCAACCCTCCTTCTGTCCCTGAGCGCGTGCAATCAGGTGGACCCTGAATACACACGTTTTTCCAAACTCATTCCCACGTTATACCTTCCTGCGAGCATAATTTCATTTGCCCACTCTGCATGCCCCACAGTTATAGCTCCACCGTAACTTCTAGGATTCCCGCCATTTCCCTCCGCTTATCATCCTCGGCAGCGTCCAGCGCCAAGAAGCCTCCTGGGCCTGAGGAAGCACTGCCACAGCCTCCGCAGCACCTTGAAGTGCGGGGATCTCCTGCAGGTTGCACTCCGAGGCATGGCCGAGCTTCGAATCCATTTTCAAATCTGGTAACCGCTCGCGAGCAGCGAGCTGGGCTGGAGCCAGCGCCTCAGTCACCGCCCCGCCCGAGGCTCGCTCTGGTCCTTGGCACAGTGAGCCACTTTCCAGACATGGTCTGTGCCGCTCTTTTATCACCCACCTGCATGTAAACCACTTTCTACTGCCCACTATTTACCCGCCTCTATAGAAGGCTTAAAGTTTTTCACAGACACAGGACATGCACTTTGCGTATTTGTGTTCATCCACGTTTTTTGGTTTCAGCATCAAGGGCACGCGCCGATCGCCTGAGCTCTGTTGGTGATTTGTATGCGCAAGAAATATTAAAGCGCACAGTGTTCGCAGCCGAGATGGCCCAGCAGGAATGAAAAGCATCAAAGGACGTGGCATTTCCACAAGGTTTTACAAGGTCACCTTCACACGGCTTGAAGAGGCTTTCACCACACGTGACTGCTTCACCCGGTGGCGCGATTCCACAGCTGTGCTCGTGGTTGGTCGCTAACTAGGAACACCCTTGAATGTTTCCCTCCCTTCACACAGCCAGCTTTAAACTCCCCAGACTGCCCCCCTTGTAGCTGGCAGCCTGTCTAATTGAGTTAAACGCTCGCTGCTGAGACGTGCAGTAATTCTAATGCCTGACATGCTAACCTGCTTGGCCTTTATATGGCGACCGTGCGACACAGGTAAGTGTGACCCACTTGTGGGACACCCCCGCGCCGCACGGCCACCAGCTGCTGCGTGTGCCCCTCAGCCTTGTCCCTGCCGCGCTGCCTGCCTCGCCGCCGGCTGACTCCGTTGCCGTTTGTTTTGCCTTTGTTTCTCTCGCCATTTGTGCTTGTCATCTGTATTCCCTGCCCGTGTTTGAGTTTCTTTTTCCCTTGTTTTGTTCGCCATTTGTGCTTAATAAAGTATATTTGCCTGTTTATCTGTCCAGCTTGTGTCCTTCCTGTTAGCCCGCCTACATCGCCGCCTTCCCTCCCCGCTTCCCGCCACCACCGCAAGCCCCGCCCCTTTTTTCATTCTGTTCCCGCCCCGCTCCCGCCTCCCAGCTGCTCCGCCCACCCGCGCACTTCGCCTTTATATGGCGACCGTGCGAACGCGCAGCGGTCACGCGCAGCGGGCGCGCCGATTGTGCGCCGAAGGCGCGCCAAAGGTAAGCCCGTCTACGCCCGTCCGCGACCGGATCGCGACCAGCGCCAGGACCCCTGGCCCCCGATGCCGCCGACCGACCCGCCTGACGTACTCCGCCGCCACCCTCATCGCTCTCAACTCTGGCCGACTCCCAGAATGCCATCAAGCCACACCACGACGCACCCACGGACCTTTCAGCTGCCACGCCTGCAAATTCACCTGCATCCGGACCTGCCGCACACCAGCCCCCGCCAAGTCGAACAGCAGCAGCACCCACCTCAAGTGCATCCTGCTCAACACCCGCTCCGTCCACAGACACGCCATCGAACTCTGGAACCTCCTAGACGCCACAGCCCCTGACGTTGCCTTCCTCACAGAGACCTGGATGAACGCCTCTTCAGCTCCCGACATCGCCATCGCTATCCCAGAGGGCTACAAGATCGTCCGGAGGGACCGCAACGCCAACCAGATGGGAGGAGGCATCGCCATCATCCACAAGAACACCATCCGTCTCACGACCAGCACCAAGAACTCCCTGACCACTGCCTAACACCTGCATTTCCAGATCCACACCAACCCGAACACCACCCTCAGAGGCACCCTGATCTACCGACCCCCTGGACCACGCACGCAATTCAGCGAGGACATCGCCGACTTCGTCAGCCCGCATGCCCTCCCCTCCGCTGACTACATCCTCCTGGGGGACCTCAACTTCCACCTGGAGAACAACAACGACCGCAACACCAGCACCCTGCTGGACAACCTCGCCAACCTGGGACTCAAGCAACTGGTGTCCACCCCCACCCACCTCGCCGGACACACACTCGACGCAGTCTTCTCTTCCAGCACAGACATCGACTTCAGCCACGCCACAGAGCTCCAATGGACGGACCACAGCTGCATCCACTTCACCTTCAAGAGAACGACGACCCACCACCACCAGCAACAGGCCGCCCGCAGAAGCTGGAACAAGATCACAGCAGACCAGCTCGCCACCTCCCTGAGCCAGCACCCTCCTGCCAGCTCAGCGAACCCCAGCCAGGCCGCCGTCAACCTCACGAAGTGGATCAGCATCTGCGCGGACGAGCTCGCCCCGCTGAGGACCCCGCCCAGCAGACCCGGAAGCAAGAAAGCCCCATGGTTCACCGACGAACTCAAGAGCTCCAAGAAGAACTGCCGAGCCCTCGAGAAAGTCTGGAGAAGGGAACCTACACCGGACAACAGGACCTCCTTCAAGCTTGCCACCCGGAAGCACCACCAGCTTATCCGTGCCGCCAAGAAAACAGCATTCAAGGAACGGTTGGACAACAACGCACACAACTGCAAGGAACTCTTCAACATCGTGAAAGAGCTCTCCAACCCCAGCGCAGGAAACAACGACATCACCCCATCACAAGACCTCTGCAACTCCCTCGCTTCATACTTCCACAACAAGATCACGAACATACACAACAGCTTCAACAACCAACCAACGCACACCATGACCGAACAATCACCCCCCACCACCACCCTCCACGCCTGGACCCCGATCAGCACCGAAGACACCATCCGCACGATGAACTCCATCCACTCCGGATCACCGACCGACCCCTGCCCTCACCACGTTTTCAACAAGGCCGACGCTGTCATCGCACCCCACCTGCGAGACATCATCAACACATCATTCAACACCGCCACCTTCCCTGAGAGCTGGAAACACGCCGAACTCAGCGCCTTACTCAAGAAACCAACAGCGGACCCCACCGAACTCAAGAACTACCGCCCCATCTCGCTCCTCCCGTTTCCAGCCAAAGTCATCGAGAAGACCGTCAACAAGCAGATGGCCACCTTCCTCGAGACGAACGGATCCCTCGACCCCTCACAGTCCGGCTTCCGAGCCAATCACAGCACCGAGACCGCCCTCATCGCCGCCACCGATGACATCCGAGCCCTGATGGACAATGGAGAAACAGCGGCCCTCATCCTCCTAGACCTCTCCGCGGCATTCGACACGGTCTGCCACCGCACCCTAGTACAGCGCCTCAGTAACATCGGAATCCAGGACAAGGCGCTGGAATGGATCATCTCCTTCCTCGACGGAAGGACACAGAGAGTCCGCCTACCACCATACAAATCAGAAGCCTCCGAAGTCATCTGCGGCGTCCCTCAAGGATCATCTCTGAGCCCCACCCTCTTCAACGTCTACATGAGCCCCCTCGCGGCCATCGTACGCAAACACAACCTCAGCATTATCTCCTACGCCGACGACACCCAGCTGATCCTCTCCCTGACCAACGACCCCGCCTCCGCCAGAGCCAACCTGCACGAAGGGATGAAAGAGGTAGCAGAGTGGATGACGACCAGCCGCCTGAAACTGAACTCTGACAAGACGGAGGTCCTCATCCTGGGCTCTTCCCCCTCCGCCTGGGACGACTCCTGGTGGCCTCCAGCCCTGGGCACCGCACCCAAACCAACAGACCATGCACGCAACCTGGGCTTCATCCTGGACTCCTCCCTCTCCATGACCAGGCAAGTCAACAACGTCTCCTCGGCGTGCTTCAACATCCTACGCATGCTACGGAAGATCTTCCGGTGGATCCCCACCGAGACCAGGAAGACCGTCACCCAGGCCCTCGTCACCAGCCGACTGGACTACGGCAACGCCCTCTACGCCGGTACCACCGCCAAGCTCCAGAAGAGACTCCAGCGGATCCAGAACGCCTCGGCCAGACTCATCCTCGACATCCCACGAACCAGCCACATCACCGGACACCTGAGAGACCTTCACTGGCTCCCCGTCAACAAAAGAATCACCTTCCGCCTCCTCACCCACGCACACAAAGCCCTACACGACCAAGGCCCGAGCTACCTCAACAGCCGGATCAACTTCTACGCTCCCAAACGCCACCTCCGATCAGCCAACCACGCCCTCGCCGCCGTCCCCCGCATCCGAAGAGCGACTACAGGAGGAAGGTCCTTCTCCTACCTGGCCGCCAAGACCTGGAACTCCCTCCCGACCGACCTGCGCCTGACCCAAGACCACCTCTCCTTCAGGAAGAAGCTGAAGACCTGGCTGTTCGAGCAGTAGCGGCACCCCCCCCCCCAGCGCCTTGAGACCCTACGGGTATGTAGCGCGCTCTATAAGTGTCACTGATTGATTGATTAACCGATCCTTAGAAACTTCCCAAGTAGGTACGCTGGGTACTATTACATTGTGTAATAACATTTTTATTTACTATACACTGCTGTAAAAAAGGCAAGGCGCACAGGTCAGTGGGGCTGGGCTAAGAATGAACACATTGAGAACTACTAAACTGTTGCCATGCTGCTGTCCATGCCGAAGTGATGGAATCAGTGCAAGCCTCCTTGCACCGCAAAACGGTAATGTAAATATTCTGGTGAGCGGCCTAGAAGACACTTGAAGCAATTACTTTAACCCCTTCAGTGCCCCGCCCTTTCCCCGCCCTGTGCCGGGCCTTTCATTAGCGGGCGGGGTTCATGACGAGATAGTCTCGTCATGGGCACAGCGCAACCGCGCTCCATGACGAGACCATCTCGTCATGGGCACTGAAGGAGTTAAGGCTTCCTTTCAATGTGTCGCCCCTTTCTTTTATTACATTTCTTTTAACATTAGCACTTTCTTCCTGACAAATTAAATGAAATTTCATTACTCTCCTTGAAATAATTGCATGAGATTGTCTGCAGTGAGCCTGGATTAACTCTTAAAAGGTAGCGAACTGCGTGTGCGGCTCACAGATACAATCTCATCATATTGTGATTCCTGTGTGCAAGTGTTTTTCAGTTTTCTTGATTGTGAGCGATTTTTGCAAGCAACTTGGTCGATTTTTGTACCCAAACAATCCGCAAAGAACTTATGCCTATGTAAATAATTACTAATGGTATCTTCTAGAAAGAACAGTTAGCAATGCTCATAGAAGTCACTCACAATGGCTGACCTTAATCATATATGAACAGGCAGCTGTCGTAGCTTTACTTGAATGAATATCCCAGCGTCTACTTTACAGCAGCAACCTAAATATGGAAGGTGTTTTTCCAACACAGTCCAGGCCAGTCACCTTTACACATTTATCTCATGCACTGTCCTAAGCCACTTTAGGAGTCCAACACAATATGTAGCACAGAGTAAATCAAGATGCAGCCTTCATGTTCAGGTTCACAATTAAAGCATAGAAAAAAACAGATTTAGTCTGTGTCAATGGGGCAGTGAAGTGGTTATCCGAATTCAAACATGATGCGCCTAAAATTGCAGGAATACCCATCCTGATATTAATATTCACGGATGTTACTTTATTGCTCTTGAGAACTCCCATGGGTCTACAGATAGAACTAGATTCCTTTGACGCATTTTGCAACAAGCATTTGCAATGTAATAGGTCGCGAAATTGCAAGATTTTGACCTATTGGCATAGTAAATGACAATGCCTTTTATTTATTTGTATTTAAAAACCTGCAATAATAAAAGGCATTGTCATTTACAATAACAATATGTCAAAGTTTCTAAAATGCGACACCTATGGCATTGCGAATGCTTGTTTAGTAGATACAGCATTGCATCAAAAGTGTATGTGGTTGAATTGGAATGCCCATGCACCACCCTTGGGGTCTCCCTTGATACAAAGTTACACTATTTTCCGCTACTCTATGACTGCTTTTAAGCACAAAAGATCGTTTGCGCTGACAAGTAAATGCCAATTAAACACTTTGCTCGGTTTGTGTCACTTTTGTGATGTAAACTTGTTGCATGGTGTTATTAATTTGAGAACCTTGGTGTCTGGGTGTCTAACCTGATTAACAGACCCACTCGCCACTGACTGAGATTATGGTACCTGTGTAACGTTTTGTATTCCTACGCTGTCCCTGAAGTACATTCTCGGTCATGGTCTGGGGGATGCATTCGGAAGGTGCAAACTAGGGAAATTATAGAAAGTGGCAGGAGGAAGTGATGGCACCGCTGGCAACACGTTGAAGAACTGGTAGATTATTTGAGCCTCACTTCGGAAGAGCGGTCAAAACCCATAACTGTTTAATCGGTTTATTTATTTGAAACTATTGCTTTAAAATGCACCTAGAGGGGGCGTGGCCAAGATGGCAGTGCGAGCAGACGTGTAGGGTCGGAGTTCCCGCCGACGGCCTGTTGCAGCAACGGCCTTCGGGTTGTCTTAGCACCTGCCGACCCTCGCTACGGGGCCGGTTGTGATCCGGAATCGTAGAGCTGCCGATCCGGAGTGCAGTTGGTGAGCGGGTGCGCTCATTGTGGAAGTCGCAGTGTGCATCAGCAGTGGAGCGTGGTGAGGCCCGCGGCGGAGGGCCCGCCGAATTGTTGGCTCCTTTGGAGCGGTCTGGAAGTGGCGGAACTGCGGAGACGTGCCTAGCGGAAGGAGGACGGGCGAGGTGCTGCAGAAAGGGGCTTTGCTGGCGCCCGATTCGGCAGTGACTCTGGGGTGCCTCCCGACGGCCCGGCTTTGGATGACCCCGCGGGAGAAGCAGCCGCCCTGCTGAGAGGGCTGAGACCGGTGAGCGGCTGATGGCTGATCTGGGGGCCCGGTAAGCAGTGTAGTTGGCGCCCGGGTCCCCTCGATTCAGGGGGCCTGCGGTGGATGGTGTCTGGAGGAGCGGGCGAGGCCCACCCTTGAGCACTGGTGAGAAGAGGGGTCCCCACGGAGGTTGCTCGCGTGGAGAGACTGTTGTGGCCTGGAATGAGCGGCTATAGCGGGCTCCTCCTGGGATCGTGAGGGAGGCTACGTTGGAGGCCCGTAGGGGGCCACGAGTGAGGCGTGGCTCCAGGCGGCGGCTTCTGAGTGGACGGCCATCTTAGCACCCTGGAGGGATATGGCGGCCTGAAGGTTACCTGCAGCCTGGTTGTCACGCCCGGCGGTCAGGACAGCATTTGGTGCAGCGCTGGTGCGGACTCTGGGGAGCCTTAAGCACTGTTTGGAGGGGGTCGTCCTGGAGTGGGCAGCGGAGAGGAATGGACGATGGCGTTTTCGGCTTGCACGATCCCCGGCTCCCTTTGTGGCAGTGGTGGACCGAGTGACCCTGGAGAGTGCCTGACTCGCCGCTCCTGCGAGCTGCCGCTACGCATCCGGCGGCTGGGAGGCTATACTGGCGCGCTACCCACGCCACAGGGGGGGGGGGGGGGGGGGGTTCGGTGCTGTGGTTGGCCTGAGAGCTGAGGGAGTGAGTGCCCGCCTGAACGGTGACAGCTTGCTGGATTCAGCGGTGCTATCGTCGGGGGGGGGGGGGGGGGGGGGGGGGGGGGGGGTCATGGTGCCCAGCACATGGTCTAGTGCGCTTCCCGGGGGCTTGGGCCACGAAGGTGTTGGGAGGGGCGCACACGCCCTACGGTACAGAATAGAGAACAGCTGACGGCCTGCTTTCCCCGCCATGTGCCTGTATGCCGGTGTGGACCAGTGGCCGTAACATACCGGAGTGGGGCGGCTCACGGACGAAGGGCAGAGTGGGGGCGCCCCCGTTGCATCAGCTGGAGGTCCTACGAGGGAGCTGGGGGGACGGTCCGCGCACCGCAGCTGTGGGAATTCGGCAGAGTGCAGGGGTGCGCTGACAGGCCTGGCGCAGGCGGCGTGAGGCTGGCGCTTCTGCGGCTGCTGACCACGGGGACACAGCTGGACGTCACAATCTAGACCTTCTGAGCCAGGGGGAAGAGTAGAGAGGAGGGAGATACGGACGTCTGGAGCCCCTCTCAGCTTGAAGTGTGGCGCGCTATGGTCCCCCCTAAGGGGTGCAAGGACAAAACTTTGAAGGACTTGTTTGCGAAGGTGCAGGTGGGTCAGCACCCAGACGACATGGAGATGGCGGGGCTCGCCCAGCTACAGAGAAGAGGGAGGGTGCAGAACCAATCACCAAGGCCTTCTTGGAGTCCATGTTCGCTGCTCTGAGGGACGATATTCACACTCTCAAGAGGGAGTTCACGGCGGAACTCAGAGGTTTGCCGAGATGTGGACAGCATTGGGGAGAGAGCGGCGGAGTTGGAGGGCAAAAGCGACGGCCAGGATACAGAGCTGGCGGCGCTACAGCAGGAAGTCCTCAGGATTTACGATAAGCAGATAGACCTGCAAACACACGTGGAGGATCTGGAGAACCGGTCCTGGCGCCACAATATTCGGATCCGTGGAGTGAAGATGGATGATAATCAAAGGACCTCTTTAGGTACACAAGAGAGCTCTTTAATCATATTTTGGGCAGGCCACTCGAGATGGAGCTGCGGATTGATCGAGCTCACAGAGTGGGACCTCCGCGAGCACCATCCGCCCCCCCTTCCGGATATATTAGTGTGCGTCCAAGACTACCACACCAAAGAGGATATAATGAGAAAGGCCCGTCAGATGCATCCAGTGTCGTTCCGTGACCAATGGCCGGTTTGTTCCAGGACCTCTCTGCCCTCACCCTTCACAAACGCAGAACCTTCAAACCCATTACCGCACATCTTCAGCAACGCAAGATTCCTTACAGTTGGGGCCATCCTTTGATTGGTGTATCGGTTTGACGATACGCTTATCAATTGCGCTCCTTGGCCGAGACAGGCAGATTGCTGGGAGTGGAACTGCCAGCGGGCGATAGCGAAGACGACAACCACCCAACGGAGGTCAATGATTCGAGGCCCAGATGGTGTCAGCAGGGCCATCGATGGCGGCCCAGGAAACTCCCAATAGTGGAAATACTCAAAGGACAGCAGGCGGCTCTTGAGTCGGTGTCCAAGGAACTGACCAGCTCCCAGCCTGGTTGACCCCGGCAGCAGCAAGGGTCCGGCTAGGTAACTGTTCTGTACAAGGGTCACTGGTGGGAGGGGGGCGTCTCACCATAGGCTACTTCCTCCACGATGCCATCCTTCTGTGGAAATTTAGCGTGCAAACTGAACATTATCTGCGCCATCTTGCCTCTCCCCAGCGCCACGCACAACGAATGCACGGCCGCCATTTTAGGCACCCCACTCTCTCCCCGCTCACTCTCGACCGCCAGCGCTTTCCCCTGGCGCTGCAAGCATCCCCCGCGCGCCGGCCACCCCCGCTCTCTCATACAGGCCATAAACCCTCTCCTTCTGCGCGACCCTGCTACGGAACCACTTCCAACCGACAACCCATACATGGTCATGCCTCTCCTTTGATAACCCCCTTCCTCTGCGCCCCATTGTCTGAACTGGTCCCAGGCCATCACCTAGCCCTGCGGATGCAGTTTACTGCCCCTACTGTAAGGGAAACACCCCACATCAAAGGGATTACAGTAGATCAAAGCCCCTACCCCCTGAGACCCGGCCAGTTGCACACACCCCCGGGAATTAGCGGAATTCCCTGCTGCGCGATAGCCATCTCCCACTGCGGGTAGGGTGGGAACTTCTACTGTATCTATGTGTGGGATCGGATCTGAGCCGGGGCTTCAGGGGATGTTCTTTCAGGCATCAAGGGAATCTCAAGAATGTACTATATGTAATAAAGCAATAAACCAGTGTATAAGAGACCAGGTCTCAGAGATGCAGTTAGAGCACATCGTGACGATACCTTGCTGTCTGATCTGATGTGTTCTGCTCCGACGGAATAAAACTTTGTTTCCTGCCTTCCAGTCTCCGGCGCCTGCCTCTTTCATTGGTAAATTATCGAGTGGTATAAGAGGCGATTACCGCCGGGCAAATACTTGAAAGGTTATCGACTGAAACTGCCGCTACCATTTAACAATTGGCGTCCCAAACGTGGGGCCCATCAGCGACACGTGGATCCAGTGGGAGAGGTCCCGACGACAGAGTGAACGACTGCAACGATCGGGAGAGCTCCTGCCCAATAGACCCTCGTCTGGCAGCCGATCATCCGAACTTCACTGGTTCCGAGCAGACCTCTCTCGAGTGATCTACGGTCCTGACTGGGAACCATCAGGAGTGCCGCGGCAAATACGGAGAATAGAGGACGATCGGGCGCTGGAGGCGGAAGACGAGAAACTGTCCACGCGGTCCGGGTAAGGTCGTGAAATACGACAAAAGTGCGAAATAATTGATTGATTGTTTGAATACTAGTATTGCTCATTGATTGTGCTCATTGATTGTTCTCTTTGAGATATTCGCTGTCTACAAACGGGGAGGAGTAGAAATACTCTCTCTCTCTCCCTTTGCAGATAGTGAAGGGTAGGTAACGCAGACTTTTGTCCCCGTTGAAACCCGTCGTGCCTATCTTTATCTCCCCATTGATTGATTGTCCGAACATTGATTGTTTTGAAGAATAGTGCTTTTGAGATATTCTCTGTTTGCAAATAACGTAGAATAGGAATATTCTGTCTAGTCTTTGCAAATAGTGAAGGGTAGGTAACGCAGACTTTTGTCCCCGTTGAAACCCGTCGTGCCTATCTTTATCTCCCCATTGATTGATTGATTGATTGTCCGAACACTAGTTGTTCGATATTGGTTCTTTGGAGGTATTCTCTGCTTACAAATAACGAAGAATAGAGATATTCTGTCTAGTCTTTGCAAGCAGTGAAAAGATAGGTAGTGCTGACTTTTGTCCCCGTTGAAACCCGTCATGCCTATCTTCTCCCCACTGATTGGTAGTTGGTTCTGCCCGGACCGCTTATTAGAGGTGAACCACCCGGCTCCACTGGAAGGCACCCCTAATAAGGACATGTTCACTAAATATGGACTAGTCGCCGTAGCTTATAGCAAGCTGTGGCATAAATATACCAAGAAGGACCCCGAAAGTCAGTGGCCACTGATGGGATCCTTCGACGACCATAAGATAGAAGCGCTAGAAATAGCTCTGCGTAGCAATAAGACGACGCCTACTATGCTTGACAGTATCGGCATGTGGCGCAAAGAAGCAACGCAACGGAAAAAGAGGGAAGAAGTAAAAGCAGAAAAGGAATTACGAAAGGCAGCTCACCTTGCCGCTAAAAAGTTAGAAGAAGACATAAAAGAGAGAAGGGAAACTAAACTAAGACAGGAGCCCGAAACCTCAGGCCAGTACGCTGTTAGGACCCCTTCTTTGCTCTACCCTGAGTTGTCCTCCAAGCAGCGAACGAATGACGAATTACTGTTAGGTCCCCCGATCATTTACATGCCCCCTCCGTATGCACCCTCCCAATCAATAGTACAACACCCACAACCCCCGAACACGAGCGAAAGCAGTACAAGGGCCTCGGCCCTCACGGCCTCCGCGCCGGCTGAACCTCTTGTGCCGAACCCAACGTCGACTACAACGCTAGACGACCATGAGATAGGAAAGAAAGAGTCCACCAGAATGAATCGATTAACTAAGGATGAAAGATCAGGAATCGATAGAATAGTAGGGACGCTGGTGGAGCGAAAAGAAAGTGAGGAGTATATAACAGACGTGTATAGCTCGTATGCCGACAGCCGCAGACGACACTTCGTCGTACGGCTCTGTTATCACGCCCTGAATGCATATGAGGACAGATACCACGATAAAGGTCCCGAAGGCTTAGCGGCCCTATATAGGAAGGTAGACATTGGGGAAGAAGGAGAGGGCGATGTAACGAACCTCTTCACTCGTACACTCGAGGTCTACCGACACCTCAAAGAACATGGACAGACCACCAAAACAGAAACCCCCATAGCAACCAAGCCCCAGGGAGGAAGGGCCGATGCCATGATGCCCATTAAAGAAGCTGCCCCCTACTGGGTCCCCCCACGGGGTCAGGGAACACACGACGACATCAACCACCAAGATGCGAAGGGAAGGGTTGTATATAACTGGGTCTACCAGCCGTGGGACCGGCAAGATATTTTGACCTTTAGAAAGACTCTACCCGACTTGAGAAAGAACCCGACCGCCTTCTACACTGAATTGGGTACAGCCTTAGGCTCAACGATAATGACGTTGGCAGATATCGACTTGTTCTTTGGGCTATGCCTGCCGGCTGATGTGTGGAAACAAATCCGGAAAGTTGACCACGCCGAGCCGTTCGGATATACCTGGGTACAACTCGATACCATAGACAAGCAGCGAGAACCTGGACAGAAACCCCCGAAAGCCATCTTAGAGCTCCCAGACAAGATTGTACAAAAGCTGAAGACTCTAATCCCAGAAAGAAAGGTAGACTGGTCGATAGTGACGGCTTGCCGCCAGAAACCCCAGGAGGATGTGTCTGAATACTTCTCCCGATTTGAGACTGTGTTTTCCGATTACAGTGGCCAAGACATGACCACCGCAACCGGACACCACCTCTTTGTCCAGAATTATGTAAAGGGTCTGTCTCAAGAAGTCTCCCAGAAGCTACAGACCAGCGAGAGTAGTTGGGCAGCCTCCAAACCCGCAGCAATTCTCCAGATGGCCCAATACTACGAAAACCAGAAGAACGAGAACGATAGGGCGTCAGAGAAGAAGAAAAAGGAATTAAAGGAGAGGGTGATGATAGCACAGTTGCAAGGGGTGACCATAGGAAGGGAACCCCCAAAAGAGAATTACCAACCAACCGCCCCTAGAAAGCTACCCCCTAGAGACCATACACCTACACCCTACAACGGACGGAGAGACTTAGATGGAAATCAATGTGCGTTCTGTAGAGGGTTCGGACACTGGAAATCCCAGTGCCCGGTCCTTCTGGAAATAAACAAGAATAGGGACCCCAGAGACGCAGCATATGACCACAGAAATAGAGGACAGGGACGAGGGCACACGAACAACACCATCAACGACAGGCCAGGCAGACCAAACACCTTTGATCGCCCCCGCCAAAACCAGTGTCAGCAGTCCGACTATGAGAGCACTCATGACTTCGCATAGGACCGCCAGGGGCAAGGGAGGGATCCAGTCGAACTCCGTGTTGACCAGCAAGGTCCTTACGTCACCGCTAAGGTCTTGGGCACAAAATCTCCATTCCTGGTAGATACTGGGGCGACACGTAGTGCGTTATCTAAACGACTGATTCCTAGGGCACCCTTGTCTGGCTCACACGTAACCTCAATAGGCTTTGACGGAACGCCCTCCACTAACCCCTTATCAGCACCAATCTCCTTTGACTTAGAAGATAACACCACTGACACGACCTTTCTGCTCTCCTCCAACACCCCCGATGCTATTATGGGACTTGATTTGCTAAAACATTTTCGAGCCACTATCAGATGCTCCCCAGATGGAGTTCGAGTCATCCTACACGATAACCCAGATCTGTCCAGACCCTGTCACACTCGGCGTATGCTCTCTATAACCGATGCTGATATGTCCCTACTCGACACATTACCTTCACATCTATGGGCTAAAACCGACTCAGATGTAGGGCGCATGGTGATCGACCCGGTACACATAACCGTCCGACCGGACGCAGTGCTCCCAAAGCTTCCACAGTATCGGATATCACCCGAAGGCGAGAGGGCATTGGTGGAAATCATCGAGTCCCTGGTCGAGGCAGGAGTGGTAGAAGAAGTAGTGAGTAATGTTTGCAACAGCCCTATCCTACCCATTGTAAAGAAGCAAGGCGAGGGGGATGAGAAAGCCTACCGTTTCATTGTTGACTTGCGAGAGGTTAACAAAGTAGTCATACCCCAGTACCCCGTAGTCTCAGACATCACCACCATCCTCACCCTGATTCCATCCACCGCCACCATCTTTACTGTTATTGACCTCAAGAACGCATTCTTTTCCATCCCCATCCACCCAGACAGCCGCTACCTGTTCGGCTTCACTTTAAAAGCCCGTTCGTACAGATTCTGCAGGGCACCCCAAGGCTACACTGAGAGTCCCAGTATTTACAGCCAAGCCCTCAAGAGGCAACTGGATGCAGTCCAACTACCCGATGGAGTGGTATTGATACAGTACGTCGATGACATTCTTTTGGCGGCCGACACCACTCCTCTTGCCGTCACAGCCACCATTCACCTCCTCCGCTTCCTTGCGGAGAACGGTCACAAGGTCTCCAGAAAGAAATTGCAATTCTGCCAGCCCCAGGTAACTTATCTAGGCCACCTACTATCCAAAGACGGGAGGAAACTTACCCCTGACCGAATTCAAACCATCCTAGAAACCCCTGTTCCCAAAACTCAGAAGAAAGTACGATCCCTAGTGGGCCTCACCTCCTTTTGTCGACAGTGGTTGCCAAACTTCAGTCTCACCATAAAGCCTCTGCTTTCCCTGCTGGCTAAGGATGTCCCCTTCCCCCTCCCCTGGACACCCGAATGCCAATCCTCCTTCAAAGAATTACGAGACGCCCTCTGCTCGGCCCCAGTCCTAGGAACCCCAGACTACACTAAACCTTTCTCCCTCTACACCCACGAAAGGGAGGGATGTGCGTTGTCTGTCCTAACCCAGTCCATAGGCCCTAAGCAACGCCCTTGTGCCTACTTCTCTGCCACTCTCGACCCCGTAGCCAGAGCCTTGCCCGCCTGCCTTCGAGCAGTAGCCGCCGCTGCTGTCTCTATCCGACAAAGTGAGGGGATCGTGCTCTCGAACCCCCTCACAGTATTGGTACCCCATGCTGTTGATACCCTCCTGAACCAAACCAAGACTCAACACCTGACTAGCGCACGACTGACTGGGTATGAACTGACTCTGCTTGCACCCCATATCACATTGAAACGATGCACCACTCTGAATCCAGCTACTCTACTACCTCTCCCTGACGCTGACCCCAATGCATCCCCTATACATGACTGCGTGACCCTCACCGACGAGCAAACCAAGAGTAGGGTTGACCTCCGGGATACTGCCTTCCCGGACCCTGACGGAGAACTGTGGGTGGATGGCTCATGCATCAAGCTCCCTGATGGCACCACCTCAGCTGCCTATGCAGTCACCACAGCCCGAACAGTTGTTGAGACAGCCCGCATCACACAGCGATCCGCACAGGCGGCTGAACTAATTGCCCTCACACGAGCCTGCATCCTGGCAGCGGGGACAACCGCAAACATTTACACAGACAGTCAGTATGCCTTTGGGGTAGTTCACCACTTCGGGCTCTTATGGAAAGAGAGGGGATTCTTGACTTCTCATGGCACACCCATCCTGCATGGAGACCTAGTCTCTGCCCTGACCGAAGCAGTCCTCCTCCCCACACGGTTAGCTGTGATCAAATGCCAGGCACACAAGAAGGTGACAGACATTATAGGACAGGGAAATGCACTAGCTGACATTACTGCCCGAACCACAGCCGAGAATAGGTCCACGACCCGCATGTACGTGACCAGGTCACAAACTGAGAAATGGAAGGATGCTAGGGAAACGATTAGGGATATCCAACTAGCCAGCACACCACACGAATTAACTGAATGGGCCCGGGTAGGGTTGAAGGACGATGACGGTTGTTGGCGAACTAAAGACTCGAACAAATGGCTGCTACCCGACTCATACTTGATCCCCATGCTGACCATGGCACACTCCCCCGCACACATAGGGTCTGCCCCCATGATCGAACTCATCTCCAAAGTCTGGCACAACGACAGAATACCAGACTCAGCCAAACGTCTGGTCCAACAATGCCTAGTATGCCTCCAACACAACCCTGGGAAAGGAACTGCTGTACCCCGGGGAGGGTTTGGGGTCCCCAAGCACCCCTTTGAAGTCCTACAAATGGACTACGTCCAGCTAGAAAGGTGCCAAGGTGTAAAGTATGTGCTTGTCGTTGTGTGTGCCTTCAGCAAGTGGGTGGAAGCCTACCCAACCCACGACAACACCGCTATGACTACCGCAAAAGTACTACTGAAGGAGTTCTTCCCCCGATACGGCCTTTGTCGAATTTTGTGGAGCGACAATGGCCCCCACTTCGTAGCCGAAGTTATCCAACTCATCTTAAAAGGGTTGGGTGTAAAACAGAAGTTCCATGCGGTCTTCCATCCCCAATCTGCAGGCCTGGTTGAGCGACACAATGCCACATTGAAGCTTAAGATAGCAAAAATAGTCGCCACCACAGGACTAAGATGGCCAGACGCTCTCCCACTAGCATTGCTATCAATGCGTTCCACCCCCACCAAACACCACTTAACCCCCTACGAGGTCGTCTTCGGGCGGCCCATGAACCTTTGGACTGCACCAAAACCATCATCCATCCACGACGTCCCGGACGTCCTCATGTCTGACTATTTGTATAACCTAACTAAGACGTTGTCTGTTATCCATCAGCAGGTGCTGCACGCCATTCCCGATGTTTCCAGGGGCCCGGGACACGACATTCAACCCGGTGACTTCGTCTTAGTGCGTAACTTCCAGCGCACCAAGAGTCTGGAGCCCCGGTGGACGGGCCCCCTGCAAGTCCTGATCACCACCCGAACAGCTCTTCGAGTGGAGGGGAAACGCAATTGGCTGCATGCACACCACTGCAAGAAGGTATCACCGACCCTGACAACCACGGACAACATCACCGCCCAAGAGGAACTACTGGACAAAGACCGACCATCCCTGAGCCGCTGCCCGGATACAGAGACCCTTGAGTTGATTGAATATCCCGATCCCACTGTGCCATCCAAAGAAGGGTATAACTTGCGACGAAAGGAGAGAACTTCGGCTAAGCAGACCACAGGCTAAGTGGAAATCTCAGAACGGTAGCCTAGTCACCTAAAAGGCCACCAGGAGAGAAACTAAAACAAGGTCTGTGGTTCTGCCCGCTACCGAGTCTCTTGAAGGTGATGGAAGCGCCCGACATGAAGATGATGGAAGCAACCGGACGTCCGAAGATCCACTTCAACAACCCAAAGACTGGCCGAATGCACAGCTTTAAGACAATAGCACTTTTCATTTCCCTTCTCTTTTGCCTTCTCCTCGTGGTTACCTTCTGGATCATGGAGGAGAGCACACCCGCTCATAAGACATTGCTGACTACCGTTCAACCTACCACCACGAAAGAACACCATCTGATCTCACTTTCACCCCAACTCCGAGAAAGGCGTAAGGAGTTCTGGAATAACTCTTTTGTGCAGTTACTCCACCAACACAATCTTGCCACCAACGCCACTAACTGCTGGATCTGTGGATTGCTACCACATGCCACTGGGCACTCAATCCCTTTCATCCCTTCACCTTTTTCTGTCCATGGTTCCTGCCTCGCCTGGCTAATCCTCCTGCAAGAAAGCTACAAGGACAATGCCACTTCCGGCAGAACCATGTCACACTTTTACCATGGGTTCTGGCTGACCAAACTGGAAGAACTTCTGCCCTCTTCTGCCCTCTGAGATCGAACACTTCCTTTCACATGGACATCCCTGCCAAAGAACGAGTTGAAATGCAAGTGTTCAACAATCCAGCCAGACCCACCTTCTCTTACCTCCGGAAACGGACAGCCGCCACCCTAACAGTGGCCCTGTCCGTCATCAACATCACTGGGTCTGTATGCCTCGAAGGCCTGGGGGCACAGCTGGTGGGCCACAGCTCCTGCCTCATCACCCGAACATTGGACTCAGTTGACCCACCCTCCTTTGTTGCCTCCCCGAATATGTACTTCGTCTGTGGTACTAAGGCCTACACCTGGCTTCCGAAAGGTTGGGGAGGCACCTGCTACATCGCCTTTGTCCTTCCGCCGACGTATGTGGCTCCAGCAAACCATCACCGACAGAAACGGGCCAAAGACATTGTGCAGGCCGACTCCACCGGAGCACAGTTCATGGACGCAGTCAAAGGCCTTGTTCCACTCTGGGGTCCAATGGCAAACAGCCGTGCCATCCGCCACTTA
Source organism: Triturus cristatus (assembly GCF_964204655.1). Classification (NCBI taxonomy): domain Eukaryota; kingdom Metazoa; phylum Chordata; class Amphibia; order Caudata; family Salamandridae; genus Triturus; species Triturus cristatus. The sequence goes on along the minus strand of NC_140579.1, from coordinate 730,531,879 downwards.
ACCCAGGCAGTCGAAACGGCAATGAACATTACAGCTGGCGCCCTCGCCAACAACACCGCTGAGCTTCAGGCCGTCCGCCTGGTGGCTCTCCAGAACCGCCTTGTTCTAGACGTGGTTCTGGCAGATCGTGGAGGAGCATGCCGCATCATTGGGTCCAGCTGTTGTACCTACGTACCGGATAACTCACCCTCAGTCTACAAAGCAATTGAACATCTCCACAGACTGTCCGCAGAGGTTCATCAAGAACAAGAAGAATGGTCACTGGGGAGTTGGTTTTGGGACACTATTAAAGGTTGGGGATGGAGGCTGTTTTCATTTATCCTGATACCGATTGTGATACTATGTGGATGTTGCTTGGGGATTCAGTGTCTGCCACCTTTATGTTCGCTTTTTATGAACTGCATCTGCCCTAAGACTTTGGACTTTGAAACTGAGCGGATGAAAGCTCTGAACGAGGTGGAGGTACGGGGTATTATGGGGATAGATCCAAACTAGGCAAGCTGGCGAGACATGTTAAAAGGGAGGACTGTGGAAATTTAGCGTGCAAACTGAACATTATCTGCGCCATCTTGCCTCTCCCCAGCGCCACGCACAACGAATGCACGGCCGCCATTTTAGGCACCCCACTCTCTCCCCGCTCACTCTCGACCGCCAGCGCTTTCCCCTGGCGCTGCAAGCATCCCCCGCGCGCCGGCCACCCCCGCTCTCTCATACAGGCCATAAACCCTCTCCTTCTGCGCGACCCTGCTACGGAACCACTTCCAACCGACAACCCATACATGGTCATGCCTCTCCTTTGATAACCCCCTTCCTCTGCGCCCCATTGTCTGAACTGGTCCCAGGCCATCACCTAGCCCTGCGGATGCAGTTTACTGCCCCTACTGTAAGGGAAACACCCCACATCAAAGGGATTACAGTAGATCAAAGCCCCTACCCCCTGAGACCCGGCCAGTTGCACACACCCCCGGGAATTAGCGGAATTCCCTGCTGCGCGATAGCCATCTCCCACTGCGGGTAGGGTGGGAACTTCTACTGTATCTATGTGTGGGATCGGATCTGAGCCGGGGCTTCAGGGGATGTTCTTTCAGGCATCAAGGGAATCTCAAGAATGTACTATATGTAATAAAGCAATAAACCAGTGTATAAGAGACCAGGTCTCAGAGATGCAGTTAGAGCACCTCGTGACGATACCTTGCTGTCTGATCTGATGTGTTCTGCTCCGACGGAATAAAACTTTGTTTCCTGCCTTCCAGTCTCCGGCGCCTGCCTCTTTCATTGGTAAATTATCGAGTGGTATAAGAGGCGATTACCGCCGGGCAAATACTTGAAAGGTTATCGACTGAAACTGCCGCTACCATTTAACAATTCCATTCACCGCGAGGTGGAGGACAATGGGATACGATACACTTTTCTTCCTGGTTGTTTTTTTTGTTCCTGGATTTGGGGAATTTGTGGGGCGGAGATTCAGGGTTCCATGTCCACATTTGGGGGGGGGCCGAAGGGTCTCCATCAGCTCATAACACACACGGGGACTCCACACCAGGAGCTCTTTTGGATCCTGATCGTGCTGCCTGGTTCCGTGAGACACCATAAATGCCAGCTTCCACACTTCAAATACTAACTCTCAATGTGCGGGGTCTCCACCCCGTTAAGCGTAGGGCGGTCTTATGTCTGGAAAACTCCCAAGCTGATCTCTGCCTTTTGCAGGAAACGCATCTACTAGCCCGCAAGCCAGCCGAGGGTCCGGGCGCTGGGGACGGGGGTCCACCGGGGCCCGGGGAGGCTCTCCCCGGGCCTTGCTAGGCTCCGTGTGCCCGGAGGAGGCTCCCCGGCCTGGCTGCTTTCAGAAGCAAGGACCGGGCCCGTGAGCCAGGGTGGCTTGCTTTTTTATTCTACGCGGGCGGAACGGAATTTTCCGCCCACCCTGTCCAAACTCCTACTTCCGCAAGGAAAAGACTTAGCCAGCCACACACCCACCTGGCCCGGTCCCTGCTTCTGATCCCAGCCAGGTCTGGGGAGCCTCCCTTGGCCCGATGGACCCCGTCACGGGCACCCGGACCCTCACCAGGCCGCAGGACGAGTGCTCCCGCACCACACGGTCGTTACGGGATTGCTACCGTCTCCGGTCAAGGAAATTCCAGACACAATTATTTTCCTCCGGCCCTACCAAGTCCGTGGGGGTGGCGATATTGGTGGCGCAGCGATTTAAGGGGGAGGTACTGCAGAAGGAGGCAGAAATAAGGGGTCGACTGCTAGCCTATAGATTTGCCCTGGGCACCGTGACATTCACCTTGGGCTCCATCTACGTACCCAATGAGGGCCAGGAACAGTTCCTCCAATCCGCCCTTACTGACATCACGGCAACGGCTGACCGCCACATTATTGGGGGGGGATTTGAATCTTGTTTTTGATAATACACTGGACAGATCCTGTCAGCGGGCGCACCAAGCCGGAGCGCTCTCGCACTGGGGATGGAACGATTGCTGGACCTAGGGCTTTGTGATTTATGGTGCAGCTTCCATCCGCAGGGCCGGGAGTACTCTTACTATTCTCACGCCCATAAGACCTGTGCCCGGTAAGATTATCTTCTGAGATCTGCCTCGGCACAAACGATAGCGACAGGGGTTGAGATAGGGGTTGCTTCACTTTCCGATCATGCACCGGTGACTGCTACTTTTACCTTCCCAACCTTGTCACAGCCTGCTAGGATATCGCGCCTTAAAGATACCCTCCTCCATTGAGCAGACGTGGTCACACATATACAAAGCAATATTTCTGATTTTCTGTCACATAATGCCAACACAGACAACTCTGGCAACACAGTGGGCGGCGCTAAAGGCAGTTCTCCGGGGGAAGTTTATTGCCACATCGGCAGCAGATAACGTGGAACGAAGGCGTGGAACGAAGGCGTAAACGGGACAACCTCACTCAACCGACAAGGGAACTGGAACAGATGCATCAGAAAACGGGAGACCACCCAACCACCCAACCACACCCCCGCCACCCCCCCCCCCAGAGTGTGGCGTCAACAACTCGCAGCCCTGGATCAGGATAGGGTGGAGTTTGCAGCCCTGAGGTTGAAACATGCTTACTACAAGGGGAGATAGGTGCGGGCACCTTCTTGCACACAAGCTACATGAAGTTCGGCAGACGCAGGGGGTGCGCGAGATCTTCAGAGGTGATGGCACGCAAGTTTCGGAGGACGGTGACATCGCTGAGGCGTTCCGCGATTTTTATGCCTCGCTTTACACTGCCGCCCCGTTGGCGGAGACGGAGGGGGCCGACTTCGTGGATTCTGTTACCCTCCCGGCTCAGGCACAGGCTGATTTATTAAATAGGGACATACGAGTTGAGGAGGTAATTGCTGCCATAGCCCGGCTAAAGCTCGCCAAGGCTCCCGGCCCGGATGGCTTCCCAGCCATCTTCTATAAAAAAGTTTTGTGCCAGCCTCGCTCCTCTCCTCACCCAACTTTTTAATTCCTTTTCCGAACCGGGGGCGATGCCTCCGGATCTTTTAGAGGACTCAATAGCAGTAATTCCCAAGCCAGGGAAGGACAGGACTCAGTGTGGCACGTACCGCCCCATCTCCCTTTTAAACGTAGATCTCAAACTATATACAGGGATCTTGGCCAATCGTCTTGCACCCCACATGCCCGGACTTATTGACCCAGACCAAGCAGGGTTTATTCCGGAGCGCCAAACATCAGACAACACGAAACGCGCCCTACATCGATTGAGAAGGCTTCTCGCACGGAGGGAGAGTATATGTTACTCACAATCGATGCCGAGAAGGCATTCGATCGCGTTAATTTGCCGTATTTGGAGCGGGTTTTGCACCGGATGGGCCTGGGAGAGAAATTCCACACCCACATATTTAATTGTTATACGTTCCCGTCTGCTTCCGTCCGGGTGAACGGCTACACGTCCACTAGATTTCCGATAGAGAGGCACCAGACAGGGGTGCCCTCTGTCACCCCTCCTTTTCGCCGCCTACATGGAGCCGCTGGCCCAACGGATAAGGCAGAATCCAGCGATCTCCGGAATCCGGTTCGGGGGCTATGTCCATACCATCAGTCTGTACGCGGATGATGTGTTGATCTCGGTATCTAGTCTGCCACGGCGTTGCCGGCATGCCTTGCAGTTCTGGACACCTTTGCGCAGGCTGCGGGGTTTAAGTTCAATGCCGATAAATCGTTGGCTCTTGCATCGATCCACTCGGGAATACCTTCAGGGTCTGCTGCCTATTCAGTGGGCTCAAGATAAGATTCCTCATTTGGGGATCCAGTTGGCGCCCACTCCCTCGCAAGTTGTTGCTATCAATTATGCCTCCCTGCGTCGGAAGATCCGTCGGGAACTTGGCCGCTGGAAACCGTCCCCTCTCGTGGCTAGGCAGAATTGCAGCAGTCAAGATGACCATTTTGCCTCAAATTCTCTATCTCTTTCGCATTATTTCCCTACATCCGCCCGCTGGCTGGCTGCAGCAGACCCAGTCTGAACTTGCCCAGTTTATATGGCGCGGTCGGAAGCCGCGCATGAAGTGGACCTTGACGACTTTGCCCCCGGAGGGAGGCGGTCTGGGAATTCCCGATTTACAGCTTTATTACCAGGCCGCCCAATTGCGACGCTTGGTCGAATGGAGTCGTTGGGACTCAGAGAAACACTGGCTGTTTCAAGACCAAGCAGTAGCAGCACAGCCTTTGCAGGAGATCCCCTTTCTCCGCAAGCAACACAGGCCCCCCAACCTGTACGCCTCGTATATCACCAGTGTTCCTCTTGAAGTGTGGGACCGCACTAATATTAAGGACGATTTCACTACCTTTCCCTCCCCGCTAACTCCTTTGCTGGACAATCCGGATTTCGCTCCAGGAATGGACCAGATGGCCTTTGCGGCATGGAAACCGTCCGGATGCCGCTTCCTGTACCATCTATATGGAGCGGATGGCGTTATCCCCTTTCAGCACTTTAAACAGGAATATGGGCTGCCGGAATCGGAGAGGCTCAGGTAATTGCAGGCTCGACATTGGGCGCTTGATGTGCGAATTCGTCCGGCGGCGGATAGGCGTTTTCCCCCTTACGAGCGATGGCTCATCACGCGCACGTCAGACAAACAGTTAATCTTGGACTTATACAAGATGCTCCAGGTTAGACTTACACACATTTATAATCCTGGCAGGGTGCGTTGGGAGAAGGAGCTAGGCAGGACACTTAGCAACAAGGAGTGGGAGGGTATATACTATAGGGCCCGGCATTCAGCCCATCATATGGGGCTAACCGAGACTCACGAAGGTGGTAACATATTGGTACTACACCCCAGAACGTCAACACTTAATGGACTACACGAGGGAGGCGCGGTGTTGGAGGAGGTGTGACCAGATAGGCACATTGGTGCACTTGTTGTGGGAGTGTGAACATATTCAGACTTATTGGTCACAGGTGATTGATGAGGTAGATAAACACTTCAACACTGAGATAACACGATTGCCGGTGTACATTTTGCTTGGTCTTCCAAACCCCTTGACTTACCCGCTTCAAGCACGTAGAGGGCGGCAAATGGCAATAGCACTGGGGTCGGCGATACAGAACATACTTACTCACTGGCGTACCCCTACCGTTCTGATCTTCACGGGATGGCTGTATCGTTTGTGGTATGTCCTCGGAATGGAGAAACTCACGCTGACAATGGCGGGTGAAGTTTTTTGGCACTTTTGGCAACCGAATTTCGAGAAGTCACTTGCCAACGTTATCTGCGTTTATTACGCATAGCGGACACAACGGAGACGGAGGGGTGAGGGAGTCCTATTAGGGGGCCCGGGGATCTATAGGGTGGATATGGATCGGGGAGGGTTAGGGGGAGAGTAGGGGGAGGGGGGAGTTTGGTGCGTTTTTTTCTCTCCTTTTCAGGGTATATTAGGCCCTGCTTCGACTTAGTGTGGTTGATTTACAAAGAAGCATGCCTGTGATCGGACACTCACTTCTAAGTTGGCTTGTTCAGTTGCAGGCCCTATGTCAGCGGGGTTCGGATAGCTCCCCGGCCCGAATGGCTTTGTGTGTTTTATCTTTTGTCTCTTTTCAAACTTTAAGAAAGATCTATATCTCACCATGGAGCGCCTCTCAGAGCCGCTGGATTTTGGCGGGTCACTTCTTCAGGGACAGGGACCTACTGCATCTCGAGCGTTTTCCTCGCCTGCTCAGGCTATTACTTGTCACTGCGATTCCCTGCCTATATTCTTTCAGATGCGGTCGGCCCCGATGGGTTGTAGGCGACATGCTGTGTTTAAGTTTGAAGTGTCTGCTTTGATTTTGTTTGCTTTGCCTTGCTGATGTACCTGCGCAGTAGCACGCCGGCCAGTTGGGTTGTAGGCGCTAAGCTCTTGTATCATCGCTGGTGTTCTTTCAATAAACCGATTTAAAACTAAAATGCACCTAGGCGTGAAATTACACAGGGAGATAACACCTCGCTTCAAGAAAAAAGATAATCCTCACTAAAGCCACACCTCCCACACAGAGGCCCGTGCTGTGCAAGACAAGCCATTCGCTCACTTTCATGTGTGGAGTTTGTCAAATATGTTAATGTCACATGACACTGAAGACAATAGCGTAGCACTCTTCTGTTGGGTGCTGCATACATAAGAGGGCGTTAGGTGCTATACAAATGTTACAACATTTCAGTCTTCGGCTACCCACTCTGACATTTGACCTACGATTGTTCGGCATCGGGATGTATTGTGGCGGGTCGCGTAAGTACTTGGTTCGTTGTGTATTGGATGATGAAATTGTTGTGGAAAGGAGCACATATGTACACTGTGCTGTAAGAGCTGCGCAGAAATGAATCAACCCCCAGGAGGCCTACAGCGCTATGAGGCAACACTGCAGCAGCCGAGTGCTATACAAATACTTGGAAATGAACAATCACCACAACTAAAACAAGCTTCTAGTAATTCTTCAAACACTACAGAGTGGACATGCACTTTGCACGTCCAAAGTTAGAGCCTGTTGGGGCTTCTAAGAAGAGCGCCGCTGCCCGGGATCCTGTGCACAAAGAGGTCTACGTACTCACAGGACTGGTGCCAGCAACAGTAGACAATGGCGGTGGGGTGAGCTTGTCCCACTCCAAAACAGCCAACACCTAGGTTGGCAGCAAGCAGCACCCAGACCAGCAACAGATGCTGCTGCTCCTCCATTGCCAAAGCTGGCGTTCCGCGAATGTAGGGCGTCAGCGATTTTTTTAAAATGAAAGCGCATTGTGTGCTCTGTATACAAGTAGCGCCCTCCATTGTCCCGCGAGTGCTGTGTGGGCGCGCTGCAAATTCAAGTGCTGCCATTGTCCCACACTATTCATTAAAGAAAATAATGCTCACAGACTAAATAACGCAATACAAGGAAGTAAAAGGGCCAGTCATTATGGGCGGTAACAAATGCAGACAAGGCAGTACCAAGGAGGGACTAACAAGCCTACTTACGAATCCGAAGCAAGCATTTATGAAGGACAATGATGCAAGCCAATGACAAATATGGGCGGAGAGTGGGAGGGGCTTCCAGTGCATACTCCAATATTGCATACTTTGCAGAGCGTGCAGCGCATGCGCACTGCCTTTAGGCTCGACCTAAAGATAGGGGTCTAGAAAATAATCCAACAAAAACGAATAGTTTACCTGTCAGTGTAGTTTTACAGCTTGAAATATTTTCTGGATTCACTATGCTGTGCATTATTCCGGTATCTATTGGTTGGGTCCAGAATTGTAGTATTTCTTCTCTTTTTTTCCTTTTTTTGCTGTTGGTGGGTGTCGATGACTTAGTACCATTTAGTGCCCTTCCGTGACTTAGACGGGCTTCCTCCGGAAGCACTCACCTTTGGTAGCCATCTTCGGATTCTTTTTTTCTTTTCCTAATATATATATTTTTTTCTCTCTTAGTTCTCTTCCTTGGCGGTGGAGGGTGGGTTCGCCAGTGAATACAGAAAATTCTTCAAGCAGGAAAACTACACCAACAGGTAAGAAACTATTCGTTTTGCAGCATGAATCTTTTCTGGATTCACTATGCTGTGCATAGACTTTGTAGCGGTTTGCTAGTCTTGTGGTGGCTGGGTGGAAGATGAACTTTAGTTTGTAAATAGATGAAGTAAGACCTTTTGTCCTACTTGTGCTTTTTTGATCATTTGGATGTCCACACAGTAATGTTTGGTGGAAGTGTGTACCGAAGACCATGCTGCAGCTATGCAAATATCTTGGATTGGTGTGTTTGCAAGAAAAGCAATTGTTGCTCCTTTCTTCCTTATTGAATGCGCCCGTGGCGCCCCTTGTAAAGTTTGTCCTGCTTGCTTGTGGCACAATTGTATGGCTTGTGCTATCCATCTTGCGATTGTGCTCTTGGTTACTGGTCTTCCAAGAAAACTTTTTGCAAAGGATACAAATAACTTGTTTTTCTGTATTCTTTAGTTCTTTCCACGCAATACAGGACTGCTCTTCTTGCGTCAAATGTGTGCAAAGCTCTTTCCGCTTTGATCTTTGGAGTCTGAAAGAAACTTGGTATACTCTGATTTATGTGATATCTTGATAACACCTTTAGCATGAATTGTGGATCAGTCCTCATGACAATCCTGTTGCTATGTATTTGGAAGTAGGGTTCCTGTAGTGTTAGTGCCTGCAATTCACTAACTCTACGTAAGGATGTTATTGCTACTAAAAATGCCAGGTTTATTGTAGCGTTGCTTTGTGTAGTGGTTCGTAAGGTGCTCTCATTATTCGTGCTTGAACAATGTTCAGATTCCAAGTTGGTGCAGGCACCATTTTTGGTGGTGCAATCCTTTTTGCACCTTCTAGGAATAGTTTGACCACGTGTGAGGTGAAGAAGCTCTTCCCTGTCTCCCCTCTGGTATATGCCACAATTGCTGCTAAATGTACTTTGTGATGTAAAACATAATTTACTTTGTAGTAAATGTGTTAGGTATTTGAGCACTGTTCTTTCTTTTGTAATTTTTCTTGAAAAATGCCTTTGAAGACACCGTTGTGTGTACCTTTTCCATTTAGCTGTATGACATTTTCTTGTTGTTGGTTTACTAGCTTCTCTTAAAACAGCCATTGTGCTTTCTTGTAGTTTGAGAAGTGGGAATTCTAAGTCCTCAGGAGCCATGCCGCTAGGCCTAAGCTCTCTGGTTCTGGATGAAGCACTTTTCCGTTTTGCATTGTTAGCAAATCTTTTCTTTTTGGAAGTCTGTGCATTGTTCCTTTTGAAATTTCCATTAGTTCAGAGAACCATGTTTGTCTGGTCCACTGTGGTGCTATGAGAATCATTGCTATTTTGCCGATTCTGCATTTGCTGATCACTTTGTTCAGTAATGGTATGGGGAAAAGCATACACAAATATCCCTGACACGTCTAGCCATAGCGCATTCCCTAGGGACTGGTTGCAAGGTCGCCTGGATGCAAAATTTTGGCATTTTGCATTGTTGGGTGTTGCAAATGGGTCTATTTGTGGTGTTCCCCATTTCTTGAAAATAAATTGCACTTCCGTTTGGTTCAGTTCCCATTCGTGGGATGATATTGTTTGTCTGCTCAGTCTGTCTTCTTCTACATTGTCCTTTCCTGGTAGGTGTACTGCAAAAATGCATTTGTTTTGGGATTGCCCATCTCCAAATCTCTTGTGCTAGAGTGGAGTGCGCTACAGACTGAGTCCCTCCTTGTCTGTTTGTGTAAAACATAGCTGTAGTGTTATCTGTATCAACGCCCTTTTCCCGTATCTCTCTTTCTGAAAGGCTTTCAAGGCTAAGAACACAGTTCTTAGTTCTAAGATATTATATGTTTCACAGAATCCTGTGGTGCCCACAATACCCTTACTTTGAGGTTGTCCATGTGTGCTCCCCATCCTACTAGTGAAGCATCGGTTATGGTTACTGTTGGAGTTGGTGGTGTGAAAAGTTTCCCCTGTGCTATGTTTGCCTTGTTCCACAATGCCATCTCCTGATGAAGCTTGTTTGTGACAACCACTAGATCCTCCCAACTACTTGTAGCTTGTGACCATTGTGTTTGGAGCCATTCTTGAAATGGTCCAATATGTAGACTAATATTGGGAACTAAAAGAAAGCATGAGGCCATCATTCCAAGTAATTTTTCCCACTGTCCTCACTGTCAGATGATGCCCCTTCTGGTATAGATGAGTCTCCTTCAATAGAGCAGATCTCCTTTTCTCGCTGGGGAATGCTTTCCTTAACAGTGTTTATCTCTGCGCCTAAGAACACCTTCTTGTGTTCCAGTTCTATTGAGGACTTTTCCCAGTATATGGAGAAACCCAGCTGAACTAGTGTTTCTATCACTTGTTGTATATGCTGTTTGCATAGGCAGTAAGAGTTCGTTCTTACTAACCAGTCGTCTAAGTAGGGGTGAACATGAATTCCTTGTCTTACGAGATGTGCTGCTACTGCTGCCAGGCACTTTAACACCCTTACTGCTGATTTTAGACCGAAGGCAAGTACTTTGAACTGGTAGTGTTGTTTGTCCACAACAAATCTTTTGTGTTTTCTGTTCATTGGAATGTGCAGATATGCATCCTTTAACTCTATAGTTGCCATGTAATCTCCCCTTTGCAACTGAGGCAACACCTCCTGTAGTGTTGTCATCTTAAATCTCTGCGTTTTTATAAACTTGTTTAGAAACCTTAAGGTCTAATATTGGCCGTAATGTTCCGTCCACCTTTGGAATTAGGAAGTATGTTGAATATACTCCATTGTTCTTTTCTTTGTGCAGTACGTGTTCTATTGCATGTTTTTCCTGAAGTTCTTTTGCCTCTTTGACTAGGTGAGATAATTCTTTTGAAGGTGTCCTATGCTTTGACTTCCAGTGTGGAGGCGGTTTTGTTAACTATACAGTAACCGTGCTGTATTATGTTTAGAATCTACTTGTCTGTGGTTATTTCCATCCATTTTTGTTGGAAAAATGTTAGTCTGCCTCCTGCTGGGGTGGTATGTTGGAGGAATTGTAAACTGGTTTTCTTGTGTGTTAGTAACGGTTTCTTTTTTGTGTGTACTCCCACTGCTGTTTGCGAGTGTACCTTCTTGTGAGTGCAGTCACTTGGTAGAGGTTTGTTGTGGGGCTCCAAAGTAAACGTACCTGTCTACAAACATTACAAAGACCCTGGCAGCAAGGTGGGTTTGAGGTCCCATGTATGGAATTTTATTATATGGCTGCTCAATTACAACATGCAATTCACTCTTTGGATGATCAGGATAACTGGGAAAAAGACTGTTGGTAGGGACACATACGGGGAAATCTTTGCCGGAGCTTCTGATGCTCGGCAAAGAGGTCCCTGGAGACTGCCCTTACATAATCCGTCATGTAGCCGAAGTATATGAGAACACAAAACGATAAGTGCTGAGACATGCGCCATACATGTCTTTGTGGGTGATACAAACGCTTACTAAGATCGGACTCAATGACAGTACGAAAATGGATGGATGGGGGTGGCTTACCGATGGGGGATCTATACAATAATGGCCAGTGTATGACTAGATAATGCGGGAGTGTCCTTGTGTTTTGGGCAGGGGGACAAATTTTACAATACGTAAAGATATCCCGGGTGGCCAGCAAAACGTATAATTTCCCCCCTTAAATATGCCTTGAACGTATCCCAAACAGTTTCCCTTGACGCACTATACCGATTTATGTCAAAGAACTGCTTGGTTGAACTCCTGAGATGATCTACAAATCCTTCAGTTACAAGAAGTTTCCTATCAAAGGACCATTTACTAGGGCGATTCAAAAATGCCGAAAGCTCCACTTCTAATATCAACGGGTTATGATCTGATAGGATCTTTGGGATTTTCCGTATATTAGCACGGTCTATAAGGGAGGTAGAAATATAAAAATAATCTAGTCTAACATATTTCTGGTGGGGGCAAGAAAAATAAGTATAGCCGGCATCTCCTACTACCTTACGGGTCCACACGTCAACTAATCCATGGCTCCCAGCTAAAGCTTTAAGAGCCTTATATACCCGAGGCTTTCTTCCATCATACCCCCCCAAAGAGATATCCGAAATACCTAAATGGATATTAAAATCCCCACAAACTATAAGTGGGGAAGGCCAGGCTGCCAGCTCAAGCTCCAACTCACCCCACAGATCCGAATCATCAAAGTTGGAGCCATAAATTGTACATAGAGTTACTCTACAAGGTAATAGAGCTATAGCCCATCTCCCCCACCTATCTGCTAAAGTTCGCTCCGTCTCTGACATCCGAGTGGTAGTATGTATAGCTACCCCTCTTGTAGTGGTAGTTTGACGCGAGCAGACCACCTGTTTGAACCCAGGGATACTATTTAACCCTCTTTTTTGAAAAGGTATATGGGTTTCCTGTTGACAAATAACATCTACCCCCCATGAGCGGATAACTTCGGCAGACCTATACCGTTTGCCAGCATCGTTCAACCCCCCTATATTCAAGGAACAAATTCTCAGCCTACCCATCATAATAACTTTTATTCCAATGCAGTGACTTAAAACATCTCAATGACACAGTATCAATCAACCTATACTCTTTACCAAATTTCCCTGATTTCCCTGAAACTTTTACTCCACCCCTTACCCTTCCCACCCCACTCCCTAACCCTCGGCTACTCAGCCAACCCACCCAACCCACCCAAACCGCCCACCCGGCAAGTGAAGGCAACAGACCAGCCAGGTCTGTAGGGGATGAATATTGTGCTCTCCCAAAAAAAAACGTATCTTAGCTTTCCTAAAACTATCTAACACTCTCTTAATCATCTGCAAAAAAGATAGCGGGGGAATTACCCAAAAACCCGATATTAAGCTGATTACGCCTCAGATTAAACCTTCCCTCCTGTATCCAAAAACTCCTTTGCCTTAATCTCGGATGTAAAAAAGCTTGTAGTATCCTTCCAAATTACTTTTAAGCGAGCAAGGTTTAAAAGAAAAGCCTGAGCTCCTTTCTCTTGGAAGGGTTTAATCATCTGACTTAGACGCCACCGGCGCTCCACGGTGACATGGCAAAAGTCGGGTCTAACAAAAAAAGAAAACCCCTCAGCTTTTAATTGGGCATCTGGTCTAGCTCTTTCAAAAACACTTTGCCTCAACAAAAAATTCCCAAAATATACCAATAGCGCCCTAGGTTTAGCATTAGGACGGAGAGGTGGACGAATAGAAAAGGGAACTCTGTGCGCCCTTTGTACCTCCTTATCCCAGTCCCAGCCAACCAAATCTGGCAAAGAGGTCTGCAACAATTGGACAATGTAAGTACGAGAGTCAGACCCTTCCTTTCCCTCTGGAATACCCAAGAATCTCAGGTTGTTCCGACGCTGATAATTTTCCCCCTCCTCAAGTTTCCACTGAATATCAATTAATCGTGCCTCATGAGCATCCACTTGACCTTTGGAACCAGCAACCTCTGATTCCAAAACTTCTGTCCGAGTCTCAATATCAGTCATGCGATCACTTATATCCTTACAGGTCTTAGCGACCTTCCTGATTGCCCCTTGAAGTTTACGATAGGCATTCTGTGATCTCTTGCTTTCCGCCCGGGACTCCTCTCGGTGTGCTGCAACACATTGCATAATCGACTCTAATGTAGAAGGAGCTGGATTAAGCCCAGCTTCTGAGCCAGTAATTGAGTTGGGATCAATACTGCCCATCAATTGATCTCCGAGTGTATAGTCCCAGTTCAGAGTCGCCTGTTTCTGGCCTTCAAGACTCGTCGGACAGAGATTCAGAGAACGTACCGTTGTCACAGATTCAGAGGCAGAAAGAAGCTTAGCTTTAGACTGTGATTGTGGTTCATCGATAGACAGGGTATCTCCGCCTGAATCAGAGGCACCATCAGACCACGTTACATCAGAGAGAGAATAAAAATCATTTGTCTCTGAGTCAAGATCCCTATCGCAATCCTGGCGTGGAGTACGATGGCCCCTGAAACCCCCCTTTTTTCTTGGGGCATAATCTTTCATCTGAACAGGGGTACTCTTATTTTCCCCCGTCAAAGCCTCACTCTGACCCGGCTGTGGCACTGATATCTGAGCGGGGGGTATATTCTCCCCACCCTCCAATGAAACCAACGGACTCTCCTGGTCCTGGGCTGGACAAGCATTCTATTTAACTGTAGCAGCATTAAGCTGCAAATCCAAAGGTTTACCTTCGCCTACCGGGCCAGCCATGCTTAGCTCCGTTTGCATTAGTGTGGACTCCTTCTCCCCCTCTTTCCCTCCAGACAACTCTTTGCGCGGCTCCTTACTTGGCTGTTCGAGATCCCCAACTCCACCTTCTTCCCCGTCATCTCCGCCGTCTCCACTAGCGTTGCGGTTGCCACACACATTGCTATCCCTGTTGAAGGCAGCCGGCGCAGCCTGCCCTCTCAGCAGGTCGATTACCGATACTGAGGACCGATGTGGCTGGGGCTGAGAGCCTCCGCCCTTCCCCTTCCTGTCTGCGGAGGTCTCCGGGAGAGCACTGTGCTTCTGTCTGCGCCCGCGAACAGGAGCGTCATTCTCCGAAGTCATTGCCGGAGGGCCTGGTCGATCCGCTGCACCTCTGCCCCGTGGAACCGCCTTTGGCCCCATGTTTGAGGGACAGATTGAAGCGGCGATCGGCAGATGGGAGGTACAGAGCCTCTCGATGCGTTCCAACCGAGGAAGCAACTGCTCCGTGTATCGGGCCAATGCAGAAACCCAGCCGCGTAAGTTATCCGTTCTGCCAGAATACTCCTTATACATTGAGGTTTTTTTTTCTTTGTCTTAGCAAGGGCACTCGGAAACGTATCGCATCCTTAGCTTAGAGGCATCGGAATATCGTCGTGATTAAGAGATTTTCGTCTTTACTCCGGGAGAGCACAACCGGCTGAACACCTCCCTCCTCACTCAGCCGCCATCTTGCCCTCTCGATCTGACCATTTGCAGTTTTAAACATGGTGATAACATCATTAATTGACTGTATGAGGAGTTCTTTGGTACATCAATTTCTTATACCAGAATATTAGCTGCCACACGTATTGGAAATAACCAGGCCAACTGTAATCAGGACTCAGTGTTAATTTCTGTTTATGCCCTTACATTAGCGTTACAGTAATATTGTGTGGGAGAAAAGAAAGTGCAACACATTGCTGAAAAACAGATCTCAAAAATGTATTCAGTTTTGTGGCTAGTAAAATCTGGGGTATAGAGCGTGACCCAGGTATCTTTGAAAAACAACAGAGTTCCTCTGTGAACGTGATTCCAGCAAGGACTTTACTTCCAGCAGCATTCATGTAGGAGAGTAGGATCTGCACTTATGTTGCCCCCACTTTTTTTCTGATTTTAACACTGGTTTCTGGCTATAGTCTGGCTGGGTCCCTGCTAAGCAGGGCCCCAGTCTCTGTTCTCTCTAAACAACTTGGAGTGCATATTAGATGCACTTGTGATTGGATACTCTGGTGTCTTATGAGCCCCTAGTATATGGTACCTTAGGTACCAAGGGCATAGGTACTTCACAGGCCTACCAGTGGCTGAAGCATGTATTATGCCACCCCTGGGAAGCAGACTAAATCTGACACCACAGGCCTGCTACTGCAGCCTGGGTGAGGTAGTGTTAGCACTCCTCACTGAGGTATAGGTTCCTATATCTCACCATACACACATATATAAACCCATCAGTCACCCCTAAGGCAGGCCCTATCAATCCTGAGGGCAGGGTGCTTGGTTTACAATGTGAGGGGGTGCCTCTGCCTGAGCAGGGCCCCTCTCCAGCTGGCAGAGTCTATTCTCTGTGGCTGTTTGTGGATGTGGTTAAACCATATACTCAAGTGCATTATAACCTACCGGTAAATGCTAACTTTGAAATGACTGCATCAAAACATGTCGTGTTTGGTGTCAAACAACTTGGAATCATACCCCCACACCAGTAACCCACCCTTCTAGAGGGGACGACATGTAAATAATGTGGAAACACGGTAGAAATCTGAAAGAGCCCTGGCATCACAAAATGGATGCCACCAGCACAGACACTGGGCTGCCCTCCTGCTGCTGACTGAAACTCGCAGTGGAGGAGGCCCAACAATAGGCATCCGGTCACAGGGAGGTGTCACCATCTTCCAGACAGGATTTAGTGCATTGGGGCTGGGTGGGTGCACTCCTAGAGTGCTTTAAAGTCCTGCACTGGGAGAGCAGTAGGCTCCTCTGTGCATAGGTCAGCTCAAACCGGTTCAGGGGCTACCTGCCCCTGCTCTGGCGCGAAACTGGACAAAGGGAAGTGGATATAACCACCCACTCCCCTGACCATCCCAGAGGAGTGGTCATAGACCTAGTACCTCCCTTCCTTTTGGTATAAGTTAGGGAACCCTTGCCATTGCAAGTTAGATATCCCTGGACAACGCTTTACAAGAAGAATCCTGGCCCTTCGACATTCCACTACCTTTGGAAGAAAGAAGAATCTCCCATGGAGTCAAGGAGTGCCTTCCTTGAAAAAAACTTGAATCAACGGTCGTAAACTTTCCTGTTCCCGCCAGAGTCCGAAGTCCCTGCAGCCCTGGAAGTGGATTTCCTGACTTCGACGGCCATTGTGAGTCCCCAGCGGAGGAGAGTGGACCCCCACGAGTAACTGCAATACCCGGGTACCGTGCACTACTGTCGAGTGCAACCCCTTCACAACGTTCTACGAACTTGTGCTTTGGACCACGTGTGGCCCAAGTCTCCAGCAGGATTTCCCTCAAAAATCAGAGGCCTACCTCGTCCCGAGTGACCGTCAATCAATCAGAACATTTATAGAGCGTGCTGCTCACCCGTGAGGGTCTCAAGGCGCTGAAAGCAGGGGGGGGGGGGGGGTGCTGCTGCTGCTCGGTGGTGTTTCTGCAAATCCGTGAGATGGTGGCGAGGGCGAGGCTGGCGGGTGGGAGTGTAGAACGAGAGGCGGTTGTTGAGGTATTCGGGGCCCATGTCGTGGAGCGCTTAGTGTGCGTGGGTGAGGAGCCTGAATGTGATCCTCTTGTTGACGGGGAGCCAGTGCAGGTTTCTCAGGTGGGCGGATATGTGGCTGTGGCGAGGGATGTCGTGGATGAGTCGTGCGGAGGCGTTCTGTATGCGTTGTAGTTGTTTCTGAAGTTTGGTGGTGGTTCCTGCGTATAGGGCGTTTCCGTAGTCTAGTCGGCTGGTGACGACGGCCTGGGTGACCGTCTTTCTGGTTTCGGTGGGGATCCATCAGAAGATCTTTCGGAGCATGCGCAGGGTGTTGAAGCATGACGGCGTTGACTTGCTTTGTCATCGGGAGGGAAGAGTCCAGGATGAATCCCAGGTTGCGTGCGTGGTCTGTGGGTGTTGGCGCGGAGCCCAGTGCTGAGGGCCACCAGGAGTCGTCCCAGGCGGATGGGGATTGTCCGGGGATGAGGACCTCCGTCTTGCCCGAGTTCAGCTTCAGGCGGCTGAGATTCATCCATTCTGCGACGTCTTTCATTCCTTCCTGTAGGTTGGTTTTGGCAGTGGCTGGGTCTTTGGTGAGGGAGAGTATCAGCTGGGTGTCGTCGGCGTAGGAGATGATGTTGATGTGGTGTTTGCGTGCGATGACGGCGAGGGGGCTCATGTAGATATTGAAGAGGGTTGGGCTGAGCGAGGAGCCTTGGGGTACGCCGCAGATGATCTCAGTGGCTTCTGAGCAAAAGGGAGGGAGGCGGACTATCTGGGTTGTCGCAGAGGAACGAGGTGATCCAGTCCAGGGCCTTTCCTTGGATCCCAGTGTTGAAGAGGCAGGTTATTGGGGTGCGATGGCATACAGTATCGAAAGCTGCTGAGAGGTCCAGGAGGATGAGGGCGGTTGTTTCTCCGTTGTCCATCAGGGTCCTGATGTCGTCAGTGGCTGTGATGAGGGCAGTCTCGGTGCTGTGGTTGGCTCGAAATCCGGACTGGGATGGGTCGAGCAAGTTGTTTGCCTCGAGGAAAGCAGTCAGCTGTTTATTGACAGTTTTCTCGATGACTTTGGACGGGAAGGGAAGAAGAGAGATGGGGCGGAAGTTTTTGAGGTTTTTGGGGTCCACTGTGAGTTTCTTCAGGAGGGCGTTGATTTCTGCGTGCTTCCAGCTCTCGGGGAAGGCGGCTGACGCGAACGAGATGTTTAGGAAGTTCCGGAGATGGGGTGCGATGATGGTGTCGGCTTTGTTGAAGATATGATGGGGGCATGGGTCCGAGGGGGAGCCGGAGTGGATGGAGTTCATGACTTTGGTGGTGTCTTCAGAGCTGATGGGGGTCCAGGCGCTGAGGGTGGTGGTGGGGGTCGCTGGTTCGGTGACTGGAGGCGGAGTCTGGGGTCCGAAGCGGTCGTGTATATCTGCGATCTTTCGGTGGAAGAATGTGGCGAGGGAGTTAGAGTTCTTGTGATGGTGTGATGTCGTTGTTGCTGGCGGTGGGGTTGGAGAGCTCTTTGACGATGGTGAAGAGTTCCTTGCTGTTCTGGGTGTTGTCTAGTCGCTCTTTGAATGATGTCCTTTTGGTGGTGCGGATCAGCTGGTGGTGTTCGCGGGTGGCGTTCTTGAGGGCTGTCATGTTTTCTGTAGTTCGATCGTATCGCCAGGTTTTTTCGAGTGTTCGGCAGGTTTTCTTTGAGTTTTTGAGGGCGTCTGTGAACCACGGGGTTTTCCTGTTGCTGGTCTTGCCTGGGTGGTGCTTCAGTAGAGCGAGGTAGTCGGCGCAGGTGGTAATCCACTGTGCGAGGTTGTGGGCTGCGTCGTTGGTGTCAGCGGTGTCGGTTGGTGGGTACTGGCTTAGTGATGAGAGGAGTTGGTCTGTGGTGATTTTGCTCCAGCATCTACGGGGATTTGTTGCCTTCGGTGGTGGGAATTAGTTTTTTTTAAGCTGAAGTGGATGCATCTGTGGTCGGTCCAGTGTAGTTCGGTGGAGTGGCTGAAGGAGACGTGGTTGCTGGCGGAGAAGATGGGGTCGAGCGTGTGTCAAGCGAGGTGAGTGGGGGTGTTCACCAGTTGTTTGAGTCCGAGGTTGGCCAGGTTGTCGAGCAGGGCGGTGGTGTTGTCGTTTTTCTCCAGGTGGAAGTTCAGGTCCCCCAGGAGGATGTATTCTGGTGAATTCGCTGAATTGTGTGCGTGGGCCCGGAGGTCTGTAGATGAGTGTTCCTCTAAGGGTGGTTTTGGGGTCGGTGTGAATCTGGAAGTGTAGGTGTTCTGCAGCGTAGTGTGTCTTTGGCGTTGGTTGTGACGTTGATGGTGTTCCTGTAGATGATGGCGATTCCTCCTCCAGTTTGGTTGATGCGGTCTTTCCGAGTGATTTTGTAGCCGTCCGGGATGGCTATGGCGATGTCGGGGGCCGAGGAAGCGTTCATCCAGGTTTCCGCGAGGAAGGCGACGTCTGGTGCGGTTGTGTCGAGAAGGTCCTAGAGTTCGATGGCGTGCTTGTGGACGGCTCGTGTGTTAAGGAGGATGCACTTGAGGTGGTTGTTGTTGCTCTGTTTGGCGTGCGAGGGGCAGGTTCGGAGGCAGGTGAATTTTCAGGCTTGACAGGTGAAGGGTCCGTGGGTGCGCTTCGGGGTGGCTTGGTAGCAGGCGGGCGGTCGTCCGGTGTTGAGTGGGTTGAGGGCGGCGGCTACGGCAGGGGCCAGGGGTTCTGGCGCTGGGCGCGGTCAAGGCACAGACAGGCTTGCATTTCGGCGCGTGTCCGCTGCGCGGCCTCCATACGAGGGGTTGTGGGAGGGCGTAGCAGCTAGGAGGCGGGAACGGGGTGGCGAATAGGAACAGCGGGGGGGCCGCAGGGACGCAGCGGCGCAAGGGGATACAGAAGGGAAGAGCGGGAAAAAAGGACACAATGGTAATACGGGGGAAAAAGAGGCACAGAAGGGTACAAAAGTAGTCACAGGGGTACAAAAGAAAAGATAAATACAGTGACAAAATGCAGGCCACAAGCGCATGGAAAGTATTTACAAGGGTGCAAAAGAAACAATACGGCAACAAAGCAGGCAATAGGCGATAACACAGCCTGACAGCGGCGGAGCAGGCGGCAGCAAGAGCGGGGGCAGCGACACAAGGAGGACCGTGTGGCGGTTGGGGGGGTGCGACCTACCTGGTTACAGGGTCAAGGGTCGCTCCCTTTACGACCACGCGGCCTCCATATGAGGGGTTCTGGGAGGCGGGAGCGGGGTGGCGAATAGGAACAGCGGGGGTGGCAGGGACACAGCGGAGCAAGGGGATACAGAAGGGAAGAGCGGGGAGCGGGGAAAAAAAAGGACAATGGTAATACGGGGGAAAAAGAGGCACAGAAGGGTACAAAAGTAGGGGGGCTCCTGTGAAGCGAATCCTCACGAGGCGTCTTCGCAATCCCTTGCCGGCTGCCTTGTGAGTCCCCTGAAGACTTCATCGAACGAAAGAGCTGCCCTGGTTGCTCCAGGCCTGCCTTGACTTACCCTCGCTGGGTGAGTCCCTCAGACCTTGCTGGAGTGCACCGCTGACTTTGATTTCCACGAGACTTGCTGTTGCCAAGGATTGTTGGCCCCTATCCGGTTGCCGACACCTCAGAAAGCTGCAGAGTTCGTGGGACACTCCGAATCCAGCTCCTGGTCGTCGTCGACGCCTCCTGGACCTCGTGGGTGAAGAGTCAAAATACCCTTGATCACCTGAAATCACCCGACTTCCGTGGGCATCAATCTTCCTGGCCCCGGGTCACTGGCAAGTGACTGTGAACACTGTCCCTTCTGCTTTCAGGTCACCTTCATCTTGAATCCAGCCTTGGATTCCACCGGACTTATTCGGCTTACATAGAAAACGACGACGCGACCCGACACCAAAAGACACCTACGCACCCGGCTTCCCTGGGTGAGGTAACTCGTGCACTCCGGTGCTCCAGTGGGTGTTGGCCCTCGAACTACTTACCTTGTAAGTGACTTGCTTGTAGACTTCCTAGAAGTACCCATAAACTTTGAAAATCGAACCGCGACTTGCTCCATTGAAATCAATAGGGAACCCGTGGCTGTGTTCTCTCACAGCACGCGTCTTCCGTGGGTCCTTTACTTACCTGCCTTGGGTGGATTAGTGAAGGCACAGCGATTCCACAGGCCCTAAGCTTTGTCTCTTTGCAAGACGACTTTCCTAAACCTCTTTTTTAGTATATGGTCTGGTACGCCCCTAGGGCCCCAGCCATATTTATGCTTAACTTATTGTGAAACGTTGATTTGAGCATATGTTCCTGACTTCTAATCTCACAAAGAGATTAGTAGAGTGTGTCTAGAAATAAATACATATATATTTGATATATATACCTGTGTGGTGTCCTTTCATTTGGTAATTCAAGAGATTATAAGGTAAAACAAGCTGCTTTACATTCCTCTGAGACTTAGCCTGAAGGCTGCTCTCCACAGCTACCACTAGGATAGCTTTCTTTAAAAGGTTGTCTTACACCTATCTACTATAAGAGTCGAATTGGACTAGTGCAAGGTGGCCACTATAACTAGTGACCAGCATATGCCAGGCCAACTTCTCACAATTCAGATTGAGAAGAGCCTCTTCTGGGATTGATGCTTCTTATAGCCTATCTGTTCCATAACAAACAGCATGCAGCACAGTCTTGGTTATTGATACGAATTCTCTGCAAAAGAATTATCCTTTGTTTCTGTAATTTTTTTACTGTTTTGTCTTTGCTCTTTCAGCTTCCCAGTGGATTCAGGGTTGCCTTAAGCGTTCACGCCCCTTGTTAATACAAGACATGTGTCTATGTTGTATAAAGCAGAAGGTAAACACAAAAAGAGGTCTTGCCTTGAATATCTGGCACCGAACTACTGGCCAAATCCATGATTTGTTTTTTTAATTATTTATGTTAAATTATTATTGATGGCCACTATGCAAGTATGACAGTCACTGAGTAACGCTTTCTCATAAATCTTATGAAAAACCCATTGTAGGATGGGAGTTGTGCAGAAACAACCACTACTAGAAGGCCAATCTACAAGGACACGCAAACTGTTCAAACTTATGATGAACCAGATTTTACACTAGTCCATACCAAGAAATGCAATACTCAGCAAACCAGTTTGGAGTCATAAGAAAAAACTCCTTTTATTGTATTAGTGGAAATTAAAAACTGTTCACAGAATACCCATTCAGTGGCAACATCGAGGACACCACCAGCGGTGCAAAACATGTCAATATATTGAATGAAAAAGCAAAGGAATTAATTGCATTGTTCGGAAGTATATAACATTTTTGGGAGTATCGGTAATCCTTTTTGGTGATTGAGAAAGCAGGCACCAATGAGGATACTGGCTGATACATTTTGTCAACCACCGCAATGACTTCATTATTGGTGACAAAGCACAGCATAAAATTAAGGTAAAAGTTTCTAATCTTCACCTTGCAAAATGTTCACTATGTAAAATGTTTTCATGCTGTGTGACAAAGTAGACGATGATCCCTGAATATATCGAGCCTAGTGGCACTAATCACTAGAATGGGAGCGCCTCTCTGGAAAGCATTCGTGAAATATCTTTAAAGCGGTAATAGCTTCCATATAGGAGGTTCATTTTGATTCCAAGAATCGCCTTAATCCCTCCTGTTGCTAGGCCACAGAGACCTTTGCTTGCATGAAATGTATGTATGCATGTAGTCAATCTATGTCCTAGAAGGATGTTTCCATAATTAAGTTTTCAGTTCAATAGGATATTCTGCACTTACGTAGTTGCAGGGTCTATTATCCTTTTCATATTGGCAGGTTTCCACTCAAGGTTATATGTTAAAGTCCTTACTTCAACCGTAGTACAGACTGTAATAGTGGTTAATAACAAAACCTCAAAGCATTATACTGGAGATTTCAATGCAAGTTCAATGACAAAATGTTTACAGTGTTCTCAAAAGAGAGTCAGATGCTTTTTGTTGGAAGGATTTTTTAAACATAATGTATAGGTGTTAATGCGTTACTGAGGCTATCCAATAATTATTCACTAAAGGCAAGAAGTACAAGAATTAGTCTATTTCTTAAATGAAAAATTGCCAATTATACCTTAAGGCTGATAGCGTCTGACTCAGACAGTTTAACAACAACCCGTACATCAGACTGGTCATTTTCCTAGGCTGGGAAGGCATTCAGGCAACAAAATCAAACTAACACAGGAATAAATTAACAGTTTAAACTTAATTTACACATCAACCCAGGAACATGAACAAAGAAAGGAAAATGCTACGTACCAGTATGCATCTGTTCTTGGCATGTAGAGCTGCAGATATACACTGTGCATAGATTGCCATCTGGTGATGGGCTCGGATGCTTGCACCTTGTTGTCTTGGAAGAAGTCTTTTGTAGTCACGAGATAGGGGACTACTGCCTTGGACGATAGTGCACACGGGCATCGACTCCATCCTCCGAGCGATTTTCGCCATGATGGGAAACGATGGAGTTAGTAAGAAATAGAAGAGATGTCCATGTGAATGTAACTAATTAAGATAATACTGGGACAGATACAGGTTCCGGGGAGGTGGGTGGGCGTGTACGGATCTGCAGCTCTATTTGCCAAGAACAGACGCACAATGGTAAGTAGCATTTTCCATTCGAGGCATATGAGCTGCAGATCATACACTGTGCATAGACTGTACAGCAGTGTCTCCCTTAGCGGTGGTCACCTGTATCCGTTGCAGTAGTTTGAAAATGTGTTTTAAGAACAGCTTGGCCTACAGAAGCCGGTTGCTTAGCCTGCACGTCAACAAAATAGTGTTTGGTGAAGGTGTGTAATGTAGACCATGTTGCTGCATTACATATGTCATCTAAGGGTATGTTCCCTAAGAACGCCATGGAAGCCCCTAGTTTGCGTGTTAAATGTGCTCTAGGGGGAATTGTTAATGTGAGTTTAGCCTTTTGGTAGCATATTTGAATGCATTTTATTATTCACCTCGCGCTCCCAGCTTTGGAGATGGGGTTACCTTTATGAGATGTTACAAACAGTTGTTTTGTTTTACTAAAGGGTTTAGTCCTGTCAATGTAATAAAGTAGGGCTCTTTTGACGTCTAGTGTGTGAAGAGCTCTCTCTGCTACGGAGTCTGGTTTTGAAAAAACACCAGCAACTCAACTGATTGGTTAAGATGAAAAGCAGAGATGACTTTGGGAAGGAATTTTGGATTTGTTCTGAGAACCACTTTGTTACAGTGTATTTGTAAGAATTGTTCTTGTATGGTTAAAGCCTGGATCTCACACTCTTCTGAGAGAGGTGACTGCGACAAGGAAAGCTACTTTCCATGTGAGGAACTGAAGTTCACATTTATGTAGAGGTTCAAATGGGGGACCCATGAGCCTGGTAAGAACAATATTTAAATTCCACACCGGAGAGGGTGGCAATCTGGGAGGAATAATTCTTTTAAGGCCCTCCATAAAGGCTTTAATTGCAGGTACTCTAAATAGTGAAAAGTGTTGTCTATTTTGTAAATAAGCAGCAAGTGCTGCTAGATGTAATCATAAGATTAATGTCAAATTACATCTTTGCAAGTGTAGCAAATAGCAAATGATGTCCTGGATGGAAGCATCCAGCGGATCAATATGATTGTTACTACAGTAGATGACAAATCTTTTCCATTTTGCAACATAGCAAGCTCTAGTAGTAGGGCGTCTGGCTTCTTTAATGATGTTTATACAGTCTGGCGGAAGGTTAAGATAACTGAACTCTAGGACTTCAGGAGCCAGATTCAGTTGACCTGGTTCGGGGTGCATTATCTCTCCATGGTTCTGCGTTAGCAATGTTGGGGAGAGGCGTAGTTTTTGGTGTGGATCTACTGAGTTCCAGCAGTGTTGTGAACCTTGGTTGGCGTGCCCATGTGGGAGCCACTGGGATCATCTTGAGAGACTGTTGCCTGAGCTTGCGTACTACTAGGTTAATCAGTGGGAGTGGCGGAAAAGCGTACGCAAACTACCTGACCAGTTAATCCATATCGCATTGCCTTTGGACAACGGGTGTGGAAACCTGGCGGCAAAGGTTGGGCATTTTAATTTTGTGTGTGTGGCGAACAGATCTATGTCTGGTTGCGCCCACAGTTGGAAGAATGGTTGAAAAATTTGGGGATTAAGTTCCCATTGGTGTATCTGCTGTGTCTGCAGACTTAGCAGATCCGAAATCTGATTGTGAACTCCTGGAAGAAGTTCTGCAAGCAGGTATAAGTTTTGTGGAATGGCCCATCTCCAAATGTTTTGTGCGAGCTGGGACAGATGCAAAGAATGTGTGCCTCCTTGTTTCTGTATGTAATATATGGCTGTCATGTTGTCCGTCCGGATTAGGACAGTCTTGTGCTGTAGATATACTTGAAATGATTTTAATGCTAGAAATATTGCTAGTAATTCTAAGTGATTGATATGAAGCATTTTTTGTGGAGTGGTCCATTTTCCTTGAATTGTAGGTTTTAGAAGATAGGCTCCCCAACCGGTGAGTGATGTGTCTGCAGTTAGCACTATCTGTGGAACTGGTTCGAGGAACTGCCACCCTTTGGACAGGTTTCGTGTGTTCCACCACTGCAGAGAGCGGTGTGCGCGGCTGTCCAACACCAGATCTGTAAGTTGTCCCGGAGCCTGGTTCCAGTGATATGCTAGGCATTTCTGTAAGGGGCGCATCTGAAGTCTTGCATGAGGTACGATAAAGGTGCAAGAGGCCATCAATCCTATGAGTTGCATGAATACCCTTGCTGGGAGTGCTGTGGCTGAAATTTGGTGATTAGGGCTTGTATACCGGCTATCCTGGCTGGATTGGGATATGCCAGAGCTCAAGTAGCGTCTACTGTGGCCCTCTAAATACTGATGTATATGAGAGGGCTGAGGATGTGACTTGGTAGAGTTTACTGTGAATCCCAAGTCGTGTAGCAGCTGGATGGTTTGAGGAGTGTGATGAACACACTGGTTGAATGACTTGGCTTTTATTAGCCAGTCGTCGGGCTATGAAAAGAAATGGATTTGTCGTCTTCTCAAGTGTGCTGCTATCACCGCAAGGCATTTTGTGAACACTCTGGGTGCGGTGGTCACCCCGAATGGAAGGGCTTTGAACTGATAGTGTTGTCCGTCCAGTATGAACCTTAGATACTTCCTGTGAGCAGGATGTATGGGAATGTGGAAGTAGGCATCCTTGAGATCTAATGTGGCAAGGAAGTCACCTTGTTGCAGCAGTGGGAGGACCTGTTGGAGAGTGATCATATGAAAATGATCTGACTGTATATAAAGATTGAGGGGTCTGAGGTCGAGTATTTGTGAGAAAGTGCCATCTTTCTTGCATGGTATGCCCCCACTTTTTGCTGAATTGCTGAATGTACTATGACTGAGTGTGCCCTGGACTCCTGCCAATCAGGTGCCCGGGGCTTATGTTCCTTCCCTAAAAACCTCAAATCTAAATTGGCAAACCATGGCCACATGTCAGCCCTTGGTAAATGGTACCCTAGGTACCCAGGGCCTTGTGACCAGGGAAGGCCTCTAAGGGCTGCAGCACTCATTGTGCCACCCTTAGAGGCCCTGTACCCTAACACACACACACTGCCCTGGCAGGCTGAGTGTCTGGGTACAAGACAAAACAAAGTCAACATGGCACATCCCTGTGTGCCATGCCCACCACCTACACTGCCCTGTCATACATCAGCTACCCCTCTAGCTGGGTGCCCTATGCCAGTGGTGTGGGCACAGGAGCATGAGCCCTGTGCCCCTACAGTACCCAGGTCCATTCCTGGGCACTGTAAGTGCAGTGCTGCCATTTAAGAGTACATGGTGCTGAGAGCTCGTCAAACACAAACTCCACAGCACCATAATGGCAACACTGAATACTGAGAAGTTTGGTATCGAACTTCTCAGGACATTAAACCTGCACTGATGCCAGTGTGGGATTTAATGTACCAAGCACCCCAGAGGGCTTCTTAGAGATGCCCCCTGAAACCTAACCTACAATCCACGTCTGGTCTGGTCTGGGAGGCTGCCTAGGCTGCTACACAGCAGACATGTTGCTGGACCCCTGGGTAGGAGAGCACCTGCTCTCCTGGGCCTGCAACAATGCACATCCTGGGCAAGGTGCTAGGTCCCCTCCCCCAGGATGGACAGGGGAAAGCTTCAAATGCATGCTTCCTCTGTGAGCTTCCCCAGACCACTTGCTGCCCCCACTCTGGCAGGAAGCCTGGCCAGAAACCCCAAATAAGGACAGGGGATGTGCCAGCCTGCCAACCCCACCCCTCAGGAGGCGAGGTGAAGCACATCACCGGGCGCTCGCCATCTTGAAGATGGGAGGCCCTGCCCAATCAGGACTAGGCTACTGCCCCCCTCCCACAGGAGAGAGTGGCAGAATAGGGGGATGTACCCACCCCAGGGCAGGGACCCACTGGTCCCTGCCCTTTACCTACCTGTAACGCCCCTAAATCTAGTATTTAGGGGCACCCTGAACATTCCTTCCTTAGATTCCAGATTCCAAAAAACAAAGAAGAGCAAGAAGAAAGACGACCTGCCGTGCAGCTGCCAAGAGGAAGACACCAACTGCTTTGGCCCCAGCCCTACCGGCCTGTCGACCCTCGAACCTGCTCCTGCTACATCCCGGCACCTCTTGTGGCCAGCAACCTCACAAACCCCGGAGGACCTGGCTACCTTTTGGCTCTAAGCACCTGGGACTCAAATGAGCAGAGGCTCTGCTCAAAACCAGCTTCTAACCCCTGGCATAAGCCAGGAACCGCGAACCCTGCACACTCTGCACCCGCCAAGCCTGGCCTGAGCCAGAGTGAACCAAGACCCAGAGGACGTCCCCCTGGCGACTTTGACCCCGAATCCGGCACCCAAGGACTCACCTCGAGGCTCCTGACGACGCCTGCAGCCTCAGAACCAGGTACCCCCCAACCACGATCAACAGAGGGCAAGATTTCCCGACACCAAAAGGCACCCCTGCACCCGGCGCCCTGCGGCCTCCTGTGCCCAACTCCTGGGTACCTACCTATCCTCCAACTACCCAACTTACCTCTCGAAGTGGTGGTGACACCTGAAGAATCATCACCGAATTTGCAGCCTTTGTTCAACCAGGAGCTTTCCCATTGAAACCCATTGAGCGCCCGAAGGCTCAAAAGCACCCTGCACCCAGCAGCCCGAGTGGCCCTGGCAGTGTAACCTCTACACCTATCTACTTCCCCATCTGCCCTGAGCAAGTGACCAGGAGCCTAGCTCCCACAGCCACGTGGCCTGCTAGTCAGCAGCCACCAACCAAGGCCCCCCCTGCCTCCCATAGGATAACATTGGGCCTAACTCACTCTGCACCCGGCTGCCCCAGTGCCACTGAGGGTGTAACAACTATACCTACCTGACCCTGGGAGACTCCCGAGTCTGTGCCCAGAACCTTAACTCTGCCAGTCAAATACTTACCCAAAAGCCGATAACCCAACTTTCCTCCATAGGGTAACATTGACTGGTTTCTTCTGAAATTTCTTCTAAGTGTGGAGTTTCTAAAACTTAAAATATTCACCAAAAATCAACCTAGTAACGAAAACGAAAATACTCACCTGCTATTAGGAGAGATCCCAGTGCTGGATCTTGCTGCCCAGCACTGACCCTGAAAAATATTCACAACCGTACTTACCAGTAACCCAATTTTCTTTCATCGGAAATCATTGACTGTTTTTCTGTGAAATTTCTTCTAAGTGTCGATTTTTGCAAACTTCAAATATTCTTTAAAAAGCGTACCAACTGTGAAAACGTAATTACTTACCTGTTTTAGATGGAGGTCCCAGTACTAAGTCTAGTAGCCCACTACTGGATTACAAAGTTAACGAGAACCTACTTTACCTGCAACTTGAATTTTCTCCCATAGGGAATCATTGACTATTTTTCTATGAAATTTCTTCTGTCAACTTTTAAAATAGGAAAATATTACCTAAAATTCACAACAGTAACTAAGTCTACTTTTATCCTTTGTTTCTAAGAACTGTCCCAGGACTGAATCTAGGATCCAGTCCTGGATTTACAAAAGTAATCCTGAAAGTAATCTATTGCAAATAACTTAAAACTTCTATTGAGCTCAATGCATTATTGTGTTGCCTATTGCAACAACCTGTAATCCGTATTTACACAAGTAAATTGCATATTGCAAGTATTTACCTAAAGCATCTCATTCTGAGAAAGTATATTTTAATACCTATTGTTAGTTCTAAAACAACAAGAATATTTTTTTATATAAACCATTGGCCTAGAGTTCAGTTATTGAGTGTGTGAGACCATTTGCTGACTGAGTGTGTACAACAAATGCTTTACACTGTCCTCTGATACTGCCTTACTGCTCGACCAAGCTACCACTTTAGAGAGTAAGGTTCTATCTAACTTTAGCCTCGGTCAAACCCTTGGGGACTGTGGACTCTGTACACACTGTACCTATTTGGGAACAGTATATACAGAGCCACTTTCTCACAGTATTGGTTTTAAGAGTCCCGTCCTTCTTGGGGATTAGGAAATATAGGGAGTAAACCCATGTTCGTTGATACTGTAAGGGAATTGGCTCTATTGCATGCTTTTGAAGCAGTGGGAGAACCTCTTGTTTTAAAGAATGTAAGGGGCTCCGTGGACATTGGACACTGTTTGGGTGGTAAGGTGGGTGGGGTTGCTGCAAGTTCCCCCCCCCCCCCCCCCCCCCCTTTGCCCCCATGGTTCGCCCATTAAGACCACTTGGGGTGATATGAGTGTTTTACTGACTGAACACATACAGGCACCAACCACGTTAATTCCAAACTTGTAGCCATCCTGGATTTTCATGCACGTGGATACATTGGAAATGTGTAGATGAGATAAGATGCCTCATATATTGTGGGTGAACAGATATTATCAGCTCCCTACATTTAAATTGCACTGACCACGTAACATTTTCGCATTAAATAGAAAAATAAACAACTGCGCATGCACACTACAATTACATCACTAGAACGCTAAACCGTAGCGTGCATCCTATACACGCAAGCGCGGAGACAGTCTGTCTATCTCCAGCACATGCGCACCATTTCACACAACGCTGAACACACATCTGTTCCCCATAACCGACCGGATACGGGAATCGCCCCGATTAGCCCACGCCGGGACTACAAATGAAACCCGGAGCAGTCCTCGGTTCCTTTCCAGATAGGAGGACGGCTGGGGTAGGTGGTTAAGAGGCCACGCCGGAGCTAAACTGTAAGTAAATGAATGAAGGGGCGCTGAGGAGACTGGTTGTGCACTATACGATATCTCAGACCTGGTTTTTCCTCGTTACCAGCCAGGATTTACTAGTAGATGCCTTTTATTTATTTTCATAGCACATGAAGGTGTGTACGCTCGTCCCCTAATCTATGGAGCATCATTCTCCCCATTTTTAGGTGAGTGGTGTGGTGTGCAGTGTTTTGTTGTACGGGCCCAAATATGATGGGCTTACATATTCCACGCCGTATGTTGACCTATGCATCTGCCACGATCTCTTCCACGGCCAGTGTCTGGATTAATGGGTGACTCCGATCGGCGACGGGAGGTCTTTATTCCAGGCTTCTCACCCTGGTCTAAGCGCCCGTTGGCTTATCGTTGAGACCTCATAACGCCACCACCCGTGAGTGGAGGTGATACCCATGGTTCTCTTGTAATTATGTACTCTTTTCGAATTTCTTGGACAGGTGAACATTCGTTAACATGTAGGATGTTCTCCTTTCTCTCCCCTTTGTGTTTACCTAGGCTTTTATCCTGGAGCGACTTTACTCTTACACAGAGAGCAGGGTTATCTTTACCTGCACGCCCGGATATTGACTGTGGGTAGTATCCCTCAGTCCACACTCACAAGTCACTACCTTTGTTTTGGTCCTGAGGAAGCGCCAAGGATCCATTTTGGACCAGTGGGGCGCGAAACATGTCGACCACATATTAGTCACCTGATGGTACATTATTTCCAGTAAGGTAACACCTAACCTACGGGTTTTTTAGTATGTCAAGGGTGCCACTTATATTAAATACTATTTCATTAGCAACCCTTAGACATTTTTAATTTATCACGTCACTGACACACTCACATCACCACGTACCTTTTTATTAGGACCCAAACCACACACCCGCATGCACCCAACGGCGTTTTCTCTAAAAGATCTCCGCTAAAGTGACCCTTCGGGGGACCCGTAGGGCATTGCAGCGCCGGCCCGACGAGGAGCAAAACGCCCAATGATGAAGCATGACATCCTTCGGGGTGTGTGGGGGCAACAAGAGAAATTAAGGTGTGCCTCCCCCTCGATCTATTTTTGGGCCTAATATTAGCCTAGGACTTTAATCTCTCCTATTCTCCTTGAGTTTCTCTCGTTTTCCTCTTATTTAGGAACAGTGTCTCTTTTTGAGTATTATAGTTCCAGGCAGTAACCATACTGGATAATTTGTTTTACCCACTTGTCTGTTGTGATGGAGTCCCAGACAGGTAGGAACTGTGAAAGTCTTCCCCCGACCGGAGTGGAATGGTCTGGAGGGAGGTCACTGTTTATTAGTGGGGGAGGCACGTGTGTTACCTCTGCCTCTCCCTTTATTTCCCCTGTATCCGCCTCTAAAATATCCTCTGTTGGGGGATGTTAGCGTGGTGTTTTTGTAGGAAGAGGAGGCGGTCTCTGTTCCAATGTTTATGGATGCTGCTCTATAAAAGGAGCAACAAAAAGGAACCACGTGTGGATGGAGCCTAATACCCCCATGGATTTAGCAGTCTCCGTGTCCTTTTTTATCTTCTCTAGAGTGGTGTCTACAGTCGGTCCAAAAAGTTGTTCCTGATTGAACGGTTGGTTGAGGATGGTTGTCTGCACCTGAAATACGTAGCCAGGCATGTCGGAGTAGCATTCTAGTGTTAATAGGCCTAGAGGCTGTGTCAGCTGCAACAAGGGCACACTTGATTGAGGCGTTGGTTATTAATTTGCCCTTTTGAATTAAGTCATTTGCCTGGGTTTTGTACTGATCAGCTAAGTGTTGTAATAGGGTTTCTAGTCGGTCATAGTGAGCCCTATCATACCTAGCAAGTAATGCTTGGGTGTTGGCTATGCGCCAGTGATTGGCTGCTGGGACAGCAACTCTCTTGCCAGAGGCATATAACAACTTTGATTCCTTATCCGGTGCGTCACCGGTGGTTTGAGAGTTGGCATGTTTCCTAGTGTTAGTTACCACTAGTGAGTCTAAGGGTAGCTGCCCTTTGATGTATATGGGATCATCTGGGCCAGGTTTATATTTTTTGCCAATCCGGGGATTGAGAATTCTAGCTCTTACTGGGTCTTTGAATATGTCAAGGGCATGTTTAATGACCCCTTTTAGCATTGGCAGTATTTGGACAGTCTTCTGTGACTGTTCGAAGGCGTCTAGAAGGAAATCTTCGTCTGCAGGGTCTGAATGCATGTGAACACCATGGTAAACAGCAGCTCTATTAACCAGCTCACCAAAACCAATATTGTCATCTGGGGGAGATGGTTTTGTCGGATATGGCTGTGGTTCAGGGAGGTCTGGGGAATCTATTGGGTCATCATAATCTTACTAATCGTCCTGTGGTGTGTCCGTGTCATTATCAGGGTCAGTGAAAGGGTCATTGTTGCCTCCCCCAACCCCGAAATTATGATCATCCTGTGGTGGTGGAAGTTGTAGAGGAGAGACAGGTTTGGGGGAAGAACAGGAGAAGAGGGTCTTATAGGTGAAGTGGCACAGTCTTTTTTCTTTACAGGCACTGCAGGAGTGTCTGGTGTCCAGCTTCCTCTTCTGGTGTGGAACAGCAGCCACATGTCCTGTTTTGGGGTCTATATGGAGTTTTTTCTGCTTGGGATCGACAGGATCTGGTCGAAAAAGTTCTTCCTCTTCGGTAACCGCTTTCGGCGCTGACTTTTTCGGGTCCGAGCCGGGTTTGGATTTCTGCTCCGAGGCCTTAGGAGGTGGTTTGGAGTCCTTTGGCTTGGCTATGGAGGAGGAAATCTTTTTCGGTTCCAAGGGCTTTGGCTCAGATGGTTTTTCTTTCGGCGTCGAGGTGGTCGGTGCAGACTTCTTTTTGGGAGTAGGTTGCTCTCCAGTGCCTGCAGGACACTGATATGCGGTGTGCTCGGTCCCGTGCTACCGGAAGGCTTGTCCTTTATCTTCAGAGCTAGGCACGGGGGCGGGGCTTCTGAAGCTTATTTTCGGTCGCGACTGGGGCCTGTAGGCAAAGTCTTGACCAGGGCCTTCTTTTTTTTCGGGTGGGGTTGGGGTAGTTGTACTCACTCGTTGACCAGGAGTGATGTGGTCGTCAGAGTCATCTGCTTCGGACACTATTTCCAAATCCTCGGAATCTTCCTCTGGGACATTGGGGCCTTCGAAGATGTACACTGGTGCCGGAGCTGCTCTCTGCGCCATGATGTGTCGTTGGGCCCGGCGATCACGGATGGTTTTCTTGGATCGAAAAGCGGCACAGGCCTGGCAATTGTTCTCGTCGTGGTCGGGCGAGAGACAGGTTACAGACCTTGTGATGGTCACTGTGTGGGAATTTCGCTCTACACTGGGGGCATTTTTTTAATGGAGTCCTTTCCATGAGCTATAGGCCCGAACGGCGTCGATGGGCCCAGCGGCCCGCGTCGACGACCGGGATCGAGTAGTTGAGATGCACATCGAAGATCACGCGATCGAAAATACCGTAGATAGTTTGCGCGTCAAAATGGTTTGGAAAATAAGGTGTCGAACCGGAGCGCAAGAGCTACATCCGAACCCGATGGCAGAAAAGAACAATCCGAGGATGAAGTCGATGCCCATGCGCACTATTGACCAAGGAAGGAGTCACCTATCTCGTGACTACAAAAGACTGCTTCCAAGACAACAACAAGGTGCAAGCATCTGAGCCCAACACCAGATGGCGATCTATGCACAGTGTACGATCTGCAGCTCATATGCCTCGAACAGAAAGTTCACCAGTTGAGTACTGGAAATCTTCTAGACAGGGCAATAGTCTGATAAGATCCACGAAAAGATGTGCTATACCAGGATAAGTAGCAATTAAATCTAATGTGGGATATTACATTATGTAAACTTCAATGACTGAGGGTCATTGTATCTAAGACACCCTTTACTTTAGCGCCTAAAAACAATTAGGTTATGTGTTATAGGTGTAAAAAGACAGGCCAGAATATAGATGCCCTTTATCCTGTCTTGAGAAATGCTTGCAGGCGAAGCAGAAGGCTGCGGGTACTAAAACATTGGTGCAGTCTGCTTAATTTATAGATACACTGAAGAATATGCATCTTCAAAACAAAAAAGGCAGATTCATTAGAAAGGAGGCAACTTTGCAAGACTTTACATTGCATCTTCTTGATGTAAAACAGTGTATAGCCGGAATTCACACATTACAACAGGTAAACCATTGAAATCATAGCCACACCACAGTACCACTACTACATGGCACAATTTTGATTCGTGGTGGCATTACTTTAAGTCTGTAAAGAACTTACTTACCTCCGGTAACGATATATCTGTAAGAAACATAGGTTATAGATTCGTTACCTAAGAATTATCCCCAGGCGTCAGACTGGATACGGAGATTTTTTTTTCTTAAGCAGTACCCCTGCGCGTCGAAAGGTGGCGCCCGTCGGCTTCACGCTCGTCGTTGGTGTCGTGGTCGCCGGGATGACATCGCGGTAGCTACTAAGACGGCGCCCTCGCGCGCGGACGTCAGTTCTTTTACACGACATTCCACGCCAGAAGCGCAGAGCCATGCAAGACACTGACTACTGCTACACAAAACTAGGGCCCTGAAAGGGATTCCCTGGCCCTAGAAGTCAGTTTGCATAACAGGAAGGATGGGTGGGGCAGTAAGGAATCTATAACTAACCTATGTTTCTTAAAGATATATCGTTACCGAAGGGAAGCAACTTGTTAATCTGAAAGTAAGTTAGTTATAGATTCCTTACCTTAGAATAGATATCCCAGCAATACCAACCCCGGAGGTGGGTCTGCGAACCAAGTTCACACCAGAAAGTCCTGGAGAGCAGAACGGCCAAAGAAGCAGTCTCTCAGGACTTGGCTGTCCAGGCAGGAGTGACTAGTGAACGTGTGCAGAGATGCCCAAGTAACTGACTTACAGATGTCATTGAGGGAGACTCCTCGTCCCAAAGCAGTAATAGCTGCTTTCGCCCTAGTGGAATGGGCGCGCAGCCCCGCTGGAGGCTCCTTCTTTGCCAAGGAATAGCAAGCCTTAATGCACAAAACGACCCACATAGATATGGTCAGTTTGTGCACGGCCCAACCTTTGTTGGTGCCCACATAGCCCACAAAGAGCAGTCATCCAAACGGAATTGTTTGGTATATCCAAAGAAAAGGACAGTGCCCATTTTGGATCCAGACGGTGGAGCCTCTCTTGTTTTGAAGGAGGCGGAAATAAGGTGGGCAAAGTGTTGGTTTGGCCAATGTGGAAAGAAACAACCACCTTGGGAAGAAAGGAAGGTCTGGTTCTTAGTACAACCTTGTCCAGATGAACAGCCAGGAAAGGAGGTTTTGAAGAAAAAGCCTGGAGCTCATTCAACCTGCGAGCAGAGGTGATGTCAACCAGAAGAACAAGTTACTTATCTTCGGTAACTATATATCTGTAAGAAACATTAGTTAGTTAGATTCTTCACCTTACAATATCCCCAGGCGTCAGGCTGGATCCGGAAAGATTTGTCAGCAATACCCTTGCGCGTTGCTAGGCGTCGTCTGCAGATCCGGGTCCGGTCGGCCTCGTGATCACCGGAATGACGGAGTACTTAGACGCCGCCCTCGCATGCAGACGTCAGTTCTTGTACATAGCTTTCTGCGCCAGGAACGCAGAGCCATGCAAGAGACCGACACTGGTGCCAAGAATCTAGGGCCCTGAAAGAGATGAGCTCAACCCTAGATATCGGTTCGCAGAACGGGGAGGATGGGTGGGGCGGTGAGGAATCTAACTAATGTTTCTTACAGATATATAGTTACTGAAGGCAAGTAACTTGTTCATCTGAAAGAAACACGTTAGTTAGATTCCTCATCTTAGAATAGATACCCCAGCAATACCAACCCCGGCGGTGGGTCTTCAAACCAAGATCACACCAGAAAGTCCTGGAGAACAGAACGCCAAAGAAGCTGTCTCTCCGGACTTGGCTGTCCAGGCAATAATGAATGAATGAATGAATAAATATACATTTTGTAGAGCGCGAACTTAGCCCAGGGGCATCAAGGCGCTGCGGAACAGGATCATAATGGGAGATGTCTGACAAAGTCAGCGCTTAGAGATTAAGGTTGGAAAAAGAATTAGGACAGGTAAAAAGCCAGGTCTTCAAAAACTTTCGAAAAACTGAATGTGTTTCCACAATGGAGATAGGGGAGGGGAGAGAAATCCACAAATTGACCCCAATCAAAGAGAAAGCCCCCCCCCCCCCGGCTTTCCTAGCCCTGGGAACTATAACCTGTTTTTTATTTGCAGATCTCAAGCCCCTATCAGGACAATATCTTTGGAACATTTTGTTGATGCCTTCTGACCCCCTATTGTGAACAGCCTTGTGAACCAGACACAAGGCTTTAAACACAATTCTCCTACCCAACAGGAGCCAATGCAACCTTCTGATAGAGGCTGGGACTGAGTGAAATTTAGGAAGACCCATCACCAGCCTGGCAGCGGCGTTCGGCACCAATTGAAGTTGATGAAGAAGTCCCTTGTTGACCCCCAAATAGAGAGCATTGCAGTAGTCTAACCTAGACACCACAAGGGCCAGCACTGACTGCTTGCGCGAGGACAGGGACAAAAAACTGAAAATCTTCCTAAGGGCCCGTATCATCCCAAAGCAGGTAGAAACTGTCCTATTTATTTGAGAGCCCAAGGAGTGCGCGGAGTCCACAATAATGTCTAAATTCTTGGCAATAAGACCAGGGCTGGGGCAGGATCCAAGGGAATCAGTCCACCAGGCCTCTGACCAGATAATCTTGCCTCCGAAAATTAGGACCTCGGTTTTATCCCCATCTAGTCTTAGATAGTTCTTAACCATCCATGCAGCCACCGCCCGCATGCAGTTTTTGAAATTAAGTGCTGAGGCGGAGACACTCTCAGTGATGGAAATCAAAATCTGCGTGTCGTCAGCATAAGAAAGCACTTCTAGGCCAAAAGACCTTACCACAATAGCAAGAGGGGCTACATAGATATTGAAAAGGGTGGGACTCAATGAGGATCCCTGAGGTACTCCACAAGACAATTGTTTAGGGGCAGAAAGAAATTGGCCCATCTTAACTATTTGTGATCGATTAAAGAGGAACGAGGGGAGCAAATTAAATGCAGAATCCTCTATCCCAATTTCCCGAAGCCTGCCCAACAATCTACAAGGAGAGATGGTATCAAAAGCTGCAGTCAAGTCCAGGAGGATCAGTAGGGTGGAATGACCAGCGTCAACCTGTTGTCGGATGTTAAGGACAACGGTTAAGGCCGTCTCAGTACTGTGTTCACTCCTGAAACCATGCTGTGAACCATCTAGCAGTTGATCTTCCTCCAAGTAAGAGCTAAGATGGCAGTTAAGATGTTTTTCCAAGATCTTGGCTGGAACGGGCAGTAGGGAAATGGGCCGAATTCTTTTTAATTGTCGAATCAAGAGGCATTTTTAAGCAGAGGTTTTACCACCGCCGTTTTCCATATAGTAGGAAGTTGGCCAGAAGAAATAACAGAATTAATAATAGTGGTCAGGGAGGGTACAATGGCCTCACTTCCTAATTTCAAAATCTTAAGAGGAAAGGATTCAAGAGGGGAGCCAGATCTAATCCCACTTAACAGCAGCTCCGTATCCTCTTGAGAAATAGGGGGAAAGGAGCACAAACAGCAATCCTTCAGGGGTAATCCCCGAAAATCAAATGGGAGATTAGTTTTAGCTCCCACAGAGTTTGACTTCTCCAAAGAGAAGTAAATATCCTTGATTTTGGCATGGAAATAATCTGCCATTTTATCAGAGGTCCTGGGAGTCCTCTGTTTTAGCAGTAGTTGAGGGAGCTGGAAGGGAATTGATCATAGTGAAAAGTTCTCTGGGAGACCTAAAGGATTGCATCATTCTAGTATAATAGGAGACCTTTTCATTATTAATGGCTTCCTTATATTCCCTTAACCTAAGTTTGTGCAGATACCTTTCTGCTATAGCAGGATCCAGGCGCCATTTTCTTTCCTGCTGTCGGCAAACCTGTCTAAGCTTTCTCAACCTTTCAGTGAACCATGGAGCTGAAGGGCACCTTCTTGCCACATAGTGCTTCAGAGGGGCACGAGAATCCAAGGCTGTCACTAGCCAGTTGGTGAAGTCATCGTAGATGGCATCAACATCCGCATGGGGGGGGGGGGGGGGGGGGGGGGGGGGACAGCTATAATTGCTGAGTTTAACAAGCAGATCCTCCTTACTAATCAATCTGAGGTTTCTTTTCAGCTCCACCCTGTTCTTAAAATTGGGGTCATGATGGGATAGTAACATCTCAAGGGTAAAGGGGATAGCAAAATGGTCAGACCAAGAGAGGGGAATAGAGTCCCTGACCCTTATAATAATGATAGAGAATAATGTTTGGCAAATGTGTGCAGCGAGGCCCACGTTGCTGCCTGACAAATGTCCTGCAAGGGGACGCCCAGGGCAGTGGTGGCCGCTGTGGCCCGCGTGGAATGGGCCTTCAGCCCTACAGGAGGTTCCTTTTTAGCTAAAGAGTAACAGGCCTTGATACACAAAACGACCCACTGAGAGATGGTTCGCTTGTGCACCGCCCGCCCCTTCTTAGCGCCCAAGTAGCCAACAAAGAGTTGGTCTTCCACCCGGAACTGTTTGGTGCGGTCCAGATAGGACAGCGCCCGTTTTGGGTCCAGACAGTGGAGCCTCTCTTCCTCTTTCGAGGGATGAGGAGGTGGAAAGAAGGTGGGCAGAGTAACAGACTGGCCGATGTGGAAGGCAGTTACCATCTTAGGGAGAAAGGAAGGACGAGTCCTAAGAACAACTTTGTCCGGATGGACAGAAAGGAAAGGAGGCTTAGAAGAGAGCCTGTGGCTCACTCACCCTTCTAGCAGAGGTGATGGCAACCAGGAAAGCAGTCTTAAGAGTCAGAAGGCGAAGGGGACAATTATGAAGTGGCTCAAAGGGAGCGCACATCAGATAGGTCAAGACTAGATTCAAATCCCACTGAGGCATTACGAAGGGGACAGGTGGAAATATGAGTAATGCCCTTAAAGAATCGAGAAACAGGGGATTTAAAAAGAGAAGGCTGATCAGGAAGCCGTAAGAAGGCAGAAATAGCTGAAAGATATCCCTTGAGGGTGCCCAGAGCAGAGCCCTGCTGGGCCAGGGAAAGAAGAAAGAGGAGAACCTCAGAAAGAGGGGGGGAAAGGGGATCCACAGCCTTTGCTGAGCACCATGCCACAAATTTGTTCCACCTGCAGGCGTATACCGATTTTGTGGAGGGACGCCTGGCTGCCAGAACAACATTACAGACTTCAGGAGGCAAGTCAAATGGCATCAACTGCCGCCGCTCAATCTCCACGCATGCAGGTGGAGGCTGGACAGGTTCGGATGGAGGACCATCCCCTGCTGCTGCGACAGAAGGTCCTCCTGAAGAGGCAGTCTAATCGGGGGATCGATCGATAGACTAATTCGGGATACCAATATGTTCGTGCCCAATCCGGAGCCACAAGGCTGACTTGGGCCCGGTCGTGCCTGATCTTCAGCACTCTGGGCAGAAGTGGTATAGGCGGAAAGGCATACAACAGACCGCAGCTCCACTCGCGACGAAAAAAGTCTCCGAGCGAGTGACGCCTTGGAAATTCCAACGCGCAGAACTGCTGACATTGCGCGTTCTCTTCGGTGGCGAATAGATCTAACCAAGGCTCTCCCCACTGCCGAAAGAGGCCTTGCGCCACGTCAGAGTTCAGACGCCATTCGTGATCCATCATGTACCGGCGGCTGAGTTCGTCCGCCCTGGCGTTCAGAGAGCCCGCCAGGTGTTGAACCACCAGGGTGATGCCCTGATGTTCCAGCCATGTCCAGAGGCGCAGAGCCTCCTGACAAAGGGTCCACGACGCCAC
This sequence comes from Triturus cristatus, assembly GCF_964204655.1. Taxonomy (NCBI): domain Eukaryota; kingdom Metazoa; phylum Chordata; class Amphibia; order Caudata; family Salamandridae; genus Triturus; species Triturus cristatus. The sequence goes on along the minus strand of NC_140579.1, from coordinate 730,491,943 downwards.
CCCGCCCTGTTTGTTGCAATACCACATGGCGGAGGTGTTGTCCGTGAACACTTGCACTACACTCCCCTGAACAGAGGGGAGGGATGCCTTCAGTGCAAGTCGGATCGCCTGCAGCTCCAATAGGTTGATATGGAGCCGGGACTCCGCCGGAGACCAGAGGCCTCTGAAATCCGCCTCTCCTATGTGGCCCCCCCCATCCCAGGAGGGACGCATCCGTCACCACTACGTGCTCCGGTTGGGGTAGGGAGAGGGATCTGCCACTGACCCAATCGCTTTCTGTGAGCCACCACTGCAACTGTCTGGCAGTGCCCTCCGAGATCAAGACATGGTCGTACAGGTTGCCCCAATGCTGGGCCCACTGAAACTTCAGGTCCCACTGCAGAGCCCGCATCCACCACCAAACGTGATGTACCAGCAGGATGCAGGAGGCCATCAGACCCAGAAGCCGCAGCACCAACCTGACCAAAACCCGGGATAGAGGCTGAAAGATCGGAATCAGAGCCTGAATATCCCGAACCTGCTGTTCCGGAGGATAGACCCGGAACTGCGCAGAGTCCAGAACCGCTCCGATGAAGAGGAGCTTCTGGGAGGGACTCAGATGCGACTTCGGCACATTGATGGAAAACCCCAGCAAATGCAGGAAGTCGGCCGTAGTCTGGAGGTGGGAGACGACTGCCTGGGGCGAGCCCGCCTTCAACAACCGGTCGTCGATATAGGGGAAGACTGGAACCCCTAATCTGCGCAGATGAGCTGCAACCACCGCCATCATTTCGTGAACACCCGAGGGGCACTGCTGAGGCCGCAGGGGAGCACGGTAAACTGAAAGTGCTCGTGGCCTACCGTGAACCGCAGGTAACGCCGGTGGGCCGTCAGGACGGGGATGTGGAAATAAGCGTCCTGCAAGTCCAACGCTACCATCCAGTCACCAGGGTCTAGGGCAGCCAGAACCTGAGCTAATGTCAGCATCTTGAACTTCTCCTTCCGGAGGAAGGCGCTGACGCTCCTGAGGTCCAAGATAGGGCGTAGGCCCCCTTTGCCCTTCTTGGGAACCAGAAAGTAGTGGGAGTAACAACCCCGACCTACTTCTGGGCCAGGAACGTGCTCGATGGCCCCCTTGGCCAAGAGGGCTGTAACTTCCTCCCGCAGAAGTTTCAAGTGATCCCCCGACATGCGCTGGTACTGCGGTGGCATGGCTGGAGGGGTCGACTCGAAGGGGAGGGAGTAGCCCCTTTGGACGATTTGCAGCACCCACCTGTCCGATGTGATGGTACGCCAGTGGAGCAGGTGATGGCGAACTCTGCCTCCTACCGGCGTGGAATGGGCCTGAAAGCTCGGACTAGGAGGGCTTTGAGGTGGATGCTGCTGGGGTAGATGTGGACGGACCGGCTCTTTGTCCCCCTGCTCCGCCTCGGCGGAATCCACGTCTGCGACCGCGTTGAGACTGGATCTTCGACCTGTGGCTAGATGGATGTGAGGGGGCGCCCCTTCCATGGCCACGAAAGGGGCAAAAAGCGGAAGTTTGCGGGCGTGGGCCGAGTCCAGTCCACATCGGATCGAATACAGTGCCGCACCCCGCCCCTCGGCAAGAGCCTGGGCAAGCTGTGTCTGGGCCTCCGCCGGACACTGGGGGAGCACGTCCTCCACCGTATCCCACAGGGAGTGGGAGTAACGGTCCAAAAGGCACGCAGTGTTGATAGACGACAATCCCAAACTAAGAGAACAGTTTCTTCCCAAACTGTTCCAACCTTTTGGATTCCCGATCCGGGGGAGCAGACAGGAAGGAGGTCTGGGGGGTAGAGGCCTGGATAACCAGGCTGTCGGGCGTGGGGTGCACCAACAGAAAACTGGGGCCGCCCGGTGCATGGCGGTGGCACCGAGCCACGTTCCGGTCCACAGGAGGAACTGTGGAGGGCTTGGACTAGGTGTCCATCAGAACGTTGGTGAGTGCCTCATAGAACTGCAGCAGAGGCTCCGAGGAGCTTGCCGGCGGTTGAAGCACTTCAGTGAGGAGATAAGTCCTCACTGCCACAGCAGGCCGCCTTGCGCAGCACCACAATACGTAGCACCCTCCTCCGTAGCAACGGATGGAGGAGAGATGAAGCCAGTGTCAGGGGAGATATCAGGACCACTGGCATCCCCCAGTTCACCTGCCCAGTACTGAGATAACTGGCACTGCTGTGCCAGAGGGTCCTCAGACCCCTCCCAGTCGTCTCCGTCATCCGACTCCTGGTATACAGGTGGAAGGGTCGGCGCCGATCGGTAGATGAATCTGTCATCCATCGGCGCCGGACAGCACCGCTCCAACGCGGGGCCCGGACCGGGACTAAACCTGGGAACGGCATCGTCAGAAGGCGGCACCAGAGGGGTCATAAGGTTGACCGGCGTCGACCAGGATCCAGGCTTGGATCCCACAGGGGCCTGCGGCATCTGGACTGGAGTTGGCGACGGCACCGGAGCCGCCGGCTCGCTAGGCCTCCCAGTCATGCCCGCGGGGACCAAAGGCGCACCGGCAGGCGTCGACGGCAGAGCCAGGCTCCGCATGGTCATGAGGAAGTCTGATCTCCACCAGAGTCGCGTCAGACCCAGGGACCGGAGGGTATGGGGTCGGACGGGACTCCTGCGGCTCCGATGGAGCCGCGCGGGTGGTGCCACCCGAACCATCAGCCGAGTCGCGCGACCGGCGAGGGGAGTCTGAAGAGCGATGTCGCCTCTTCGACTTCTTGCTGTGCTTCGACTTTCCGGAGTGCGAAGAGCGTTAATGGCAGCGGCTCCGAGACCAGTCCCTCGACCTCATCCTCGACCGGGACCTTGAGTGGCGCGGAGCAGACTGTCTGATCTCAAGCAGCTTGCGGGACCGCTCCGTCGAGGTCAAGGCCGGGCAGACGAGGCACGACTCGGCATCGTGGTCGGCCCCAAGGAAATAGAGACACCGGCGGTGGTGATCCGTGACAGACAGTCGCTGACAGGCGTCACAAGGTATGAATCCAGGCATCCCTACCGGCACCAGAGTCGAGGTCAACTGGAAATAGAACCAAGAGAGTTCAAAAAGTTTAGTCAAAAAGTGACTACAAGGGTATGCTCTTCCCGGATCGGCGCTTACTGGCGCGGAAAAAAGAAGAACTGACGTCAGCGCGCGAGGGCAGCGTCTAAGTATTCCGACGACGTCATTCCGGCGATCACGACGCAGACGACAGCCGCAGACGCCGCCTAGCGACGCGCAAGGATATTGCTGACGAAAAATCTTTCCGGACCCAGCCTGACGCCTGGGGATATTGTAAGGTGAGGAATCTAACGTGTTTCTTTCAGATAAGCAGTCTTTAAGGTAAGACGACGAAAAGGACAGTTATGAAGTGGCTCAAAGGGAGCGCATGTCAGAACCAAGTTCAAGTCACACTGAGGCATTACGAAGGGAATAGGAGGAAAAAGATGAGTAATGCCCTTGAGGAAGCGATTTACAACAGGGACTTGAAAAGAGAAGGCTGATAAGGAAGCCTATGAAAGGCTGAAATGGCCGAGAGGCAGCCCTTAAGAGTGCTAAGAGCAGAGCCCTGCTGGGCCAAAGAAAGAAGGAACAAGAGAACCTCAGAATGAGGGGGCAGAAAGGGGATCCTCAGCCTTTGCTGCGCACCATGCCACAAATTCATTCCATCTACAGGTGTATACCGTCTTAGTGGAGGGACGCCTGGCTGCCAATATAACATCACAGACTTCGTGAGGCAAGTCCAACTAAGTCAGCTGCCGCCGCTCAATCTCCACGCAAGGAGATGAAGGCTGGACAGGTTCGGGAGGAGGACTGTCCCCTGCTGTTGCGACAGAAGATCCTCCCAAAGAGGCAGTCTGATCAGAGGATCGATGGCCATGCGTAGCAGCTCAGGATACCAGAGTCTTCGTGCCCAATCCGAAGCAACAAGAATCACTTGGGTCTGGTTGCGCTTTATCTTCTTCAGCACTCTGGGCAGAAGTGGTATAGGCGGAAAGGCATATAGAAGACCGCAACTCCACTAGCGGCAAAAAGCGCCACCTAGCAAGTGCCGCCTTGGAAATTCCAACGCGCAGAATTGCTGACATTGCGCACACTCTTCGGTGGCGAATAGATCTAACCATGGCATTCCCCACTCCTGAAAGAGACCTTGCATCACCTCCGAGTGAAGACACCTTTCATGATCCATCATGCACCTGCGGCTACGTTTGTCCGCCCTGGCGTTCAGTGAACCTGCCAGGTGTTGAACCACCAGGGATATGCCCTGATGTTCCAGCCATGTGCAGAGGCGGAGGGCCTCTTGACATAGGGTCCACGACCCCACCCTGTTAGTTGCAGTACCACATGGCGGTGGTGTTGTCCGTGCACACCTGCACTACTCTTCCCCGGACAGAGGGAAGGAATGCTTTTAGTGCAAGACGGAGCGCCCAAAGCGCCAGAAGGATGATGTGGAGCTCAGACTCCGCCGGAGACCAGAAACCTCTGATCTCCGCCTCCCCCATGTGACCACCCCATCCTGGAAGTGATGCATTGGTCACCACTGTGAACTCTGGTTGGGGAAGGGAGAGAGACCTGCTGTTGACCCAATCCTGGTTCATTAGCCACCACTGCAATTGGTGTGCAGTGCCCTCCGAGATCTGGACGCAATTGGACAGGTTCTCCCGATGTTGAGCCCACTGGAACTTCAAGTCCCACTGCAGAACCGGCATATGCATTCTGGCATGGTCCACCAGCAGGATGCAGGAGGCCATCAGGCCCAGTAGCCCGAGGGTCATCCTTACGAAAACCCGGGATAGAGGCTGAAAGATTGGAATCATAGCCTGCGGACTCGCTGTTTGGGGGGTAGACCCGAAACTGTGTTGTGTCCAGAACCACTCCGATGTAGAGGAGCTTTTGAGAAGGAGTCAGGTGCAACTTCGGCACGTTGATGAAGAACCCCAGCAAGTGTAGGAGGTCGGCTGTAGTCTGGAGGTGGGAGACGACAGCCTGGGGCAAGCCTGCCTTCAACAGCCAGTCGTCTAGATAGGGGGAAGACTAACCCGTGATCTGTGCAGATGAGCTGCGACCACCACCATCACTTTCGTGAACACTCAAGGGGTTCTGGTAAGGCCAAAGGGGAGCACAGTAAACTGAAAGTGCTCATGGCCTACCGTGAACCGCAGGTAACGCCAGTGGGCCAGCAGGACAGGGATGTGAAAATAAGCGTCCTGCAAGTCCAACGCTACCATTCAGTCTCCAGGGTCGGGGGCAGACAGGACCTGAGCTAGCGTCAACATTTTGAACTTCTCCTTCGGGAGGTTGAGAGCCTCGGCTGCCCTACGCAACACCTCAGCATAAGGCGCTCCCTCCCCACCGTAGCCACAGTAGGAGGAGACAACATGCCAAGGTTTGGTGATTTATTCAGACTACTGGCTTCCCCCAGTTGCTCTCTCAAGTCTGGTTCATAACCCGACTGGTCAGTTAAAGGGTCTCCAGACCCCTACCAGTCCTCCTCAGGCTGCCAATCTGGCCTAAAAGCCAGGGTAAATAAAACTAGGGAGCAAAAGTACCCGCCTGTGCCGGATCCGGTGTCGGTCACCGCCGGTCCGGCTGTTTCTACCTAGAGGTAGAGGCCGGGGTCGACGCCAGCTGGGGACACAACTAGTGTCGGCTGTGGACGTGGTGCCAGTGGATTCGATGCCGGGGGAGGTGTAATCAGGTTGACCGGCGCCAATCCGGATCCAGGCCTGGATCCAAGGGGATCCTGCGGCGCCAGAGCTGCCGGCATCGAAGCCCCAGGGCCCCCAGCCAAGTCCACGGGGCCCGAAGGCACACCAGTGGAGTCGGACTGCATAAAGATGGCATGCATCGCTTCGTAAAATTGGCAAAGCTGGGCAGCGGTCGCTCCGGGTCCCGGGAAGGTAAGTAAACTGAGTGGACCCTTTGGGCTCCGCACGCGGAAATGCGGGAGGGACACCACCCGCATCCCTCATTGCGTCGGCCAAACAATGGGGAGAAGTCGAAGAGCGACAATGCTTCTTCGACTTCTTCTTGTGCTTCGATCTACCGGAGGAGTGCGAAGACTTGGAAGACGACTGGTGGTGGTGGCTCCTCAACCTCCCACAAGATCGGGACCTCGAACGGCGCAGAGCCGACTGCCGGGCCTCAAGAAGCTTTGACAGCTCTCGCAAAGGCTTCAGATACATTGTCCGGCAGTCGGAGCACGCCTTGAGATTGTGATCGCACTCCAGGCAGAAGAGGAACACGCGGTGCGGTTCCGTCACCGACATCAGTCAGCTACAGTAGCTGCAGGGCTTGAAACCGGGCATCCCTCGTGCACAAGGAGTCGAAGACTCAAAAACGGTGTCGTCAAAAGGTCAGTCAAAATGTGACTGGAAGTACCGCTCTCTCCGAATCTGCGCTGGCTGGCACGGAAAAATAAAGAACTGACGTCAAAGCGTGAGGGCGGCCTCTACGCAGCTACTGCAATATGATCCCGGCGACCACGACGCCAACGAGGAACACGACGCCAACGAGGAACGCAGAGCCAACCGACACCACCTTTCTAAGCGCAGGGGTACTCTGGATGAAAACAAAATTCTCACGATCAAGTCTGACACCTGGGGGTAATGCTAAGGTAAGGAATCTATAACTGTTTCTTTCAGCTAAATTGCACAAAACACCAATATCCTTTTTGTGTCAATATTTAAAAGTGTATATATATTTATACACACATACACTTTCACTAACTATATTGGCTCTAGTGATCGTCGTGCTCGGCTCTTTCATCTGGTGCTAACCACAGGGGGACCTAGCCTGCTACTTATCAAACATTATTTAAGGAAAACCTGGCAGCACAAATAAGTAGGTCCTCATTCACAAACGTTGAATTATGTGTTTGACTGTCTGAACAAAGATCATTGGGCTATCCGAGGGCAGAGCAGAACAAACATACCGAGAAAGTTTTGAAAATGGTTTTACTAGTCTTGTTGTGACTGGGTGCTGCTGGCTGCCAGCAAAATCTTTTTGGGAACTTAAGTTGTACCCTTCTCCTAAATATTCCTGTTAAGTAGTAAACTGTGTGTTATGGGAATAGGATGTTAGAGTGCAGATAATGTTTTGAGATTTTTATCAGTCTTCCAGCTGTGTTTCAAGGGCTAGTTGACAGGGAAATAAATCCTGCATAGAATACTTTTCATGTGTTATGAGGGGACATTATTTCTCCAGAAAATACCAAAAAGGCAACTGCATATTTGCACAAGATCTGCTTAATTAATGTACTATCCTAGTAAATGTATCAGCTCTCCTAAGAAATATGGGTCTTGCCCGTTTACAATAAAAGCCGCCATGCTAAAAAAGTGTGCGTATTCGCTCATTAAAGTGCTGCAGTTCTGTTGGGAACAGGAAAACCTGTCTCGCTCAACTGAGATCCCCATCTGTGATAAACAGGTTACATGATGATCTCTAGCTAGAGTGTTAACTCAGTGAATTAGGTCACTGAGAATGGGACTCAAACGAACAGTAAGTTACTCCATCTTGAAGGGCTGTACATCTTGCAAAGAGTCAGTAACTGTAAAGTGTCTTGGTCAGTCCTAGTTTTAGCTTTCCTGCAATATCAAAGGATGATCCTATACAACAAATTGGAGAGATTCGGACAGGCTGGCATTTCTGAAAACCAGTAGGGCTGCACCAATAGCAGCCACTGAACATGAGGCAGTCATGAGTGGTGCTGGACTGAACACTGTCCTGGAGTCCTGTACAGCAGAAACTCAATCTCAATTCTCTCATTCTACTGCTCTCCTTTCTACAGAGTTTGCACAGGACATGCTCATAAGATCTACACAAATACAATGTCCCATGCAAAATCTTTTCACAAAAAAAAAATATATATTTACAACTGGTCTTTTTGGGCTCATTCCTGTTGAGATCACCTCACATCAATTACACAAAGCGCATCCAAAAGGGGGCACAGTTCTGGGGTACACAAATCTAGATTATCAGTACCAAAATTAATTTGTTATATACATCAAATAAATATTTGTAAAGAAGAAAACTAAATGGTGCAAGAATCACATTAGTTCCTCAACATCTTAAATATTTATTCCAATTTACAAAGTCAAAAAACCTATACTCAAGGAGAAAAGTCTTCCTCTGATCAGTCCACAGAAAGTGGTTAGAGTTTGTGTGAAGTGAAAAAGATCAATCAAAATCCCTTGAATATGATATAGCTCATAAAATGTACTTGGCATGTTATCACACATGGTGCTTGTTTGATTGATCTGCAAGTTCTTTATGAACAACTGGCGTTAAGCCATAAAACCACAAATGTTTATAATTATAACGAAATATCATGGGTTACATGGGATAACTGTTATTCATCCTCAGGGATAAAAGGAGTTTAACTGCTTGGGATTCAGAATGAGAAATTATAGGTCCACACTGTTGGAAAATATACAAAACTTAGAATCTTAGTTCACAATAATTTCGATCTCATTTAGTTCAAATGTTTCAAGGTATATCTTATAAGTTACAAAGAGAAAGGCCACGCCATGTAAGAGTCTATAAATCATGGCTGTCCAACAGCAATTTGAATAGAATCCACGTCAATGGTGACGGCAATTTTAACTATATGAACTACCCAAAATGAAAGCCCATTTTAGGAGAAAAGGGTCCGATAAGACAGTGGCTCACTGCAACCCTCTGGGATCTATCCTAGAGGAAAGACTACATAGTTTCAGCACTCTGCCTAAGATGCAGAGTTCCTGTAGGCGATCAATCAGCAGCGATGGGGAGATGGTGTCAAAGGCCACGGCCAAATTCAGCAGGATCAGTGCTGCTCCTTGCCCCACAGCCACAAGCCGCCAAACACTGTCCGTAGCCAAAAACAAAGCAGTTTATTTTCTGTGACCTTTCCGGAATCTGCAGTGACATCCAACCAGTTCTACTATTCCCCATACGCCATCAAGTGGCTGTTGCGATGTTTTTCCAAGATCTTAGCAGGAAATGGGAAAAGAGATCGGTCAGACGTTTTTAAGGTTGTTGGGGTCCTGGTTAGGTTTCCTGAGAAGAGGCTTCAATACTGCCTCCTTCCGCAGCCAAGGGTAACATCCGGAAGAGATAGCTTTGTTCATTATGGCGAGAGGGGCTGTGCTCTCACCCTTGCTACCATATGAAAATCTTTAGGAATACAAGGTTCAAGGGTTGAGCCCGAATTAGTAACAAGTAGGTGCTTCTCCACCAGTTCTTGGAGAGGGGAAAAGTTGGGGGGTGGAGGGGGTAGAGACTGTGAGCCTATTAGGGGTTATTTCAACAGGTTGAGAAAAAATTAGAAGTTCCGATTGTCCCTCTCTTCTTAAGGGCACCAGATTGTCCACTGCTGGGTTTTTCGATTCAAGCTCCTTATAGGTAATAGCAATCTTTTCTTGGTAGAAAACCGCAAGTTGACTGCATAGCTCTCGTGAGCCTGTAGCAGGGCTCAATATTGTAGAGAGCTGCATGACAATTTTAAAAAGATCTTTAGAAGAATCTGTGGCCTCAATTACAATATTTAGCTTCTTCCTCAGTCAGAGCCCTCTTAAAATCTCTGATCATATACTTATAAGCAGTCCTTTTTTGCTCCTCGTAATTCCTTCTCCAGACACGTTCATGGCGACAGCAGGCCTGCCTAAGCAGCCTCAGTCTGCTGTCCCCAAGGACAAAATTTAGGGAAGAACTGCCGTTATTACCCTTAAACTTGGGCAAATTCAACGAGTTTTGCTGGTGTAACATCACTGTATATTACATGTGTGAAGACAACTTTTACAAATGCTGTAATACAGCAGCCAAGGCTATATGAGATGCCCTTTATATATTCTATAACAAATTGACGGTTTCTGCACAGTGATTTTGCTTAAAGAGTTTTTTTAGTGAACATACACTTTAAGATGTTCTTGCAATCTACTTTTAACCTATATGCAAAAAGCCACATGTCAGTAAACAATGGAAAATATAACAAATTTGATCAAGACATCTTCACTGATTCCAAACACTGAATCGTGAACAAGATTTAGGTTTGGGGCTATTTTGACTCTGACATGACGAAGATTTATATTGGTAACCCTCGGGGAGACACACTGAATATTGTAGTCTTTGCGTGCAGATCCCACTTAATTGTCCTGTGTGGTCATATTTCAGACGAATTTCTGATTTTAGTTTTTGCTCAGAGTATTAGGATGAAGAGCCTTAGTCGGCTTCACAAAACAGCCAGTACAACTGGCGGTCCTTGGCGAGGCACAGCACCTCGCAAACTGGGGTATAGAAGTCACTGCACTTAGCATGCCGAAATACCCACACGTGCTTATTCACAAAAATGACAAGCAGAAGCCCACATCAGTCCTCAAAGGTACAATGAATAAAAGCGCATTAAGAAGAGATATCTGAACGATCAACAACCCTGATAAAAATTAGCATCTCGTACAGCGACACGCAGCGCACAGACTCTTCAGCAAGAGCAGGCCACCATGGAGGTCCCGTGGCAACATTACCCCTAAACAATGCTATAGCTACAACAGCAGAGGAAGCTTAACATCAACCAGCACTCAACACAAACTAACCCTCATCTCATGGAACATCGTAGGGTTAAATAAGATCGTTATGGACAAGGCCACGCAAGACTACCTTGCAAAGGGGTACATAGTGCTTCCAGGAGACCTGGGCTAAGACAACACTAATTGGCGGCTTTAATGAACATTACATACCAGCGATCAAAAAGACACTCTTCGGATGCCCATCTGCAGGTTTATCTAGCTTCCTCAGCCACGCCTGCAAACTTAAAACCGCAGTCATAAAATTGGAAACATCTGACCTCCAAACTATGATTATCGAGGGGCTGGGCAGGAGGCAACAGCCCCATGCCTCCTGCTAATTAACTGTTATAGTAACCCAACAAAGTGCCAAACGCAGCTCGCCATGGAAACCTTTATCAGCATCTTGGAAGATGTACTCATTAAATTTGACCACCACAACGTGATTATTGCAGGAGATTTTAACACAAGAGGTCTGGACCATGTCTCAGTCGCACCCAGCACCGGGAAAAAGTCAGGCCCGTTGATTTTTTTTCTCAAAAACTTCAAGCCAATATCCACTCAAGGAATAAAGAAAAATGGCCACCCCTCATGGACCACCAAGCCAACCTTTAGGAATACATCCACCATAGATTATATTTTAATCAATGAAAGGCAGGCTCATAAGTGGAGTGATTTTGTAGTGGACAACAAAGGAAAGATCACAGGCCACTCTGTGCCACCTTTAATCTGGCCCTGGAACAGGCTGAAGTCCAGGAAACAATCGGTGTAACCGCAGGCAAAGAACAATATACAGCACTAAAAAGACTAAAATGGACCGCCAATCTTAGTAACCGACTGCTGGTGTATGTAGTTGCAAGGGAGGAGGTACATCAGACACGGCTGACAATGAACATCATAAGCCATTGGGAAACGCTGATAGCGGATTTAAAAAAGAACCTGGGTAATGCTCAAACAAGGTGCTTCAACTCAAAACATCTTTCCCAGGAGACAAGAGCCCAGAAGTGCCTAAAACAATGTAAACGTGCTCTCAAGAAATCAATTAAGGCAAAAAAGAAAGGAGTCCACTCGTCACAGGTAAGATCCATCCGGCCCTGCAAATCACATACAGGAAGAAAGTATGGAAGCTGGAAAGACCGTGCATAGACTCCAAGTTATGGAGATACATTAATACCCAGAGTGCCCGAAGTACGCCTAAAGAAAACAGTGTTGCTAGCAACCTAATGGAACCGTATGTGAAGGGTCTGAACACGAGTGAACCATGCAAGGTGGCACCTCTCATCACAGAGTGGTCCCATGCAGCAGCAGAGGCCACTAAACCCCACCTGAAGAAAACACAGGAAGAAGCCATAGCGCCAAGTCAATCGGATTGTTACATGGAGGAGGAGATCACCAAGTACATCAGGGAAACCAGAAGCGATGGGCCCCTGAGCCCAACGGCATTCCTGCCCAAGTTTAAGTCCGCCCAGTCATTCTTTGCACCTATACTCACTCCACTATACAACTACTCATACACCACAGCATTATTACCGCAATCTTGAAAAGGCTCAATCCTGTTTCCTACACACAAAAAAGGTGACCACACAAACCCTGCTAACTACAGGCTAATAGCCCTGCTCGACATCGAAGCAAAGGTCTATGCCCACCTCCTACTAAGAGACCTAGAGTACTGGGTGTTCAACAACGGTATCCTCCCGTCATATCAGACAGGCGTCATGGTAATTTGCTCCACAATGGATAACATCTTGGCGCTGTCCTACCTCTCCAAGCAAGCAGTAAAGAGAAACAATCTGGTCTTGTTTTGCTGTTTTATAGACTATCCTACAGCATTCGACAGTCAATCAAGGAAGGCTGGGGGAAAACTTGAACCCTTGGGTATCCCTGCGAACCTTTTAAAAGCAATAAAAGCCCTCTACGAGGGGACATGGGTCTAGGTCAAACTAAGTCCTACAACCGCAACCTCAAGAGTAGAAAAGCAGTGGGCTAAAGCAGGGTTGTGTTTTGGCTCCACTATTGTTCAACCTGTATACGGCAGATCTGAGGCGAGCTCTTAAAGATGCCAGCCTAGTACCTCCAAGATTGGGTAAGATTACACTTGTAACCTTTCGGTAGGCAGACGACACCATGGTCATGGGTCACACCAGGGTGGGGCTCCAAAGAATTCTAAAGAGCCTAGCAATAATTAACAAAGAAAACAGCCTGCAAGTAAACGAGAATATCTCCTCAAAAAGCAAGCATCCTGGATATTGGATTACCACCGAATCAGGACCACAACATCCTATGAATACCTGGGGTTATGGCTAACAGAGAGGGCCACAGCAGCCAAACACGTAAAGGAGCACATTCCGAAAATCAACAGAATAATTCTCTCACTCAGACGCCCAAGTCATCGCCTAGCAAGTCCATCTGCAGAGCCCATGTTGACAGTACTCAGGACAAAATTAATTCCAGCAATTAACTATGGCCACCTAGCCTTTCCGGGCGTACTAGAGAAATCCATCACTGTAGCCCAGTCAAAAGCTTACAAAACCATGCTGCAGGTGCCTAGACAAGCCAGGAACACCAGGCTAAGGCTGGAAATAGGACTAAACAGACTGGATCTGGCACTACAGGGGGACTTAATAACATTTTATATCAGAGGGCTTAAAGCCCCCCGACACCTCCCTCAAACATTTCATGAATACAATTTTTAGTGCTGAAGGATCCCCATGGTGCACTAAGCTGGACCAAGCAATAGGAGTACTGAAAACAGAGGCAGAAAGTATGCCCCTACATGAAATCCCACGCAGCCTGAACTAATGCAGTCAAGCACCAGGTCCAGTCGTTCTCGATCGAACTGGATCGCACCTCACTCCGGTACAACTCCCATATACTAGCACTTGATAGCTCGTACATCTCTAGGAAAGCTCAACCTTACCTGCGATAGACACTCTCAGTCCAAGCCAGAAGGAAAATTATGTGTATGTGCCTAAGAGCCCTTAAAATCCTGGACTTCAACACAGGATGGGCACGAGAAGACAACAGTCACCTTCTGGTTAAGTAACTACCATAGAGAATCCTGGTTACATCTCCTGTGCTGCTGTCCCACTCTGGCCAACAATCGCAATAGTTTGATACACCCCATCTTAAATGACAAGGGTTTCAGAACTTGCAAGGACGCTTCGGACTGGTGCTTTTCAGAAACAACCACCTGTCTACTTGCCAGAGTAGGCAAGTTTACTCACCAAATTAGAATCGAACACGACACCCAGGAACAGGTAGCAGAAGAACAAATGTTACTTACCTGTAAACTGTGGTTCTCCAGTATTGGTGTCTTTCATAGATTCACATGCTTGAATATTCCCCGTCGAAGTGGGAGTCCCACGGTACATAAAAAAAGCAATAAGCCCATATATATGTATAAAATACATACATAAATAAACATAGATCTTAAAAAAAAAACATACAAAAGTACCATAGGATAACTGACACACAGGAATGCATTGAAAAAGAAATCACTTTACTGACATATCCATGTCGTTTTTATAGTCCAAACTCCAGCCAATCAGGCGCAAACACCCTCTAGAACCTTCGCCTCAGAAGCTCAGGCCCTCAGATTTTCGTAGCACAAGAGTGACAAAAGAGTCTATGAGGAGAAGAGAGCCTCTGAGGGGAGGAAGGGTGGGTCAAATGTGAATCTATGAAAGACACCAATACTGGAGAACCACAGTTTACAGGTAAGTAACATTTGTTCTTCTCCAGTATTGGGGTGTCTTTCATAGATTCACATGCTTGAATAGAATAGTAAGCAGTACTTTGCAGCCTGAAGAGGCAGTTTCAAAGTTGCATGAAATACAACATAGCATCACAGAATCACAAAACTGATAACAACCCAAGGAGGAGGGATGTAACAGAGGCCCACCTTATTTGAAAAGATTACGAAGAACTGCTTGGCCCACTGCTGTATCGGCTTTGTTGATTGCCTCCAGGCAGTAGTGCCTCGTGAAAGTGTGCCTGCTGGACCACGTAGCTGCCCGGCAGATTTGATGAATCGGCACACCAGCGAAGAGGGTAGTAGAGGAGGACATCGCCCTTGTAGAATGCACCCTCACTCCGGAAGGAAGAGGCCTGCCAGCCTTCTGATGGCAGAATGATATCGCGGAAGAAATCCAACGGGCAATTGTTGGCTTGGTAACAGAATGTCCCTTACAGGTTCGTCCGTAGGCAACAAACAGTTGGTCAGATTGCCGAAAGGGTGCCGTTCTGCTAATACAAAATTTGAGGCATCTCTTAAGCCCAAAGAATGCAGACTCTGTTCCGCTGGAGATTGCGGAAGAAAAAAGGTTTTTAAAATCACAGGCTCATTAAGATGCAAGTCGGACAGCACCTTCGGCATGAAAGCTGGGTTAGTTCGAAGGACAACAGTCCGATTTAAATTGGAGGAAAGGCGGCTGGATTGTGAAGGCGTGAATGTCACTCACTCGACATGAGGAAGTCAGAGCAAGCAGGAGGGCAACCTTCCAGGTCAAGAATTTAAAATCTGCTGAGTGAATTGGCTCAAAGGACGCCTTCATAAGTTGCGCCAATACGATGTTAAGACGCCATTTGGGCGGGGGACGCCGAATGGGTGGAAACATCTGGAGCAATCCCTTAAAGAACTGTTGAATCACTCTAGACGAATAAAGAGAGGAAGAGCCGTCCTGGCGAAAGCGAGAAATTGCTGCCAAAAAGACTGAGTGGAATGAGAAAGTCTTGACTGTGCCAACTGCAAAAAGAAAGGCAGTAGTTGTGCCGGAGAAGCGTGCACTGGGTGGATGTTAGCAGACGAACACCAATGGCAGAAGCGCTTCCACATTAGTTTGTAGGTCTTCACCGTGGAAGGCGCCCGCGCCCTGGCAAGAACCTCTCTGCAGGCAGGCAAAATATTTAAGTGAGCAAATTCAAGGTGCTCAGGTTCCAGGCCGACAATTTGAGCGAACTGGGGTTCGGACGGCAGATCGGACCATTCATCGTGAGAAGGTCAGGGTGGGGGCGAAGAAGGATGGGCTCGCATTGTGAGAGGAGCAGTAACTCCGAGAACCATGCCTGCCGAGGCCACCGGGGAGCAATCAGGAGAATGTGGCATGGTTGTCTCCGCATTTTCCACAACACTCGAGGTACCAGCGGGATTGGCGGGAAAGCGTAGGCAAATATTTTGCACCAGTCCCTCGAAAGGGCATTCCCGCACGACCCGCTGTGGGGAAGTCAACTTAAGTAAGACTGGCATTTGCTGTTCTGCGGAGTTGCAAATAGATCCAAGCCCGGGTGACCCCAGAGGCGGAAGACGAAGTCCAGAGTCGGCTGATGCAACTCCCACTCGTGGGTCGATGACGCAGACCTGCTGAGAGAATCCGCCAGAATGTTGGAAATGCCTGGTAGGTGGACTGCTGTTAGCGTGATCTGATGGACTATGGCCCAATCCCAGATCTTCGCCCTGCTTGTTTAGATGGTGCATGCTCGTGGTGTTGTCCGTTTGAATGAGCACTGATTCCCCAAGAACCAGAAGTCGGAACGATTTGTGTGCAAGGAAGAACGCCATCAGTTCTGGCCTGCTGATGTGCCAAGAACGTTGGGACAGATTCCACTTGCCTTTGATGGACAATCCTTGAAGGTGACCGCCCCACCCTTCCAGGGAGGCATCTGTGGTAAGGACGAGCTCTGGAGGCCTTGCCAAGAAGGAAGTGCCGGCTGCGATGTTGCGAGGTTGCGTCCACCAGCGCCGAGCTTGTTCCATGCGAGCGGTGACGAAGATCCGGTCGCTGAATGAACCGGACACCTGACGCCACTGTTTGTCCAGTTCGTCCTGAATTGGACGACCCTTCAGTCTGCAATGTGGGATCAAAGAAATGCAGGACGACGCCATCCCCAGAAAGGACTTCAAGATGCGGACTGAAATGGACCGTTTTGATCGGATGTGAGTTGCGAGCTGCAGGATCCGCTTCTGCCGGTCGTCGGAAACAAAAGCCATGGCCATGGAGGTATTGAGAGTAGCGCCTAGGAAAGTTCTGTGAAGAGCTGGCGTGAACTCAGATTTTTGTGTGTTGACCAATGTTCCCTCTAATTTTTTTCCTCTGTGTGCGGCAGTGTAAGGTCTCTGTGCGCTACAACCAAGACTATGTGCACCAGGAACCAGACCACGCGTGGGGTTGCAGTGCCAAATATCACTCCAAACTTTTGCTTAGAAAAGTGAAAAGACAGTGCATTTCCACACATGTGGAGAGGTGTGGCTCACTAGTTAGAGGCGGCAGACCCGTAAGCAGAGAATCGGCCAGGGACCAGGGTTCAATTCCCGACGCGGCAGGGTTGTGGACCAGGGTCAAAACGGACTCGATAACTCTCGCCTCGGTACCTACTCTAACCAGGAACACACTCGGCAACTCTGGGCATTAAGCTTGCCTCATCTCTACAACGGCCCCCCACAGACGCCGGGGATGCCTGGTTTCACCTTGGAGATACCCAGAAAGGGACCATCTCACAGGGATAGCCAGGACGGGTTCCCCAGCGGTCTACAGCGCCGGGACGCCCCGTTGCTGGGGTAGCTGTGCGCTTTACAAGTCTACAACATTTACATTTACATTTACATGCACCACCACATGAATGGTCTTAAAGCAGGTTTTCAATTTAGATACACATGCCAAGACATGAATTGGTTACACAGGCAAGTACACTTCGGATTCAGAAAAGCACAGGACTCCAATGGTGGTACCGTAATACGATTTTACTAAAGATCCTCAACTTGAGCACTGTTTATAGGGTGGGGAAATGTTAGGAGCCTATACAAGATCGCATATATACACAATTACATAACATTTATAATTTGATGTGCAAGCTATGGAGTAATGTGTGGATATCCCGTCAGATAGTTTGTGAAATGTGTGGCGTCCGGGAAAACATGTAGTGTGGAAGATGGCCTTTCACACAAGTCAAGTGCCATCACTTAATAGGAGCATGGCTGCGGGGCAGATTGTGAGCCTTTTTGAAAGTATTTATGCTATTCGCTGCAGCAGTTATGCATGTACAAGGTGCTGCACACGAGTACTTTCGAAAGGCACACAATCAGCCCTGCAGCTGCGTTCTATTAACAAAATAAATGCAGAGTCTCAAACAAGACTTGTGCTTTCAAAATCCTGAGTTTTTAAACAACCACAAGGCTGAGGACCTTTTTCTTGCTGAATTTTTTGGTGCCTAAGATTACTCTAATATGACCCTTGAATTTGTTTTAATATTGTTGTAGGAGATGTTTGGAGTGTAGTTTTATGTTTTTTATTAAACACTCTAAAACATACATTCTGCTAGCATGAATGACATGATAGTCCTACACCTTTAAATCCCCATTGTTTTATGTAACATTTCCTGTACTCTGATTTACACACTTCTAAGCCTTCATGTCTGTGTAATATATGTGTGATGTAAAGTGATCCAACATTCTAAACTGGTATGAGAAGCACTATAAAATAAATGAAATATATATGATAGAGGGTCTATGGAGAGATGAGGGGCACTCTTGGAGAGTGGCAGTGGGTGAACTTGTGGAAAAGAGCTATGAGAGGAGGGCACCAAAAAAAGAATGTTGCACCGGGTGCCACCCGCGAAAGCGGTCTATGTGCAGCTGTGTCAACCGCTCAAAGTGAATTTTTGTGAAAAGATGCAATCTTCATGCTGTAGACTGCAGCGTTCATCTTCATTTGGCAACTTCAACAATTGCCAAATACTGCGGGAAACAGTGCTTAATTTGTAAAACAATAAGTGCCGGTCCTCAAAGCTTAGCTCAGAAGATGTGCATTGTTTTCTGTCTGTGGCTCTGGATGAAAGTTTGCTTAGGAAAAATATGTAACGGTCCCCAGAAATTAGTGCTGCTGGGCGTGGGATCACTGGATTCACTTGAAGGTGACTAGTACAAAGCAATTGAAGGCGACTAGTACAAAGCAATTGGGCCAGGCTGTGGTTGCATTTATAGCAGGACCTCACCCGAAGCTAACCAGTTTTGGAAAATTTGTGGCAAAATCATACAGCTACGGCGGTATTCTTGAATGTTTCATGTTATAAAAAATATTACTTTCAATAAACATCACTCAGTTCCATGAAATAATCGTTTACTCACCATTGAAACACTTTAATATGATGAAAAATCCATGTTTTTCTGTTTTCTGGTCTACCATTTTCCTCACATTTGTTACCAGAGTTACATATTTTATGGCTCAGCTCGTGATCTGGCTCTTCGAGCCAGGCCAGACCCAGGTTCAGCTCTCCCCAAGGCTCTCCATGTCCCCTAAGAAATGTAGTCTCTTCTATGCCCTTTGATGCTGCAGCACCTGCCCCACCCCAACTTCCAACGCAAGTCTGATGGAAGCACACTGGGGACGTCCTCCATGCCCCCCCCTATTGACCTCATCCTCAGATTCCCTCACTGTCTCACGCCACAAGTGCCCCCCATCTCCCCATAGCCCCTCCCCCTCATGGCCTCCTCCTTGGATTCCCTCACTGCCACCCTCCACCAGTACCTCTCATCTCTGTAGCCCCTCCCCCTCATGACCTCCTCCTCAGACTCCCTCACTACCACCCTCCACCAGTGCCCCTCATCTCTTCCTAGCGCCCCCTCCACCCCATGACCTCTCCCTTGGATTCCCTCACTGTCACCCAGGGCGCAAGTCCTAAAAAAAGAAGTGGGGGGACAACAGGAAATGACGTCACGAAAGGTGGCTTGCACCATCAGACTCATTGCCTCTCCTCGCTCACCCCTTAGATGCCATTGCATCAGAGAAGCCAGCGCACGAGCAGCGTTCTGAATGAGCTCCGATCTCGCCCCAGAGAGGCCAAAGAGTGAATGTGTGGCTCCATTTATCAAGCTCCCGGTAAAATAAGTGGGGGGACGCCGTCCATCCGCATGGTACCCCGACTCGAGCCCTGCTGTCACCCTCCACCAGTGCCCCTCCTCGCTCCACAGCCCCTCCTGCTACCTCCTCCTCAGATTCCCTCACTGCCACCCTCCACCAGTGCCCCTCATCGCTCCGTAGCCCCTCTCTCATATGCATTTCATTTGTTGTATAGCGCTACTCATATCAGTGTAGTGTGTGTCAGTACTTTACACCATGCACACATTGTACAGAGACAATGCATCATACAAGTATTTAAATCAGTCTACAGGGAATGTCACATAAGTCAATGAGGATTACACGGTGTATGAATCACATGTCAGCCATACTGGTGGGCAGTATGTTTTAAGAGGGTTTGGTCTGGGGAAACACAACCTTAGGATTTAAAGAGTATTCCATGGGGGTCAGCTTTACTGATAAAAATGAATATCTGCCCAGACATACTCATTTTAACAACATTAGAATAATGAAAGACTGAGGAAGTTCTAACTATATCACAAAACAAAAAAAGCGAAGTTCTAACTATACCATTCATGTTTGTGTGCAGCTCTTTGATGACAGTTCATTGGTCACTGTCCTATGTTAGGATTGTAACTTCTGAACTACAAGTAACACAAGGATCTCTGTGACAAAGGCGTAACCCACTGAGCTTCCACAGAAAATACAGCTCATCTGCATTTAAAAACTACTAACAGACAAATGATTGCTCTCCAGCAGGATCATAAATCACCAGCGTTATCTGGGTATTTTGTATTGTCTGATTGTTGTCCTGCATCAGCCATGATAATGATAAAAACTGTTTAAATGAAGCGCACACGAAGTAGATGTCCTACTGGGCCTCTGCAGATTTTTAAAAGAAAAAACAAATTGGAACACATTCTCTTTCCTACTACTCCATTAGTCAAACTTTGTGTCACAGCCTGATGTGATAAGCAGCTGCAGGGGTCAGGAAAGGTGAATAGGAATAAACAAGCTTATTTTCTCCTGTGCTACATAGAAAAAGAAATATCCATGCAGAAGGACAGTAGGCAAAGTTTACCCTTGTCAATGAAAGGATGTGTCGCCTTTCGCCATGTGGAGATGAAGGGGTGAAAAAATAAACAAAGCATTTTTAACATATCAATGGTCTTTTAAAGACCTGTGAAGTACTCGGGACGCTGTCCCAGCCCGGGCACACACACACACAGACAGCCCTTTGAGCCCAATGCAGTTGTAAGTAAAGACGGCCCCTACCTGCCTGCGTGAGGTCCGAGTCCAGGGTCCCCTGGCGTGGCTCCCAAAACTAGCCAATCAGTCTTAAGGCGGGTAGAGGGCATTCATCCAGGGGTAGCGCTGAAGTTCGCCCAGGGCGGGCTGTGCGTCCTTATCCAGGGTCCAGCACCGTTCATGTAAATTGCAGCTCACAGGGGCGCCGAAATTAACATTATACTCACACAAAGGATCACAATCGGCCCCGTAGCTGTGCACATTTAAGAAAAGAAAAGCAGAGTCTCCAACACAGCGTGTCCTAAAGCACACGTTGTGTTGGAGACACTGTTTTTTCTTTCTTAACAGTGCAAGCTGCGGGCTGATTGTGACCCTTTGAAGTAGTATTCATGTTAATTGCAGCGCACACTGGTACCGCAATTAACATGAATACGGTTTTACAGGATTAGATGTCGGTGTGCGTGCGCTAAATTCAGTGCAATGCGCGCTTGGGGTGACTTCGGTGGCCGCGCGGCTTATTGGGAACAGTGGTGTTGACTAACAGTCCCAGAGATTGGAACAGAGTCCGACAAAACTGAGTGTCTAAGGATGACTGATGGTAAGACTGGGACTTGGATTAGACAAACGTCCAAATATGGGAAGATTTGAATGCCTCGCAATCGTAGATAGGCCACCACCGGGGCGAGGACCTTCGTAAAGACCCGGGGGGCGGAGCAGAGCCCAAAGGGCAGGACTCTGAATTGAAAGTCTCTCTGGCCTACACGGAAGCGCAGGTATTTTCTGTGGCGTAGTAGAATCGGCACATGGAAATAGGCATCCTGAAGATCGATTGTCGACATGAAGTCGTCTTGAGAGAGGAGCTGAAGAATTCCCCTCAGTGTAAGCATGCGGAAAGTCTGATCCTTTAGAAACTTGTTCAGAGCCCTCAGGTCGAGGATAGGCCGCCACTCTCCAGACTTCTTTAGCACAAGGAAAAAACGGGAATAGAAACCCAGCCCCCTCAGTCTTTGGAACCACTTCGATGGCCCCTTTTTTGAGCATTAGTTTGATTTGTTGGAAAAGTTTCTTGAGATGAGCGGGAGGAGGACCGAGGGAATTTGACGAATTCCAGAGCATGGCCTTTTGAAACAATGTCCAATACCCAACGGTCTGAATTTATTAGCGGCCAATTTGAAAAGAATTGAGGTTCGTCCTCCAACTCGAATAGGGTGGGCTTTGAGAGGAGGGGGGTGTAAGCAAAGAAATTCATTGTTTCTTGAAAGAGGTTCCCCGATAGTTAGACTTTCCCCTGTAGGACTTGTTAGTCTGTTGTCGATATGACTGGAATCTGGGAGGAAAAACGTTGATTTCCTTGAATGTATGGGCGGTATTGTGTTGATCCGCCACGAAAGGAGGAGTTGGTGCTGCGTCCGCGAGCACCCCGAAAAGGCCATCTTTTAAACTGCAGCGTGCCAAGGGAACGAGCTGTTTCCATGTCCTTTTTTATTGTTTGGAGCGCCTCATCCATGTGCTGGCCAAACAGCGACTCCCCATCAAAGGGCATGTCAAGGATTTTCGCCTGGACTTCCTGGCGAAAAGAAGTAGAGCGAAGCCAACCCTGCCTACTTAGAACAGCTGCCCCAGCTAGCTGGCTAAAACCAGTTGAGGCAATACCCACAGAGCAATCGATGATCTCCGAAGATGCTCTTTCTCCCTCCTGAAGAATCTTTAGAGCGTCCGCTCTAGAGGGCTCTGGGAAGAGGTTTATGAAAGCAGCCATGTCGGACCACATTTGGTGGTCGTAGCGACCCAAGATGGCTAGGGAATTCGCTGATCTGACACTTGTAGAGGCCAAGGTTGAAAAAAAATTCCAATGGCATCCAAGCGACGCCAATCACGGTCAGGTGGAGAGGCAAGCGGAGAAGACGGATTCCTTGAGCGACGTTGTGTCGCCTGGGTTATCACAGAATCCGGCTTTGGCTGGGATACCAGGCAGGCAGGCAGAAGAGTCTGGAGCCCTTATATTTCTTCTCCAACCACGGGAGAACTGCAGGAATTGAATTTGGTGTTTATCAATTTCATACCCTCGTTCCAGATGAAATCAACTATGGGCACAGCCCGAACTTGCTCCTGCGGCTGAGTTTTAAAATCATAAAAAGCAATCCTCCTCTCTCACTACCATTGGGAGATGAAAACGCTGTGCCGCCCTTTCCATCAATTGATGGAAACCTGTGATATCAACAGGAGGAGAATTCACTGGTGACCGGAGACGGCGAATTTATCTGGTAATCGTCCCAATCAGCCATAGTATCATCACCACCCAGGAGTTCACAGTCTTCTCTAACCGGAAGGATGTTAGCGTCACCCTCTGTAGGAGGTACTAGTAAGGGGATGGATGGTGTTGGTTCCTCTGCCGGCAGAGGAGGTGCTGGAGTGTTCGGAGGTGCTTCTCGTGGAGAGCCGTGGGAAGGTGGGAAACGGCGGTTGTAATCCTCCAGCATAAATTGGAGATTAGAAATGAGGGATAATGGCAACTGTGCCATCGGAATCTGCACAGGAGGTTCCTCCTGATAATAAAGGTCCTCCTGGTCCTCATCGTCGTAATCTTGACACTTAATGAAAAGTTCCGATGGACTGCGAGCAGCCCGGAATGTGTTATGTATTTCATCACCCGAGGCAGAATCATCCTCATTGCCAGAGGGAAACAGTTGTGGCGATGGTTGAGAGGCTGGTGGCACTGTAATGGAATCCAAAACAGGAGTGAACCGACAGAAGCAGGCGTTGGCGTAGAAACCGGCACCAATGGAAGAGATGCAAAATTTGGCGTGGACGAGAGACCTTCCGTCGACGAACTAGCCAACGCCGTCGACGGTGGCTTCGTCGACTGCGTTGGCTAGTTCGTCGACGAAGCCACCACCGTCGATGAGGAGGATCTCTTCTTCTTGGTCAATGAAGATTTAGATGTCGAAGGGACAGCCACAGGTTTCTTTGTCGTCAACGAAGATATAGGAATCGTCGACAAGACAGATTTTAAGGAGACAAACCAACATCGACGAAGATAGCGTCGACGAAGCCGCCGTCGACGGCATAAGGAACCTGCTGGAAGCCGAGTGACCGTCGACGGTCTGGCACGTTTATGAGAGGAAACATGCGCTGGGAGAGCCACAGACGCCTGAGAGTAAGATCTCGGGGGCGTGGGCATAGCAGCAGAGTGTAGTGGCACTTTAGCAACCTCCAGAAGGTGAAGCTTCCTCTTTTTAAGAAAGGGGGAGGGCAAGTCATGCACACTGCTATGCTTAGAGGAGGCTCCAGTGCGTCCAGAAGCCACACTTTTGGCTTCAGAGAGAGGATTATCTGTGACTTAACTTCTGTAGCCACAGAAGGAGGCGGCCCTCTCTATCCTTTAGAGTCTTCTGAGAAAAAGTCCTGCAAATTTTGTAGTTACCTACCTCGGTCTGGATAGAGGCAGTATATACACTTCTCGTGAGGGTCCTCTGAAAAGAGCCTCAACTTCCCACAAGAAGCGAAAGGACGGAAAAGAGACTTCTTACTTGAAGACATCAGGAAAAGCTGAAGATATCCAAAACCAGAGAAAAACTGAGCAGAGCTCAGGGAGACTCCCTTCACACGACGTATGGTAGAAAATCGGAGGGCCTGAGCTTCTGAGGAGAAGGTTCTAGAGGGTGTTTGCGCCTGATTGGCTGGAGTTTGGACTATAAAAACGACATGGATATGTCAGTAAAGTGATTTCTTTTTCAATGCATTCCTATGTGTCAATGTTATCCTATGGCTTTCTATGTTATTTTAAAATATATGTATGTATATATGTATGTATGTATGTATGTATGTATGTATATATATATATATATATATATATATATATATGGGTGGCTTATTGCTTTATGTACAGTGGGACTCCCACTTCGACGACGGGGAATATTCAAGCATGTGAATGTATGAAAGACACCCCAATACTGGAGAACCCAGGAACGGCACCATTCAGTAACTGAACCAGTTGGCACCTTAGATCCGCAAGCACTCGTTGAATGTCACTCAACCCTGGGTTATCCTCACATGCACAGTTGGACTAGAATAGTGGACGTGGGGCCCAGTTGAGAGCTCACCGAAAACTCCCATTCCAGACAAGCACCAACACCAAAAATTTCATATTTTAATTCATTTTTTAATAATTCTATGTGTTTGAAATGACAAAGTAGCATCAGGGCACAGGCAGGCATTGTGCATTTTAATCTTGAATGCTGGGAAACTCAATGGGGATGGTGAATGGGTGGAGGGAAGCAACTCGTGTTTTAATCTGTACAGATAAGTAATCGTACGGTTAACAATAATACAATTTACTTATATGGCTGGGTCTAAACTGGGATGGCATGGTGAGCAAAAGAATGATGAATTTAACCCAGATCTCTTCACTGGAGGTGAATGTTTTGATTTGTTCTGCATTCCGTTCATCAATTGTGTGACAATGTCAGGAAAGGAAATTGTGCTGGTTAATATTTAAGGGGATCTCTTCACTGTGAACCAGATCATGAAGAAGCTTTGAACGTCAGAATGTCAAGCGGTCTGGACAAAAAAAAAAAAAAAAATAGGTAGATGTGTCTGAATGAGCTCTCAAATCGATCCTATTCACTTAGTCATGTTTGCATACAATAAATCAAAATGGAAGTATTCCCTTCACCCTTATCTCCAATACTAATTTGCATTATCTTATACAGGAAAAAGAAAATTATTAAATGCAGGTTCAAATATATGGTGATGACACTAGTCCAGGTGAAATGTTTTGCAGCAAAACAAGCATCACCAAAACACTTGATCATTTATCCTACTGGATCAATCTCTGCCTACATGAAGCCGAGGTGGAAATCGTAACACTAAAAGTCCAGAGGCTACAAGAGCAGACCCAAACTCCAAAACAAGCATTGGCATAGCCAATAGGTCTCGCCTTTGGGACCTGATAAGTGTTTAGCCATGCAACAGTTGATGTTGTTGCAGGAAGGATATTGTGCTGCATAACTAAATACTTATAAGGCCCCAAAGGCGAGACCTATTGGCTATGCCAATGCTTGTTTATGTTATCCTATGTGCCCGTTGATAAAACTACAATAAGTACATACTATTAATGTGCACGCATGTAGACAATGTCATTGAGTGACGTGAAGTTATGGGGAGACTTTACTGAAACAGTCCATTGCTAACGTTAATGGGAAAAATACAACTGTGAGAAGTATGTAGAATACAGGATAAATTTCGACAATCTTTAGCCCATATCAGAGAATCTCTAATCGTATAAAAAAATCACTATCTTAAAAATGTCTAAAAATATAGACCCAGAAAGAAAGCTTAGAAAACAAGTACGCCATTATCTTTCAAGAGGTTAAGTGCTACTTCATGGAATTCGGGTAGACCTGGGACAGACTGCCTCTATCTGAATTAGCCAGGAAGTACATAAACAAAAGCAGTACGTGGTCAAGTCTGGGTCCGTAAAAACTGGTTTAAAATATGCGAAATGAGAAAGGCTTCACTGGGTAGATTCGTACTAACTTGTGACGAGCCATCCTTTGTGATTCTTAGTATCTTTCTCGTTCCGGATGTAGAAAAGTGACAGGGCGGACAATATATGTGGTTGCATCGCACCTGATTGAGGAGAAATGCAATTCAGGTTTATTACGAGCTCAGAGAATGTCAATGGAAATGATGTGGAGTGGGGTGTATTGCCGGCACTGGTATTTCTGGCTTGAAGAATGTAGATAAAGGGCCAATTGTATAATTTCAACAATAATATGTACAACGTTAAGCATCGTACTTCTAATAAGTACAATGAAAGACAGCAAAATGTTAAGAGACGGACTCCTAAAAGTGCCAGGTGTTCAAAAGGAAAGACTAGTATTTAGTTAGAAGATTCAATTTTTCAAATGCTACAGGTTCGCAAGCATTGATTCATTTCCTAAAAACAGCGACTACTTATTAAAACTTGTTTACAAAAAAACTGCACAAACTAAAGGGAATCTGTGCACAGACAGTGGACGTTATATTAGGGTCCACACTGAGAGTGCAATGTTAACAAGCGCGCGCTTGCGCTGCAAGTAAAAAATAAATAAAAGGAGGCACGTCTGGCGAATGGTGTGCGCACACCATGACGAGAGAGGAAAGCCAGATGGCGCCACCGCTCGTCATTGTGCACGTAACCGCACGCTCAATGCCAGCCAAAAAGCTGTGGTCGGGCTTTTTAAAGCCAACTCACTAAATGTCTCGCCAGAGCAAGCAGCGAATGCGCTAGCTCATGCAAGACCTAAAAATTATTGTTTAGGCCTGGCAAAATGTTTATTTTGTCAGGTCGAAATGGCAGTTTAAAACTGCACTACAGGCTGCAGTGGCAGGCCTGGGGCATGTTTTAAAAGGCTACTTTAGTGGGTAGCACAATGAGTGCTGCAGCACAAAAGCATTTATTTTACAGGCCCTGGGTACATGTAGTACCATATACTAGAGAATTAAGAGTAAATTAAATGTACAAATCAGGTGGAGGCCAATTGTACCATGAGTTTAAGGGAGAGCAGAAGCACTTTACCACTCATTTGGATTTTCTCTGCTACCTATTAGAATAGCCTGCTACAGTCAGGTTGTGAAGAATCCAGATGTCCATGGTTTAATGTTCACCTTTGGACCGAGCAGTGACAGCGTCACTGAAATCATGATCTTTAGTGGACTGGGTGCTAGAAAAAGTGTTGTTGAATAGCTTTGGCCGTAACTTTTATCAGCAAACGACCCAGGACTGTACCCTTGTAATCATAAACAACTCTGGCTATTTCCCATATATTTCTCCCCTCATAAATGTTGTTAATATTATCCTATGAAATATCGCTGAGCAACATGCTGCCTTCACGGAAAATTATATTAAGCTCAAGCATTCATACCATGATACTAGACAAGTACAGGGCAGTATCGGCTTTCCAGTGAACTGGGCTAAATCAGAGTAGTACACCATTCCAGATAGAACTGTGACTTGCTAGGGGATATCGCAAGGTTCAGCCAGGGGGGCAGTTAGTGGGGTTTTGTTTGCCCCGCCTGCCTCTTCCCTCCAGCACTCTCCTTTTCTCTCATTTCTTTCTCATCGAGTAGTACATTTGCCCCCGACCAACTGAATACTACAAACAATAAAAGTTTTGTTTTTTTCCTTCAACCAGTTAACTTTTGTCTCACGAACCCACAGCATTAGCCTATCCATAATGCCTAAACGGTAGAAATACTACTCCTGTATCACAGACTGAAACGTGAGAACTGAAATTTACTGTAAAGCCTTTTGCTGATCGTCTCTCCTATTAATTTGTTATTGTGTGTTTTATTGAAATGCCATATACAAAAAAAAGAACTGTGACTTGCTTCTAACAGTGTATGGGGAGCTGTTCAACTACTTGAGTATACATATTTGCAGTGCTTAATTTGTGATGGTGCTTGCCAGTGCTCGGCACCGGCACTTATTTTTTAAGCCAAGCATATGCTTACAACAGTCGCCACGAGTTGGCACCATCTATTTGTAAACATCAGTTGACGATTTAATACAGCAAAATTATTTATTTAAATACCAGCACCTGCTGGCCTTTCTTTACAGCTGTGGGTGGCCTGGAACAGGCCATATGGTCACATTTGCAGAAGTATGATGGTACGTAGGTAGCACTGGCAGGGAGAGAGGGTGGTTGAAAGCTGCAATGGCCTCCTGATAAATATGTTGGACCTTGGCACTTCTTCACAAATTAAGCACGATATATTAGTTAAGGGTAAAACAGTTTATGACTTAAAATTTCTATCAGCCGGTAGTAAACTGGAGAGGTCAAAGGCATTCCAGCTCTTTTACGCTAGCCTTATGGGTAGGACAGCATTATGTGAACTGCTTGCTGTACCTACTTTTTAAATATTGGGTAAAGTGTGCCAATGAAGATCCTGGATGTCATACACGAACAGCTGAACGCACTGCTGAAATTGTGGCGGGGAAAGTAAAGCAGTAAATATTTATGGCCACTCTCAAACTTACCTGAGATAAGTGGGAATGCCACACTCTGAATCAAAGACAATATTATACTGCTAATCAGCTTCATTAAGTGGTTCCATGGCTTTCTAAGAAAGAGGACTGATTAGGGATCTGATTGGGCCACCAGAGTGGCTATCACTACAACTTTTTTTTAAAAATGCACAGAGGTTAGGAGTGCCAGTATACGTCAATACTGTCTTGATTGTGACACAAAGCAACTAAGCTAGAAAGAAATTAGTTAACGCAGGAGGTAGTGATACTGTCCTTAAAGGAATGTACAATAAAGGCAGGTTCAGAAGATTTGGGGAGTGGTGTGACAAATGAGAGGCATCAATTTTTTGGCATACGAAGTAGGCCACCCAGGTTTTGGCCTGGCCAGAGTCTGTGAAAGAGCCAGAGATACATTCCCTTCTTCGACTATTTAATCAACCAGCAAAGGATAGCAAGTTGATATCAACCGTATAAGGGGATTCTCCCCAACACCCCAGGACCAATAGTAAAATTGAGAGTTAGATGAGATGCATATCTAGGGTCACCACTGGCAGACAAACTAGGAAACGGTTAACTAAAGGCTATTAGATAGATATAAATGTATATATGTAATATCCTTTAATTGTTAATATTGATATGTTGCTTCAATGTTGTTCACTTCACAGTCATGTTGCTTATGCTTAAATGTGCACCATGGTGATAGAACCTGTTGTGGTGAGGAAACTGTTATGTACCTGACATCTCCCACTGGATGGATGGGATCACTTTACTGGAATAAACCTTAATTTTTACTTTCACCCTTGGAGTCACCATGATTTATTCAACTTGAATTTCACACTGGCGACGAACTGTGGTCTCTACCTACACATCAGCATTGTGATCCCAACAACAAATGTTTTCCTTTTTGATTGACTGTTTCGTACTGGATTTTCTGAAGATTGGTATCCCTCATTTTTAATGTGAGTACTATCTACCTCAACCACTCACTTTGTGATTTAAATATTTTTTTATTTGTGGGCTGCACTTTCACCTCTTAATTTAGGAAAGAATTAGGGACCAATTCATGCTGGAGTGCAATGTTGTAAAGGTCAGGAGTGATCTTTGGCAAAAGGATGAACCTACACTTGATGAGGTTTTATCTATTGCCAAACAGATTGAACATTCTTTGAAGAAGTGTGTAGATATCATTACTAAACGTGAGAACAAAGACAATGCAATTCAGTCAGTAAAAACTAACCCTAAAGAAAAAGAATTAAAGAAAAGCTCTATAACAAGAGGCCAGAAAAAGATGGGCCAGATTTAAAACTTAAATGTTACAGATGCGGGAGAATCCCCTAGCTGATAGGAAGTGTCCTGGAATAAAAGCAACCTGCTCAATTTGCAAGAAGGTAGGTCATTTCGCCTCTGCTTGTAATGCCATTAAAAGTAAGGGAAAAGTACTCGCTGGAGCAAACAAAAGTGGCAGTGATATTGACTCGGATTGTGATTGTGGGCAAGTAGTTTCGCAAATCTCTGATAATCAAAAAAGGGGTCCCCTAGATGACAAAGGTGGAAGGAGAGGTGACTAGAGTTCTGTTCGATTCAGGGGCAAAGATAACCATCATTTCTAGACAATTCTTCATGAGCAAACTTTAAGGGAGTAAAGCTTCTCAAAGCTGACATAAGGCCAACTGGTTATGGCGGTGAGCCCATTAAATTGCTAGGTTTCTTTACTGGTTTGATAGAATATAAATGTAGATTTACCACGGGGAAAATATATGTTTCACATAAAGGGGACAGTATCCTCAGTTGGTTTCATCAGAAAGATCTTGGAGTGATGCTAGATCCCAACAGCAATCCTCCTATTTTACTAAGCGGTGATGTTCGTGTCAATAATGTATTAGCTCAAGATGGTGAAAGTGATTTCACTACTCTTGGAGAGAGTTTCCAAACGTCTTCAAAGATGAATTAGGGTGTTTGAAGGGTTATGCTCACAACATAAAATTAATTCCTGGAGCTGTTCCCATAGCTTGCAAGGTAAGAAGTGTTCCACTGTCTGAGAGAGAAGATGAAAGAGGAGCTAGAAAAATTGAAAAAGGATGGTATAATTGAGGAAGTTGAGGGCACCAGGTGGTTGGCGCCAGTCGTAGCCACACGAAAATCTAACGGAAATTTGCGTCTGTGTATTGCCTTAAGGGAATTGAACAAACTAGTCATTATTGATAAATATCCTTTACCAAAAATATCTGATATGCTAATGTTACATGGGGCAAGTTTTTTTTTCCACTGTTGACTTAAAATCAGCTTATCAGATAAAATTGAAGGACGAATCTAAAGATCTCACAGCGTTCATCACACCATTTGGGACATATAGATTTGCTAGACTCCCATTTGGACTTGTGTCTGTAGCATCTGTATTTCAAAGAGCTTTGGAAAGAGTTTTGAAAGACATTTTGGGTGTAAAAATCTATCAAGACGATGTGCTTGTATACGGGAAGAATGAAGAGGAACATGACAAAATACTCAGAAAAGTCTTTACTAAATTCCAGGAATACAATCTTACAGTCAGGATTGACAAGGAATATGCTACTTACCAGTATGCATCTGTTCTTGGCATGTAGAGCTGCAGATCTATACACTTTTGCATAGATCACCATCTGGTGTTGGGCCCGGATGTTTGCAGTTTGTTTTTCTTCTTGGACAGTCTTTGGAAGTCACGAGTTCGGTGACTCCTCCTTCGGTCCGTACTGCGCATGGGCTTCGGCTCCATCCTCCGATTGTTTTTCGCCAGCAGGGAAAAGATGGCGCGTAGTGATAATAGTAAGAAACCCATGTGTGTTGTATCTAAATAAGATAGACTGGAACGGATACAGGTAGCCGGGGAGGCGGGTGGGCGTGTACAACTCTGCAGCTCTACATGCCAAGAACAGATGCATATTGGTAAGTAGCATATTCCGTTCGAGGCATATGAGCTGCAGATTATACACTTTTGCATAGATTATATAGCAGTACCCAACCTTAGCGGCGACCACCGGTATCCGTTGCAGTGGTTTGAAATAGTGTCTTTAGTACAGCCTGGCCCACACTAGCTTGTCGTTTAGAGTGCACGTCTACACAGTAATGTTTTGTGAAGGTGTGCGGTGTTGACCATGTGGCTGCTTTGCAGATGTCATCTAAGGGTATGTTCCCTAGAAACGCCATAGAAGCCCCCATCTTTCTTGTAGAGTGGGCTTTAGGTGGAACAGATAATGTTCTTTTTGCTTTTTGATACCAAATTTGTATGCACTTTACAATCCACCTAGCTATCCCTGATTTAGAGATGGGGTTGCCCTTATGCGGTGGAGAGAAGGAGACAAACAACTGTTTAGTCTTTCTGAAAGGTTGCGTTCTTTGTATGTAGTACAGTAAAGCCCTTTTAACATCAAGTGTATGTAGAGCCCTTTCTGCAACAGATTGAGTTTGCGAGAAAAAAAACGGTAATTCCACCGATTGATTAAGATGGAAGGGGGAAATGACCTTGGGCAAAAATTTGGGATTTGTGCGAAGAGTCACCTTGCTGTGATGTATCTGTAAAAAGGGTTCTTGTATAGTGAACGCTTGTATCTCACCAACCCTTCTAAGGGAAGTGATAGCTACGAGGAAGGCTGTTTTCCAGGTGAGGAACTGTAGCTCACATTTACGCATTATTTAGAAAGGCGGGCCCATTAGCCTTGTAAGAACTAAGTTTAGATTCCATACAGGGGAAGGTGGTGCCCTGGGTGGAATTACTCTTTTAAGGCCTTCCATAAAGGCTTTAATAGCAGGCACTCTGAACAGTGATAAATGCTGTCTGTTTTGCAGGTAAGCAGCAATTGCTGCTAGGTGTAGGCGTATGGATGAATATGCCAGGTTACACCTGTGAAGATGGAGCAGATAGCATATGATGTGCTGTATGGATGCATCTAAGGGGTCGATTGTATTGTTACGGCAGTAAACAAAAAATCGTTTCCACTTTGCGGCATAGCATGCTCGAGTGGTAGGGCGTCTGGCTTCCCTGATAATGTTTATGCAATCAGGGGGAAGGTTAAGGTATCCAAATTCTAAGATTTCAGGAGCCAGATCGCAAGGTTGAGCTGAGCTGGGTCCGGGTGCCTGATTTCTCCATGGTTCTGGGTTAGGAGGCATGGGGACAGGCGCAGCTTTTGGTGTGGTACCACTGAGAGCTGTAGTAGTGTGGTGTACCACGGCTGCCTGGCCCATGTTAGACCTACCAGAATGAGTCTGAGGGAGTGCTGTTGTAGCTTCCTTACCACTAATGGAATTAGTGGGAGAGGTGGAAAGGCGTATGCAAATTTGCCTGACCAGTTCATCCATATCGCATTGCCTTTGGACAATGGGTGTGGGTATCTGGCGGCGAAGCTTGGGCATTTTTTGTTTTCGTGGGTGGCGAAGAGGTCTATCTGAGGATGCCCCCACTTGTGGAAGAATGGGTGAAGAACTTGTGGATGCAGTTCTCATTCGTGCATTTGCTGCGTTTGTCTGCTGAGCAGATCTGCCATGGTGTTTTGTATGCCTGGGACGTGTTGTGCCAGGAGAAAGATTTTTTGTGGAATCGCCCATATCCATATGTTCTGTGCTAAGCGGGAGAGCTGGGGAGAGTGTGTCCCCCCCTGTTTTTGAATATAATACATTGCAGTCATATTGTCTGTGCGAATTAGGACTGCCTTGGCTGAAATTTGTTTGAAACGATTTCAGGGCTAGAAAGATCGCCAACAACTCCAGATGATTGATGTGGAGTAACCTCTGTTGTGGCGTCCATACACCTTGCACTGTGAGGTGTAATAGGTGCGCTCCCCAGCCGGAGAGCGATGCGTCCGTTGTTAGAATCACCTGAGGAACCGGGTCCAGGAACAGTCGCCCTTTGGAAAGATTTGTGGTGTTCCACCACTGCAGAGAGCGATGGGTGTGACCGTCCACCAACACCAGATCAGTCAGCTGTCCCTGGGCCTGGTTCCACTGGCGTGCTAGGCACTCTTGGAGAGGACTCATGTGAAGTCTTGCATGAGGCACTATGAAAATGCAAGACTTCATCATCCCTATTAGTTTCATGAACACTCTTCCTGGGAGAAAGTGCTGAAGAAGGAACTTTTGGCGCAGGGCTTGCATGCTTGCGATCCTGGCTGAGTTGGGATAGGCTAAAGCTTTTGAGGTGTCTATAGTGGCACCGAGGTATTGCTTTGTGTGAGAGGGTATTAAGTGGGACTTTTGGTGATTCACCGTAAAGCCTAGCTGGTGGAGTAGTTGTATGGTAGTGTTTGTATTTTGTACACACTGGTGGTAGGACGCGGCTTTTATGAGCCAGTCGTCCAGGTAGGGGAAGACGTGAATGTTTTGTCTTCGGAGGTGTGCTGCCACTACTGCTAGGCATTTGGTAAACACCCGTGGTGCGGTTGTGACCCCGAAGGGGAGAACCTTGAACTGATAATGTTGGTTGTTCACCACAAACTGGAGGTACTTTCTGTGAGCCGGGTGTATTGGGATATGAAAATATGAGTCTTTCAGATCCAGTGCAGTGAGAAAGTCGCCCTGACGGAGGAGTGGGAGAACTTGCTGAAGAGTTACCATATGAAAATGATCTGAATGGATGTATGCATTTAGAGGTCGGAGGTTTAGAATGGGTCGTAGGGTCTTGTCTTTCTTTGGTATGAGAAAGTACAGAGAGTAGACCACTAGATTTTGCTGATCGACGGGTACCTGCTCTATCGCGTGTTTTTGCAGGAGGGAGAGTACCTCTTGTTTCAGAAGTGTGGTATGTTCTTGTGACATCGCACGGTGTCTAGGTGGAATATTTGGGGGGGGGGGTAGAAGTTAGTTCGAGACAGCACCCAGACCGAATAATTTGGGTTACCCATTTGTCCGATGTTATGGCTTCCCAGGTGTGAAGGAAGTCCTGTAGTCTGCCCCCGACCAGAGTGGAATGGTCTGGGGGGAGCGGGGGAAAGTCATTGTGTGGGCGGTGTGGCAGAACGGGCGGTGTTGGTTTTGCCCCTGCCTTTATTATGGTTTCCTCGATATCCCCCTCTTTGGTAGCCCTTTGAGAAGATATTTTGAGGAGGGGACTTGTAGGAAGTGGAGGCGTTATCGAAGAGTAACCTCTGCCAGAGCCTCGAAAGGAGGAACGGCGAAAGGAGCGTCTAGGGGTTTGTGATTGCAGGGCTCCCATAGACTTCGCCGTATCCGTATCCTTCTTCATTTTTTCAAGGGCTTCGTCTACTTTTGGGCCAAATAAGTGGTGTTGGTCAAAAGGGTGGTTTAAAATAAATGCTTGGACCTCTGGTTTAAAGCCTGAAATTCTGAGCCAGGTGTGATGGCGAAGCAGGACACTGGTGTTTATAGCCCTGGACGCAGTGTCTGCTGCGTCAAGTGCACATTTGATAGAGGTGTTGGTAATAATCTTCCCCTCTTGTATTAGCTCATGAGCCTTATTCTTATATTTATCCGGGAGGTGCTGCATGAGAGCCTCCAGCTCATCATAGTGCGCTCTATCGTACCTTGCCAGCAGCGCCTGTGTGTTGGCGATGCGCCACATATTGGCAGCTTGGGAGGCAGTGCGTTTGCCTGACGCATCTAAAAGCTTGGATTCCTTATCAGTGGTGGGGCCTCACCAGATGACGGAGTTGGAGCGCTTCCTAGCTGTGGAGACCACTAGTGAGTCTAGGGGCGCAGGTCCTTTAATATAGACAGGATCCGTGGGGGCTGCCTTGTACTTCTTTTCTATTCTGGTGTTTAAGACCCTAGCTCTAACGGGGTCTTTGAAAACCTCAGCGGCATGCTTGGTCCCCCCTTTAAGCATGGGTAATATAGCGGTGGATTTATCTGCTATGTCAAAAGTGTCAAGTAGGAAGTCTTCCTCAACTGGATCACTGTGTAATTCCACCCCATGGTAATGTGCCACCTATTGTAAGAGGTGGTGGAACCCCAGGAAGTCCTCTGGTGGAGACGGCCTGGATGGATAGAGATCATCCTGAGGCACATCTGGGACATCGGGATTGTGATAATCCTCCCATGGGTCAGGCGTTCCCAGAGGAGCGGGGTCCTGCGGGGCATCTGTGGGATCATAGAATGGATCTCCGTGGTCATCAGGGTCTGGAGACGGGGTTGGAGACCGATGAGGCAAGGGTGGAGAAGGTGGGGGAGGAGATGGAGGGGGTGGAGGAGGAGGAGGAGGAGGTGGAGGTGGAGGGTACGGTACTCTGAGCGGGGATGTGGCAGAGTCCTTCCGTTTTGGTGGTGGAGGAGGAGTTGGTTTGTCCAAAACTCTTTTCTTGACAGACAAAATTAAATGTCCAGTCCTTGGATCCTTTGTTAAAGTCTTTTGAAGAGGATCCGGTGCGAAAAGCTCCTCCGGCACCGATTCGTCCATCGGTGCCGACGTTTTCGGAACCGAAGGCTTCGTCGGTTTATCCGCGCCATGCTTTCTCAGGATGTCTGATTTTTTGGTCGGCGCCGAAGCATGCTTCGGCACGGAAGCGTCGGTGCCGAGGGATTTGTGTTTGGTCGGCACCGAGAGGCCAGGTTTCGACACCGATGGCTTCGGAACGGAACTTGTTTTCTTCGGCGCAGAAGAATGTTTGTCGGCGCCGCTAGGAGGCTGGCTTGAGCCCGAGCCGCCAGGAGACTTGTGATGCTTTTTCACCGGGCCCGAAGGTAGAGTGATGGAAGCAGTATGCTTGGCTTTCCTTAGGCCCGGAGGCAAAGGGGTAACCGGAGTCTTTCGGTATGGGCGCGGGAGGGGGAGGGGGTAGAGTACTCACGACCCTCTGCGCCGGTGTGATCTCCTCCACGTCGGAGTCGTCGGCCTCGGAAGCGCTGACGATATCTTCCTCCTGCTCGGTGTGCTGCTGTCCCGAAGCTCCGGTGTCTTCTCCGAAGATGACAGGTGGAGCCGAGGTCGATGAGTGCGCCATGGTGCGTCGAGCTCGTCGATCCCGAATAGTCTTTTTCGATCTCGGGCCTAGTGTTCGGGAGAGAGGCAGAGGTTGCACACCTGATGGAGGTCGGTGTGGGGAAATTTAGACCCACATTTCGGGCACTTCTTGAAAGGAGTCCTTTCCATCGGCCGAGACCGGAGTCGAGATAGGCCCGAAGGCCGCCGCCGTCTGGAATCGAGGAAGTGCCGAAGAGAGAGATGAAGAAGTCTATTCCGTCTAAAGAATCTCGATGGACGAGGATTTTTCGTCGAAGGTCGAACTGGAAAGGTTCGAAGCCGGAGCACGAAGTATTACATCCGAGCCCGATGGCGGAAAAAAACAATCTGAGGATGGAGCCGAAGCCCATGCGCAGTACGGACCGAAGGAGTAGTCACCGAACTCGTGACTTCCAAAGACTGTCCAAGAAGAAAAACAAACTGCAAACATCCGGGCCCAACACCAGATGGCGATCTATGCAAAAGTGTATAATCTGCAGCGCATATGCCTCGAACATGTCAATTCAAAAGGTCATCTATTGATTACCTGGATCACACTATTTTGGGTCTAGGCGTCCAACCTAAAGCGGAACTTGTCAGTGCCGTTCAAAATCTAGCCTCGCCATCCAATAAGGAAGAATTGATTAAGTTTCTTGGAATGGCAGAGTACTATAGTAAATATATAAAGGACTTTGTTGGGATGTGTGAATATGCGGAGGTTATTGTGTAAGGGCGCCAATTTCATTTGGTCTAATGATTGTGAAAATTAATTTATTGCAGTCTAGAACGTTCTTCAGAAAACTCCTAAACTAAAAAGCATTGATCCAAACAGAAAAACTATACTCATAACCGACGCCAGCATGAAAGGTTTGGGTGGTGTCTTACTACAAACTGGAGGGGATTCGAAGAATTTCATTCTGTTCCTTTCGAGGAGTCTCAGAAGTGCAGAATTGCGCTACTCTGTTATAGAAAGAAAAGCACTAGCTGTACACTGGGCGATAAAAAAACTCAAGAATTTGCTCTAGGGTGTGAAGTTCGAAGTAAGGACTGATCATAAACCACTATGTCCGGTTTTTAACAAAAAAAGGCATAGATGCCATCTCAGGGAGGATCTCAAAATGGATGGTAGCTCTTCAAAGTTATGACTTCAAAGTAGAGTTGTGAGATGGATTAAGCCACGCCCTATTTACAACACTAAGTTAGCATAACCGAGATCATGGTTAACAAGCAAGTTTGTCGTTTCTGCTGCGCTGCACACGACACTGTTATGTGTTATTCATTTTAGAAATGCTGACTCGACTTTGCCTTACAGGATAACAAACTGTTTCACATTAACCGTGAAATGTGCCCTTGGTCTGTACATCATGCAAAGAACGCGTCTGGGTCACTAGAAGGTACAGTGTTGTATTTAGATTGATCGTACCACTTGTTAGACATATCATGCATACAGCTGCCAATATTTGAAGGACAAGCGTCTTTAATATTGCAGAACAGTTTGGTTTTACATTCATTCGAACAAGAAGAGCTGATGCATGCTGTGAGAGTTGATCCTTTGATGTGATTCTACTAAGCTGATCGATACGGTATGGGGTCCCCCCCTGTTAGCCTAAGAGACCTTCTAATAGTCTAATAATAATAAATTAGATTATAGTGAAAGGAGTGTGGCCGTATACCACTGTCATTAATAGTAGGATTGCTCCTTTAATTCTATATGGTATTGTAATAATGCTAATGATTCTGATCTGTACTGTTAGTCTGCTAGTGTTAGCCAAAGTACTGCATCTTAGGACGCGAGGTTTATAAAATAAACTTTTTAAACTTTACCGTGTCTGTATTATTATGTTGTGGACTAACAAATAAGTACGAACAGGTATTTTGGATTCCCACCACTCCTGAGAAATATCTAAGTCGCTTGTTCTGGTTTGTCTATACATTGGGACCACCTAGCTAGATCTAGGTTAACAAATGAGATACTAAGCTAGTCAGATAAGGGGTTCTGGGTTCTGAGGGGTGTTTTCTGGTACACCACAATTCTCTGAGGTCCTGGTCTCCTGCGCATAGTTCTGTGCAAAAGCAGAATCCCTGCAACATGGCGCACCTAACGTTTGGTCTTAACGTCAGACGCTTTTTAGTAGTGCTGATTTTAGTCCACAACTACCCTCACTCTCGTTTCCGGAAAACTTGAGTGACGGTTTAACCTACCTAGGTTTAGACTAAAGGTTCAATCAAGCTTGAGAATTAAAAAGGTTATAATTTTTGAGCCCAAGTGCTACTGAGTAAATCGTTGTTGTTCTTTAAGGAGTCCTTATGGCGGTTAATATTCCCGCTCATAGTAGGGTTCCTCTGCGCGCTCATTTGAGGGCGTATGGGGTACCTGATGACGGGATGTCCGTAGTTTGTGGTCAGTGCTGATACCACCTACCCGTATGAGTTGTTTTACTCATGGGTGACCTTTGCGGAGGTGGATACAGACGATAATTTATTCCACGAATATACAGCCTCGGCTGTTCCTGCGGCTTATGCCCCATATCGGACTCTAGAAATTCCTATTTCTGCCTGGCAGCATACAATTTGGTTTAATGGCGCCCTCCCCCATGAGGTCGTATCGGCGAGAATGGGCCCGTTGTCAATTGCAGGGGCTACATGGCGGGATATACTCCACACCCACGCTACATGACGATAGGGGTGGGTGATTTACGAACGCTACACAGCCCTGATTACGGTCCATAGGGCTTTAGTGCAGTATGTGTCACGCACAGTTCAGGTGGGAGCACCTGCGGTTGCTGGACACGGGGCGGATCACCATCACGCGGTGGTGATTAGCCCTGTTATGGTTAATGCGGTGGTCGGCAAGCGTCCCCTCAGTAAGGATGAATTTCCTTACTGGCTTGCAGAAAAATTTGATCAATTAGAAGCCGTGTTTCCAAACACTACACCTGTGGATAAACACAGGATACTCACCATTACTTTGCCCAAAGACCTGGTCCCTGAGCTTGTTGATTGTGACAATTGGGGCAAGATCTTTGCGGCGACATATTCGAAGTGCTACGGCACTCCGTCTATGGCTGTACTACCCTCCGTCATCAAGAAAGTTCAAGAAAGTCATGGTGCTGAGGCAGCTATTGAGTTGGGAATGAGGCTTGTCGACAGTTTCGATGTGGTTTGTTCCATGGTAATGGGCAACCTCAAAGGAGATGCCATGCAGTTCCAAGTTGGTAATATGCTGGAGCTTGTGGCTGATGCCGATAAGTCTAGGCAGTTCGCACAAATTATTGCGAAAGCCTATAGGATGGTTGGACGTAGTGCCTTAGGTGTGAAACCCACCATCAAAATTCCCGATGTAGTGCAACAAACTAGGGTGAGTTAATCTACAAAAGACGAAAAGCCCAACTTTCCTAAACAAAGTTGGCGAGCCAAAAAACAAGAGAAGCAGCAACAGAAACAGGTTTCTTGACCTGCCTCACCAGTTCAGTCGTATAGTGAACGCACTTATGATTTGCGCGATCGTACTCGTATTAAGTCACCTGATAGGTTTCAGGTTTCTGAAGAACGCTCTCCTCGTTCTTCACAGGAAACATCGACTTCGCACTCTGGTGGTGGAGAACGTGGAAGAGGACGGGGCACTCAAAGTCGAGACCAGCCCCGCCAGACTGACGGTAAAGGCAAGCAGGAAGACGCTGCCAGACCGCGTCCACCGTTTCAGAAAAAGAAAGTTGCTGCTATCTCAGCGAGATATGCCTCAGATGGTCAGGACACAGCTTCGGAACCTGACATGGGCACTAACGCTGCTAGACAGCGCGGAGGAAGTTACAGTAGTGCGGGAAGCATTGCGTCCATTTCTGGAGGCGACAGCAACTGAAATTTATGTGACAGTTTAAACTGCTGATACTCGCGTAGCCCCCCCGGAAAGATTATTTGAAATAGTCCTTAATATTGAGGGTGACATACAACGCAAAATTAAAGTGTTTTTTGGGATAATCTTACCACCACATATGATATTCTTTTGGCGGAGAAAGATTGGCCTCCGGCTTTCATTTTGGATGCCCCTAGGGGCGAGGAAGTTATACTTCCTTCGGGCACGCAGTGCCCACGGAGGAGTCTACTAGGTTGGCCGGGGAGTGGGCACAGGTGCTTGCGCCTGCGTTATATCGTAATCAGGTTGGCTGGGATAAATGTTCTCCCAATCACGAGATTCCATTGCGATCCGATCCCCAGCCTCAACCCCAATATCCCATGCGTCGCGAGGCTAGATCTCACGTCGCGTCCATCCTTGAACAATTGGAATATCAAGGAGTGATTGAGACATGTGTGTCACCCATGAATAATCCTTTATTCACTGTAACGAAGCCTGACGGGTCGTACCGCCTAGTTTTGGATTACCGGCATTTAAACTCACATTGCCGGACGTGTGCGGTACAAAATACTCATAGTTTGGCTCTCGTAGATAGTCTTGTGAGAAAACGTTTCAAAACTACGCTCGACTTATCCAATGGCTTTTATTGCCATAATCTGGCCCCTCTTAGTTATGAGTGGACAGCATTCACCTCGGGTGGCAAACAAAAATTGTTCAAGAGGCTCCCGATGGGCTATAAAAACAGCCCTGGAGTTTTTGCCGCTTGCGTGGTCTCTCTCTCTCGGAGATGGTAGACCCGGAAGCATACTCGTATGTCGATGACATCTATCTGACAGACGAGTTGCTTCCACACCTTGCTCGTGTGGATAACATAGTGACTATGTTTGCAGACTTCGGTTACAAGTTTAACTTTAAGAAGTCGCACATTGCTGAATATACAGTGTTGTTCTTGGGGTACGAACTCAATAATGAAGGTCGAGGCTTGGCACCGCAGTTCCTTGAGAAATGCGCAAACCTTCGTATCCCTACGACATTGAAAAAACTACAATCCTTGCTGGGTTTTCTGAATTTCAGTCGATCCTACATTGCTGATTATGCCCAGCGTATCAAGACACTTTATGCCTTGATCCAACCAACTTATACCAGATCTTGCTGGCTGCCAGAGCACACGTTGGCATTATATACTTTGCAAACTGATCTTCTTACAGCTAAATATCTAAACACTTGTGACAATCACACCAACCTGGTTCATTAGAATTGTTCCAGGCGCGGAAGGTTTCACGTACTTAACGTTCAATGAGGGTGACACAGTCCCCATTGCTTACAAATCTCATCTGTACACTTCGGCTGAGCTGCGATTTTCCACTGTTGAAAAAGTCTTGACAGCAGTT
Organism: Triturus cristatus; assembly: GCF_964204655.1. Lineage (NCBI taxonomy): Eukaryota > Metazoa > Chordata > Amphibia > Caudata > Salamandridae > Triturus > Triturus cristatus. The sequence continues at coordinate 730,450,146 of NC_140579.1, read as the reverse complement.
CAGATGGCGATCCTGAAAGAACGAGCGCTATCACAAGGAAAACGCATGCTGGTGGTAACACCGTTTCCTGCTCTTGAAGCAGTCACTAAGGCTAGTGTACCAAATTCTAAGGCTTTGCATCCAAGGTGGATACAATGGGCAACCTCCTTAGCTTCGCCTGACGTCGAATACATCTTTGACGCGGCGTTGCAGACTCAGGAGCAGGAGAGTTTGGAGTATGAATTCGTTCATCCTGCTCCGCAGTCATTGCGCCCCATCGAGGAATACCATTGTGTCATACACTGACGGGTCGGCGCAACCCGCAACTGGATCAAGGCACGCTTATTCAGCGGCTTGCGCAATTGTAGTCGGTACTTTCGTGAATGGAGAGTTCAAATCTGATGCAGTGCATACGCAGTCATTGGGTGATTGTACCGCACAACTGGCGGAGCTTCGTGCTCTGGTGCTTGCACTTGAGTTTGCTGATCACAGAGTCACTACTCTTATAGTGAGTGACTCTTACTATTGTGTTCAATCTTACAACGACAATATACTTTTTTGGATTATGAATGGTTTTCGTGATTCCAAAGGTTGCTCAGTAAAGCATAAAACAATTTGGGCTCGAGTGTCGGAACTCAAAGGGAGTCTGCCACTTGTGGATGTAATTCACACTCTTGGTCACCAACGAGTTGGTGTCCATGCTGTCGGTAACAGTTTGGCTGACGAGGCAGCTAAAACAGCAGTGGCGACATATTTAGTAGCAGCAGTTACAAGATCAAAATCTAAGATAGATGCTGACATCTTAGCAGCTATTGCGGCATCAGAGACAGGGACAAACTTCCCTAGAGGTTTCCCTTCTCGATACCATTATCACTTAAGTCCTGATAACGTCCCATTCGTGAGGATTAACGACGTTGGTGATAGATTGATTCCCAACGCGGACTGCAGACCAAATTTGATAACAGCTGCCCACGAAGGTGTTGAGTCTGCGCATGCTGGAGTGTCAGCAACTGTCTCTCTATTGCAGCAACGTTACTGGTGGTACGGTTTGTATAAACAAGCGCGGGCTTATGTACTTAATTGTGACATTTGCCAGCAGATCAACCCTTCTTCTGTTGCGCGGCCGCCTCCAACGCAGCTGCATATATCTAATCAACCACTAGCGTGTGTTTATTTAGATCACTGCGGTCCTTTTACCTCTGATACTGCGTACAAGTACATCTTGGTTGCAGTGGATTCGTGCACACGTTTTATGTGGGTGTGGCCACAAAGGAGTGCTGATGCCAGGACTGTCATCAAAGCATTGCGTGTCTTTATAGGGAGTTTTGCGTGTGGTACCGTACACTCTGATCAGGGCCCGGCGTTCACCTCGAAGGCTTACAAAGAGGCAATGAGAAGTTTGGGGGTCCAAGTCAAATTTTCGTCTCCATACCGGCCTGAGGGCAATAGTGTAGTGGAACGGATGAACCGTGACCTAAAGCAATCGTTGGCAGCCAAGGTATTAGGTACAGGCCGGAACTGGCTTGACCACTTGTATGACGTCCAACGTGCACTTAATAATCTCCCTAGAAGGTCTCTGGGTGGGCGGACCCCGTACATGATGCTCTTTGGAGTGAGAATGTTTGTTCCGGACCTTGATGGTCTAGACATGGCGGCAGCTGCCGCGCCTTTTGACCTCGATGACCACTGTGCTGTATTACAGAATCTACAAGAAGCAAGAGACACTCTAGCTAAGGAACACGTGCCCTCTACATCTGAAGAAGCGTTCCTGATTCTGGTGGTCGGCTGGCTGCCTCGAGTTGGTGATCTGGTCCGTGAGAAGGTGGAGAGCAAGGAGGAGTTTGGCCCCTCTTATCGTGCACCAGTCCCAGTGCTTGGAGTATTGGGTACACGTACAGTTGTTTTACCACCGCTTCCTGGTCGCAAAGAAAAAAGGTACATTTCAATTGAAAATGTCAAGCTACACAGGGTGGCCGATTCTCCATAGTATGACACCTTCGGTTTCCTGCCCTTCAATGCTGAGAAACTCTGTTGTGTTGCCACCCTCTATCATCGTGCCTGAGGTTTCCATTGAGATGCATACGGTTTCAGACCTGCCTGTGCCACCCTCTGCTGGTGGTTTGCCTGTTGATCCTGAGTATGCTTATCCTACAGAAGTTGCTTTCCCCCTTTTAAATACAACAACACTTACCCAGTCACATTCTTCCTTTGAAACCGAATCATTGACTTCCACTGTCCCTTCCAAAATCTCTACATTTTTTGCCTGGTTCAAGAGACATTTTTTGGTTGCACCTTGGACTTACATCTGGTTGGTGCTAATTTGTATTTTTTTTATTCATGACAATTGGCTTTGTGGTAGTGTTTTTTAGACTTATCAATGGACACTACCTGAATGAGCGTTCTACAATTCAATTAATTGATGGAACTTTGGCCCCCCATTCCTCATCACACATCATGAAGAGAGACCAGACGTTTGTGAACATCACCGCCTCGCCTGTACGTGATGGGATTGCTTGGGATGCGGTGAACTTTCAAATTCATGGTCCCACCGAAGTAATTAATGTGCCAACTGTTTTTCGTGTTTCTATGGGTGATGTAGTTAAACAAAACATCCGCTCAGATGATTGGGATGTACAAGCAATAGAAGCACTGTTTTCTGATTTAAAATATTATGCTGCATTTGATGCTGAAGATCTGTATTTAAATACTGCAAACTATGATGAGCAGTTTTGTTTCAACATTATGGCACACATTTCCTACACAGAGCAAATACTTTCAGAAATGTTGTTAATTTCACACAATGGGAACATTGTCCTGTTCCTATGCCTGGCAGCTCTGCCACTTTATTGAACAAATTCACATACTTTTCGGATTTTAGTGCATCAACCCCTGAGTCTTTTAATTTTAAGGTAGCGGTAGAACCCTCTTCTAAGGTCAGACTGACACACACAAAACTATTATATTCCAAAGCCTTTATGGAGGAATTGGCTATTGGAGGTTATGACGTATGGAAAGCTACTATCGATCTTAAATCGGTTTGGGGAACTAAACCGTGGCAGGTACAAGGAACAGAAGCTTTGCATCGTGCCCGTCTTATTCCTAACCATATTTTATTTTTAAATTCATCTATTTTTCAGACCACCTGTTTTGGATTGGCTAGATCTAAAAAATTAATTTCCCCCTCGATCCCTGATCTGGGTGCTTATCCTGGTTGGGAAAATCACTCAGATCTGTCCATTACTATGTTGCAGTCGCTTGTTTCCAATGGCACCTTCAATATTTCAACATTGAATCCTGAGGGTTGGTTGGTATGGCAAACAAGCTCAGATTCCTGTCAACGTCGATTTCTGGATTTGGCTCCGGGGTATACACAACTTAGGGTTGACCCTCGTTTCACATCTTCACACACAGTGACTACCTACTCTGTAGGTAAGTTAGGTCAGTCATGGCTGCAACATTCCACGTTAACTTCAGTTAAACTTCATTTGTCACGTTTAAATGAGAAAATAGATTTGAATGATTTCATTAAGGGTCCTGTAAATGGTAGATCTAAACGATGGGCTTATGCTGTTTACAATGAAATTTGGAAGTTGTCGCAAATTGAGGCTGCTTCTAGATTACGTGCTATTGACCAGGCCAATATGGAAAAAGTATTGGCTGTGATAGATAATAGTATTAATGCGTTGTCTTCTAGAATTTATACATTAGATAATATTGTTTCTTCTGTCGTAGACATTGTGCAAGATGATGTATCTGTGTTGTATCATGGTCAAAATCAGTTGCGTTCAATTATGCAGTTTGCATGGACATTGCAAACGTTAAAAGGCAGGGAAAGTCCCTTGGGATTACATGAATATTTCATCATTGTTCCTTCCGTTTAATTTGACTGAAAAACAACAGTTCATGTCCATGAAAGATGCAACTTATGCGTTCCTGCACATTGAAAAATTAGAACCTTTACCTTTTTCTGTAGCTGAGTTAAATTCAGCCGTGTGGTTAATTGACGGATTAGTAACTTTACCGTTCAGTTTGTTCAAGTTTAGTTTGTGCATGAAACACTATGCTATCGGCAGATATGAACAACTTGGTGCGTTTCTGCATTTAGTTTGGTCACTTCCGTTCACTTACAGATGCGTGAGGGATGGCAAGGAAGTTTACTTAAAAGGTGAAGAATGCAATTCCGCTCCTGATCACTCTGTTGTTTGCAGACATATACAATTACATGGCGCTTGCAATATACACGCTCCTAATTTAGCTTGTGTCCTAAAGGGGATTCCAATGCCAGTTATAACGTCTTCTTTTAAGCTGCTTGCCAACGGTAGTTATTTGCTTTTAAATAGTGAAGCTTGCTGTGGGATGCTAGTGGGTATTCCTTACATAGTGACTGTTTCACAAAAAGTAGTTTGCTGTAATAACGTCCTTTTCCCGCCCCCGCAAGGCCGACTCGACATATCCATCTGGCCAGCGATTCCAACCTTGAACGCAGAGTTCAATAGGATGAGCAGAATAAGGGCTCTTTTGTCTAAAAAAGAGGTTGCGTTGACTTCATCCCGTGAAACATTTCTTCTTAATGTTGCGAACACACGTACTGAGGTACAAGCTCTTTTAAATACCGACCTCCCCCTCCATTTTGGAACCTTGATTCAAACTATCTTTAATGCTTCGTCTACGACTGGCCTTGTTCATTTTTTTAAAATTGTGGGCTCCGGCCTCGTGACATCTTTCCAGACTGTTTTTGGTGTGATCCCCGCATTTTTACATTCTATTTTTTCAAGTGTCTTCGGAGGGTTCCCCTTGCTCCTCGCTTTGGTGGCTGGGATTCTCTTGTTGATTTGCGCACTTCGATATGGCTGCACACCGGGAGTTGCAAGACAGAATGCTGCGCTTGCTCCATCTTCGTAGCCGGATGCTTGATTTCTACGGCACCTTACCACTGGCGGTATTAAGCGTCAAGTATGGATTGTCTTTCCGGTTTCCCTTTTTTACGTGTGTGCAACCTGTTTTTCATTGCCTAGATTGTCCCTTCCAATGGGCTCTGGACTTGTGCCTGTCAAACTTGGCGTCACCTGACCCGGATTTTGATGAACTAATGTGTCCCTTAGTGGCTCATGAATTCGACTGTTCTGGTGTCGGGTTTATGGCTTTGGGTGCTGCACACGGAGTCCTTGGAAACTGGGATATCGGAGAGGCAGCTATTGATTTCCTTGAAAGGAGTTATATTGAGGAGACTGACAGTTGTCCTATCATGGTGCTGGCTGCTCCTATAATTGATGAACATGTGTGTTCCTTTCCCTTGCTCAACTGGATGGCAGATACTTTTGCGGAACGCTCCAATGATTTCCTCTTGGAAGCATTTGCAACTTACGGTGCATATACCTTCATGGATTGACTGATTGACATTGTCAATGCAGCTTGCATCCAGAATTGTTAATTTTCTACGAAGATTTTGCTTGTTTTTTACCACATCATTTTTCATTTTCTAAACGAACATTTTTTTTATTCTCGGACTTTACACTTACCTTATATGCCCTTGGTTCCGCTCTAAATCACTTGAACTCTGCGTTCTTGATAAGTGTATCCCTATTGGTTAGTGCTCCGATCATGGGGGGGTGTGAGATGGATTAAGCCACGCCCTATTTACAACACTAAGTTAGCATAACCGAGATCATGGTTAACAAGCAAGCTTGTCGTTTCTGCTGCGCTGCACACAACACTGTTATGTGTTATTCATTTTAGAAATGCTGACTCGACTTTGCCTTACAGGATAACAAACTGTTTCACATTCTTAACCGTGAAATGTGCCCTTGGTCTGTACATCATGCAAAGAACGCGTCTGGGTCACTAGAAGGTACAGAGTGTTGTATTTAGATTGATCGTACCACTTGTTAGACATATCATGAATACAGCTGCCAATATTTGAAGGACAAGCATCTTTAATATTGCAGAACAGTTTGGTTTTACATTCATTCGAACAAGAAGAGCGGATGCATGCTGTGAGAGCTGATCCTTTGATGTGATTCTACTAAGCTGATCTATACGGTATGGGGTCCCCCCTGTTAGGCTAAGAGACCTTCTAATAGTCTAATAATAATAATAATAATAATGTATTAGATTATAGTGAAAGGAGTGTGGCCGTATACCACTGTCATTAATAGTAGGATTGCTCCTTTCATTCTATACGGTATTGTAATAATGCTAATGATTCTGATCTGTACTTTTAGTCTGCTAGTGTTAGCCAAAGTACTGCATCTTAGGACGCGAGGTTTATAAAATAAACTTTTTAAACTTTACCGTGTCTGTATTATTATGTTGTGGACTAACAAATAAGTACGAACAGGTATTTCGGATTCCCACCACTCCTGAGAAATATCTAAGTCGCTTGTTCTGGTTTGTCTATACATTGGGACCACCTAGCTAGATCTAGGTTAACGAATGAGATACTAAGCTAGTCGGATAAGGGGTTCTGAGGGGAGTTTTCTGGCATACCACAATTCTCTGAGGTCCTGGTCTCCTGCGCATAGTTCTGTGCAAAAGCAGAATCCCTGCAACAGAGTACTTGCCAGGTGCAAGGAACAGTGTTGCTGACACATCATCAAGGTTGGTAGTACAAAGTGATGGTAAGGATGAATTAGAAGACCACCACACTAATGAATGAGTTTGCTCCATTGAAGGTGGTGGGATGAAAGAAAATAGATGGCGAGAGGAATGTGCCAAGGATGAAGTGTTTGTTGAGTTGATTTCCCTGCTAAAAAAGGGTTGGAAAAGAAAAGTCAAGGGCGAGTGTGAAAGGTTTTGGCTGGTGAAGGATGAGTTGGCTGAGAGTGAAGGCCTAATTTTTAGAGGTACTAGGTTAGTTCCACCCACCGCATTGCGGGAAGAACTTCTGGCTATGGCACATGAGGGTCACCTTGGGATGTGTAAGACCAAGGAGAGGTGGAGACTCAATTACTGGTGGCCAGGAATGGGCACACATGTTGAACGTATTGTTAGAGACTGTATACCTTGTTGCTTAAGCGAGAAGTATCAGAAACCAAGAGTCCAACCCATGGTAATCAGAGAGAAACCAAAGAAACCATTGGAAGAATTATCCTTTGATATTTTAGGACCCATTAGTGGATGTGGTTTTGAGTGTTACGTTTTTGTATTGGTTGATTTATACTCGAGGTGGCCAGAGGTGAGGATTACAAAATCCATTGACACTTTTCATGCGATTGAATTTCTTAAGGAGATATTTGGTAGAGAAGGTTTGCCTGGTGTTTTATCGACTGATAATGGTACACAATTGGTCTCTTCTGATATGGAAGAACTCTTGTTAAAGTGTTCCATTAAGCACAAGAAGTGTGCATTATATCACCCAGAAACCAATGGAATGGTGGAACGCTTTAACAGTGTGCTAAAAGAAACCATTGATTTAGCCAAACATAACTTGAATTGGAAAAAAAGAGGTCATTAGGCAAGTTGAAATTTACAGAGTCACTCCTCATGCTGTAACCGGTCAAACTCCCTTTGAGCTACTGAAGGGTAGAAGTGCCAATACCTTAGTTGCCCCCTTTTGGGTCAAAGATATGCAATCAAAAGAACAAAAAAGGGTAGGAAGTTCTGATGATTGGAAACTCAAAGAGTGTGATAAAATTAAAGCACGTAAAATGTATTATGATCAAAGACAAGCTGTGAAAACCACGAATGTAAAGGTTGGTGATTTGGTTATGATTAGAGCGCCCTTTGGTAGGAAAGGTTCAGAATTGTTCCAAAAACCTCAGGGTCGTAAAGCTATCAAAACCGAAGATTCGCGTGTTTGGAATCTGAACCGTGTGGTGATAATTACAGTAAATTAAATACCAACAATGATAAATCTTCTTCTGTTAGTTCTAATGTCTGGAAAGTAGAATGGAAAACCATTCAAGGGAAAAAAGGACTTCCAGGTTGCCAGCGAAGTTTGAGGATTTTCAGATGAAGTGAAGTTTATTTCCGCTGTACTTTTGTTCTTTCTTATTGTTTGTTTAATAATGATATATCTTCTTTGTTCTGTATATAGAGGGAAGGTGTGCAACATCCTTTAATTGTTAATATTGATATGTTGCTTCAATGTTGTTCACTTCACAGTCATGTTGCTTATGCTTAAATGTGCACCATGGTGATAGAACCTGGTGTGGTGAGGAATCTTCTGTTATGTACCTGACATCTCCCACTGGATGGATGAGATCACTTTACTGGAATAAACCTTAATTTTTCACTTCCACCCTTGGAGACACCTCATGATTTATTCAACTTGAATTTCACAATATACCTTGTGGATGCATAAATAAGGTATATTACACCACAGTTGTCACGCAGGATTAACTTTCAGCATGATGATTGCGGTCCCAGATGCAGCATGGAAGTAGAAACATTTTGGAACATATAAAGGAACTGTACAGTGGTGGTGATGTTTTGGGAATGTGGCTCAAGTTTTATCTGAGCTACAAGGCTGGAAACTGGTCACATGCCCGCACTAGGTTTACTGGAACTAGTGCCAATAAAGAAAATTAAGCCTAATGCTAACTTCCTGCATCTGGGGATTAGTACTAGCAATAGGAGCATCGCCAGAACATCTAGTATAGGGCCAGAGCTAGTCAGTGGAGGTAATTTCTGCACAAATGGTTAACAGCCAAAAGAGAGCACAGTGGAAATAAAAATGGTTGCCTAACATCACGCTCTGTGGTGCATAACATTTGGATTTCACATCCAAATGAATGTCTTGGTTATACTAACACGTGATAGCTGCTAAACTATAACCAGACTACCTTTAAATTACACAGAAGTATGATGTTAACTATGAGGTCTTTGGCAATAGAATGGTATGCTGATAAGCTATGTAATAGGATAATGTCACTTATGGTGTGATTATTGTACTGCCCACTTGACATGGGGAAGTGGTGTAAGCTTGTCCATTACCGTTTATTCTTTTAAAGTGATGTATACTACAAGCAACAAAGGAAATAATAAATCTGGGCATTTTGAGCAATATTAAACGTTTCACTAAGTTACAGAAAATTCAGGGAAATGTTTCCCGTACCACATTCATTTAGATACCTCTAAACTTGATTAAGGAACTGAAGCATAAATGGGCTTTGCCCAAATATTTTACAAGGGGTGCTTTTCAAACTCTGGCAGCTAATTTAGTTTTGAGTATTCCACCTAGTCAACATATTCCTTAATATCGTAATGATCTGCATATCAGCAGCCCATACAGAAACACATATTAAAAAGTGTGCATCTGCCACAAAACCAGACACGTTAAAGAGCCTGCTTTTATTTGTTCATATTTGAAGCAGAATGCTACATTACGATTTATGAGATCTGGCACTGTGAACGTCTATCGCTCCCCATATTCGCCATCTTAGATCAGGTGGTTGCTCTTTTTCGTATCTTACAGCAAAAAGAAGACACATGCTACCATCTGTTCTGAATGCCATGCTAAATTATTTAAAGTTCTGCAAAAGTCTTAAAAATATGGCTATTTTCCACTTTCTGTAATGTTTTGACTCAACTTTTTTCTCCGTTTAATTCTTAGCTCTAAGAAACATTAGTTAAGTCATAGAACACTTTAATTTCGTCGAATGAAAAATTTCCTAGCTAACGTAACGGAAAGTTTCAATTCTATTAAGGACTCTGAGGCGAGGATTATGCCTTCTATTCCTCACTTTATTACACAGCAGCCAATAGTGAAACAAAAGACTACATTTCCCATCAAACCCTGGGGAAACTGTAGTCAAACAAAGTAACCAATAGGCATTGTCCATAGTCCACCAATAGGGGTCCTCCAGCACCCAGATAGTCTGCCCTCACTGGTCCTTCCTCCTCTTTCTGAGCGCGAAGTCATCCAGCCGAACTCCTCAGCCATCCTGTTGGTTGGAGTCAGACCCTACGGAGGTAAAAGGAACCATCAATCCAAGAAGAGAAACAGATGTCAGCAGAATACAAGCGTGATACTGCAGAGAACAAAGTAGACAATTCAGCAAATCCCCAAAACCCCAAAATGTGTTACTTACTGAAATACGGGGCGGGAATCCTGACATGATCCCTAGGGCGGGATAATCCTCACCTCCGAGTCCTTAATAGAATTGAAACTTTCCGTTACGTTAGCTAGGAAATTTTTCATTCTATGTCAGGACTGGAGGTGAGGAGTATGCTAGTTCAAAGCCTGCTTACCACGAGGTGAGCCATATCTAGCACAGGCTCGAAGTAAAACCTCTTTAAGGTTGAGTCCGAAGACCAGTCCGCTGCGTTGAGGATATCCTCCAAACGGGCACCCAGACCGAAAGCTTTGAAAGCCATAGCCCCTCTAACCGAGTGGGTGCGAAACTCCCCAAGGTTGATTCCTGCTTCCTGCATAACCCACCGAACCCATCTGGCAATGGTGGGGGAAGAAACCGCCTGAAAAGGCCTTGGGAGAGAAATGAGGAGCTGACGCTCCCCCGGAGGACGAAACTCCTCTGTCATCTCCTCGTAAGCTTTCAAGCAACGGACCACGCACAGCTTGGGGCAATCCGGGAATTCCGGGTAAGAAATCACCCTTGTGTGACACTTTGTCCTTCGAGAGAGTGAAGGTCACCCCCGAAGGAGGGAACATCCTAGAAGAAATATCCAATGCTCTCACATCGGAAACCAGTCTGCAAGACACCAGACAGAGTAACATAGCCAACTTGGCTGAGAGCTCCTTCCTGGACAGAAACCGGTTGGGCTGCCAGGAAAGGAACAAATTGAGGACCTGATTGACGTCCCATAGGCCGAGTAACGGGGTTCCGGAGGTAACGAAAGCCGAATGCCCGTGAGGAGTCTACAGACTAGGGGGTGCTCGCCAACCGGAGAATTGTTCACAGGCACATGACCAGCCGAGATAGCAGAACGAAAGGTGTTAACTGATCGGTAAGCAAGACGCTAAATGGCCCAAAAAAATATAGGATTTTAACTATATCCGTGTCCACGGGATTGCAACCCCTTCGCAGACACCAACGGGACCATCTGCCCCAAGCGGATTTATAACTCTTGACAGTACTGTTTGCCCATGCTTTAGCCATGAGGTCCCCAGCTGCTGCCGAAAGGCCCGGGACTTCCCATCGTCTCCGGTAATCCTCCACGCGACAAGCCATAACGAGTTCTGCAGAACCAGAGGATGGGGGACCCCGTCGGGACTGAGGAGAAGATGAGGGAACAGGGGGAGAAGGAGTGGAGAATCCCAGGAAAGTTCCAGAAGAACTGGAAACCAAACTTGAGATCTCCACAAAGGAGAGAGGACTACCAGCTCTGCTCCCTGGCGCCGGACCTGAGCAGTTACCCAAGCCAGCATCGCAAAGGGGGGGGAAACGCATAACCGCTAGAGGGTCCGGCCTCCAACTGAAGTAAGGAGGCAACTGATGGTCGAGCCTCGAGGCAAAAAAGTCGATCGAGAGCGGACCCCACAGTTCGTTCAATCGGCGAAACACTCCAGAGTCTAGCTTCCAAAGGCTGGAATCCTTGAAATTCCAGGACTTAAAGTCTGCCACCAAATTCTCCCGACCTGGAAGATACTCCGCTGTCACCGAGACATGATGCTCCAGGCAGTACTGTCAAAAGCTGGCTGCCAAGTTGGATCTGGTACCTCCCAGATGATTGATATAGCGGACTGCTGAGATATTGTCTATTGTGAGAAGGACAGTAGACTGAATGCGATCCCTGGTCCAACAACGAACGGCGAAGGAGCCCGCTAGGAGTTCCAAGCAGTTTATGTGTAAACTGCGTTCTTCTTGAGACCACAAACCTCCTGTTGAAAAGTCGCTGCACCTGGCACCCCAGCCCTGCTTGCTGGCGTCTGATTCGATAACTAAGTCTGGAGCGGAACCAAAAATGGCGCGTCCGTTCCAAGCCTCCATGTGTTGCAACCACCAATGAATCTCATCCCTGGCTTCCCCTGACAAGACAACTTTGTGTGAGTAAGGAAGCCCTCTGCAGAGGTAAGACGCCTTGAGGCATTGGAGCGCGTGGTAATGCAGGGGCCCCGGGAAGATCACCTGTATAGAGGTAGAAAGCAAGCCGAACACTCGGGCTAGGTCCCGAAGGGACACCTGAGCTCTGGCAAGGGTACGACGCAGCTCGTGACAGATCTTCGCAATTTTCTGAGTGGGAAGGCTGAGAGAAGAAGACAGAGTCGATCACGAACCCGAGAAACGTCAGAGACTGAAGGAGAAAGCATGGACTGTCTCGTTGATTACAAACCCCAATCCTTGCAAGAGATTTACCGCTACCTGAAGATGTCGAAGAAGGCGATGCGGGCAGGCGTCCATGATCAGGATGTCGTCGAGGTAGACAATCATTCTAATACCCCGAGCTCTTAACCACTCCACCACAGGGTGGAGGACCTTGGCAAAGCACCAAGGGGCCGATGAGAGGCCGAACGGGAGGGAGGCGAACTCGAAAACCTCAACGCGCCAAAGGAGCTGCAGGAAACTGCGGGGGGGGGGGGGGGGGGGGGGGGGGGGATTGGGATCACCAGATAGGCGTCCTTCAAGTCGAGGCGGGCCATCCAATCGTTTGGGCGCAGCATATCGCGAAGAAGATGGATACCCTCCATCTTGAAGTGGCGGAATACTAGCCACTCGTTGAAACTGCTCAGATTGATAACCGGCCGCTTGCCGCCATCTGTTTTATCGACAAGAAAAATATTGCTTAAGAAACCCCGCGGGTGAAGATCTGCGGGAACGATCGCCCCTTTGGATAAAAGAGAGGAAACTTCGTCTACCAGAGCGGAGTCGTGGTGGGAGAACTGAAGGGGACGCGGCTTGGTGCGTTGGGCAGGAGTCCCCTGATACTCTATGTGAAAACCCTGAATGGTTTGAAGAACCAATGGATCCCCCGTGACAGAAGTCCAGGCCTGGAAAAAAAATCCCCAGCCGCCCCCCTATTTTTAGAAGGGAAGAAGGGAGTAAACTCACCGTTGGAAGAGGTAGCAGCTCCTCGGTAGCCTTGACCCTTGCCTCGTTTGCCTCTCGTGGGGTAGAAGTTGCCGAAACGGCTTTGATCCTGGTACTGTCTTAGCGGGGCCTTGCCCACGTGGCTGGTTGTTGAAACCACGCCCGGTCGAGTGGCCCCTGCTTCGACCAGCCCCCCGGAAAACCCGAGGGAAGACCTTTCGAATGGTCGACTGGGCCCTATCCAGGGAAGTAAACGTGTTGACAAACTTCCCCAATTCCTTCACGAAGGGATCCCTAAACAGGCCCCCTTGGGCCATCGCACCAGCTTCAGTATCCGCGAGGTCCCCCAGTTTGGGGTCCACCTTAATCAAAAGAGCGCCGTCGTTCAGTAGAAATCGCGCAGTTTGCGTTGCCTAGGAACACAATGGCTCTCTGGGCCCAGCCAGACAAGGACTCCGGGGAAATGAGGGAACCAGATGTTTTCGCCTCCTCCGCCATGTCGAGGATCTTAGTTAACGGTCCCAGGACATCCAGGAATTTGTCCTGGCAGGACCGCCAGGACCTATCGATCCCCTTCTTAGGATCGCGCATGAATTTTTCTAACAAATCAATTTCAGGTGTCAATGCGACTTTGCCCTCCAAGGAGGGGCGAGGGCACTCAGCCCGTAAATAACTACGGGCCTCCTTCTCAAGGGGTCTTCGAATGCGCATTGCCACAAACTCAGCCACCTTGTCTGCCGGGGCCCAGTCAGAGGAACGAGGGTGCACAACGTCATCAGGATCGAACATATCCGAGGTGGCTGGGAGACCAGAGGGGTCATGAGGGTTGAAAGGATCTAATCCGGGATCGGTCGAACCAGAGGGCTGGGGAACCGGCAGGGATTGCCCCTGAGGCAGAAGTGGTTGCGATGCCAGGAAAGCCTGCTTAAGCCTATCGAAGGCAGAAGAATCCATCCCTGCTTCGCGTAAACGCTTAGCTGGTGGGGGAGAAAGCCCCAAGGGCACGGGAGAGGGGGGGGGGGGGAGGGGGTTTGCAGGAGGTGGGGAAACCACCGGAAGATTCGCAAAGCGCGCTAGTGCCTGATCAATGCGCTGGGTAAGGCGGTCCTCTAAGGGTGCCATAGCTTCCCCCACAGCGCGATATATAAAGGTGCCCGCCTCATAAAACTCCTCAACCAACTGGAGGTTGGTCAGGGCATCATCCCCTCCATGGGAATCATCATCGCACTCGTATTCCATGATGATGACTAGGATCCACCGACTAGGAGGTAAGTATACAAAAGGTCTGGGTCTCAGACACCAATGAATTTCTCCACAGAATATACAAGGCTGGGAGACAGCCAGCAGATGGGCGAGGTAACTCGCATTTATCAAAACAGTGGGGGTGGAGGCCCCTGGCACCAAAGTCTGGTAAAGGTAAGATAGAGAAAGTCCTGGGGACAATACTGGCCTGGGCAGGTGCCCTAAAGCGTGTAATACGCAGTGCAGTACAGACCCAACCGGGCATGCATTTAGTTTGACAGAATACAGACTCCACACGATGTTTAGCCGAGTGGAGCGTAAGCGCTGTACAACGAGCGGAAGTCTCTGAATCTGTTGATAGAGACTACCCGCTCGCGTAACGCCTCAGGCCAGAGTCCCGCTACGGCACGTCATACAGACCCTTCGGGGTTTAAAATGCGCGCGCCGCAGTAACACCCGCCGCGCCCCCTGACGGGCGTAGGAGCAAGAGGCACCATACAGGCCACGTAGGAGGACGGCTCCCACGGTCCCAACAACCAGGGGGGCACACGCCCGCGAGTATGACAAGGGCGGAAACCGACGTGGGGACGACCCGCACAGCGCGCAATGACGGAAACAGGTTCTACTAGTTTCCAAAGCAAAATCACGTCAACAGTAAAAACCACTTCAACAGTGGCAAACATCAACAAGTTTCACAACGTTGTTGAACAAATCAAATACCAGAACTGATAATGTGGCAAAGCAAGTACAAGCACATCGTTACCACAGCATGAACAGAAACACATAAGCAAAGAAGAAAAACACTTAGCTCGGCTGCTGAGCAGCGAAGAAAGAGGAGGAAGGACCAGTGAGGGCAGACTATCTGGGTGCTGGAGGACTCCTATTGGTGGACTATGGACAATGCCTATTGGTTACTTTGTTTGACTACAGTTTCCCCAGGGTTTGATGGGAAATGTAGTCTTGTTTCACTACAGGCTGCTGTGTAATAAAGTGTGGAATAGAAGGCATAATCCTCGCCTCCAGTCCGGACATAGAATTCCTCCATAACCACAGCAAAGCGGATTTTACGGATCAACAGTCTCTCTTGATATCTGTACCTGCAGAAGCTTCAATGGTTTAGTCCACACGTGAAACAATTACAGTCCATTATACCTGCCGTAAAGACGATTTTGGATGGCTGTTTTTACTGGTCTCCTGTCTGCTCCCATACAGCCCCAAGAGAATGCTTCCAAGAGCTCTTCAGATCATCCCTTCTTAATACCCATTTTGGGGGCAGATTTTTCATATCTAGCACCCCAAACCTTGGAACAATCTTCACATCTACAGATCAATGCAACAAATCCTGCTTGCCTTTCGCAAGCAATTTAGTAGATGGCACTTCCACTGAACGTCAAAGTCGTCCCTTCTGTCACCCGAGTGTGAACTATCCTGATTGTATCCCCAGGCTTGCGCATCCTATCCTCTTGGATAACACACGCTCCTTCTCCATAGAATCACTCAGTCCAGACAGCCAGGAGAGTTACCCCAAACAATCACGCATGGACGTTTTGGAATTTATTTCCCCTTGTTACATGTGGATTTCAACATTGTGAATAATACTGAGGCATGCTCATCGCAGCCTTGATTTTTATGGATTTTTAAAAGGAACACAGTCTAGCTGAATCCGTGAGAATTGTGGACACTTTACCAAGAGAGAGAAGGGTGTATCAGGATTGAACAACCCACCCCCCACATACAGTGCTACTGCGCCGTTTTAGGTTTCTCTATATATATATCAGCCCCCCCCAATCACTGTTCCGATGAAGACCTGTATGCGAGGGCTTAACTTGCAACAGTCTGGTTGAAAAGTCGACTGCAATCAAAGCCTGGATTGAGTATATTTTTCCCTATGAGTGGTGGGCTTTGATTCAGTTATCACCCCTCCAAACAAAGAAGATGACAGTTGGTTAAGAAACTCTCAGAGTGGGTGTTAATAATTTGGCCAATGTCCCTCTCACAGCCATGGATGTTATCTAAAAAGAATTGTGCGGACTATTTTGACTGTTTTTTTTCTTTTCTTTAATCACCACGCACATCAGCACCTCTATGAACACCTCTTTTCCCACCTATTTCGGAGCAACAAGTATATTGAAAAATGTATCTGCTATGCATGACTTTGAAAAATAAAATATAAAATAACATTTAAATTTGAAACAGCATTAAGTGTGACCTGTGCAAATTTTCTTTTCCCACTCACCTGTATTGCAAATTGAGTATTGGAATTGCCGTTAGGACCACACTTATTTTCACGATATGCTACCCAGGTCCTATGGCCTTCTTGGGTTACCCCTTTAGTTTATAATAGTGCATCCTATGCTCAGCACAGAGTAGTTCCCCAGCTGGGTTCAGGCTATACAAGCACCTCTACAAACATTCACATTTGTTTCTTTTCTGATGGTGTCAGGACAGCATAGGGGGTAAACTTCCCAATAGACGTTCAAAACCTACATGCTCCGGAGAATTCCTAACTTAGCCCTTCTGAGGCTATCTGGCCTGCAAGAACACCTTATCTGCCTTCATGTGTAGCGGTGTCTTTTCCATCCTCCTCTCTCCTGGTGCAAGATGTGTATAAATATTTATTTCGGGTATGTCTCGTTTTTGGATTCTTCCCCTTCAGACCACAACTCCACTGTCACGGAGCAGCTCAATACAAATACCCAA
Organism: Triturus cristatus; assembly: GCF_964204655.1. NCBI lineage: Eukaryota > Metazoa > Chordata > Amphibia > Caudata > Salamandridae > Triturus > Triturus cristatus. The sequence goes on along the minus strand of NC_140579.1, from coordinate 730,433,296 downwards.
AATAAAAACATAATACTTGGTTTATTATTCTCTTAATGGTAAAGGGCTCTCACTACAGAGTTGGTAGGCTGAAACGGCCATTACAGGCAGCTGTGAAAAGCTACTACCCTCAAAGGATCTACTGCGTCTGTCACAGTGACACTGGTTCCGAGTAATTAGCTGGAACACAACATACTTCTAAGAAACGCTGCCCTCTTTCTTGTCTATCTCACAGTAGGCCAGGCGCGTGGGAAGTGGACACTTCTACAAAAGGAAGATGACAATCTAAACAAGAGAAAGGGTATCATTCTATGGCTATCAGCAGGAATTCTATTCCCAGTTATATCCAATGTCTCCACGGATTTTTTTATAGTCCTAAATGCAACAAGGGCTCCCCAAAACCACCAGAAGAAATGTGCAGACCCCTGCATTCTTTTCCTTAATCTGATTCTCTGTGACCCCAAAAGTAAGGCACATTTTGTAGATCTGGCTGGATTGTGCATTGACTATCTAGCAGACAGTTGTGCTGAGCGGGCTGTGGCTCTACCTAGAGGATTATTACTCTCTCAAGTCGTGGTATTGGCTCTTCGGTGTACCATTTAGCTTTCCAGGAATAGTTTCCACAATAATGCACAAGGCACTACTTAACATCGGAAAAAGTACATCACGCTGTTTCTCACATTCATTTTTTTCTCTCCTACATGCATTATTTGCCTATAGCAATTGTTTTGCTCTTTTTCCCCTTATGCATAGGCTAAAACAATGAGGTAGGTTGCAATGCGATAAACGGTATTTGTGAATGTCGGGCTACATGACCTCACACTTTAAAGCCAGACTTGTTGGCTTTGTCAATGCTAGTTCCCCATTCTCTATCCAACCACAATAAACGCCTCTTCCAGGAGGACCCTTTTGCTACCAGACAAGATGTTCAGCAGTATTGGCAGTCACTTATCCCTCTGGGGGATAAGAGGAAAATCACAGCAGAAAGCGCAGTAGAAAATCTTAATGGGGGACACCACAGGAGAACCATAATTCACTAGATATAGGAGATGGTATAATTTACACAGTGCATATGCATGATGCCACAAACAAACAAAAAAATCACTAGTTCAGAGTTTTCAGTTCCTCAACGTTACTAAATGCGACGGCATCTTGGGCATAGGAGCAACCCACTATAAGTAGTTTAATACCTGGAGGTTCTTGCACCATTTGAAGTTTAAACGTGCACTGGTTTCTTGACCTACTGTCGGATATCCAAAACTGATCGAGCTCAGGAACAAATCTATAGAACTCACACGCAAACAAATGGTAAAAAAAAAAAAGAAAAATGAAATTTTAACAAGCACTGACAAAGCCAATATGTCTATCCTATGTGAGCTATTGAAGTTACAAAAGTCTTATCCGTGTTGTATAGAGGCGTGGCTGCTGTTCTGTTAGTGGCGCAAAGGAGAGTGGTATAGAGGGAAGTGGCGCAAAGGAGAGTGGCATAGAGCGTAGTGGCACAGTGCTGTGGTGGTACAGTGTGGTGAGGCGCAGTGGAGTGGCGCGAGAGTTTGAGTGGCATGGCAGAGTGGCGTTGCATAGACTGGAGTAGCGCAGATTAGTACAGTTGAGGGTGTAAGTAACAAACAAGAAACCAACTTGAAATCAATGCAAAGGTATAAGGCATAAAGGGGATGAATGACAAAGGGAATGAAGTATGTGTGCAGCAGCAAGAATCCTGAAGGTGCAAATGGGTGGGTAGTGGGCATTTATAAATATTAGCTTTATCCAACCCATGTAAAATGTAAAAAGTAAGACAAAAGATGCAGGCGTAGAGAAACAATGTACTAATATGTGTTTGAAAACTGAACAAATTAAGAGCATGCCGAACGAGAACTGGAAACAAAGGAAGTGTCCTAAAACTTGTATCTCAATCAGCGTGATGAGTGGGCAGACATTAAGTTAAATCAATCTGTGCTTGTTCCATGATTCACATAAAGAAAAGGAAATGATGCCTGGGACATGTTGGCCGATTTAGAGGCCGCAAAGAAAAGTGACAATGAAGCCAATAAATGGTAAGCAATGGGTGGACACAAAGCTCACTTTTGTAAACAATACCCGTTGCAAGCCTGAGCAGCACATGCTCCGTCTAAGGAGAGACCTAAAAACAGTAAATGCATTATTTTTTCTGTTGAATAATTTTAAATAACGATTTTAAAAATTCATTTACTTTGCGTTATAGGCAAATCCCTACCCTCATGTTTTTATCCAGGGGTCTTATCTGTCTATAATTAAAACCACTGTAGAGGTTCAACAGTTTCTCAGCTTCTGAGTTTGCCCTGGTCTCCGACTTCCCAAGTCCCTTTTCTGTTATCATGGAAGTCCATTTCCTCCTTTCCAGATAATTACCTACTTTCCATGCAGTATGCCCACTCCTCTCCTACCTCACAAACTAGGCTATTTTTCAAAACACACGAAGTGTCATATGCGAGTATGTCTGACTAGTCATCTAGGAATTGGAGGACTAGTCAGAAACGCACATATGAATCCGTGTGTGTTTTGAAGAATAGCCTGGTTTGTGAGGTAGGAGTGGGCATACTGCTGGAAAAGTATGTAATATCTAGAAACAAGGAAAGGAACTGGGAAACAACCAGAGACAGGAATTCCTTCATGCATTGTGTGATGCGGCTTACACACCACCTTTCAGTAAGCACTACATACATCATTTTAAAAATAACAATGCAATATTCAGGTCATTATGCCATCTACTGGTTTTAGGGGTGCTTGATTCAGAGGTCCACCACATCAAAATGTAGATCGTATTCAAGAATACCAAAGGCAAATCTACTGAGTCTAGTCTAAATGCTTGTCTAAAGATTGGAGTAATCAGTTTTTAAAGTAACTTATTTCACTTCAAAAATAGTACTTGGAAGCCAAACTTTGATACAGACCTATACCAATACTGAAAGACCACATAAGGGGCTTCCGTTCTCCTTAAGCTGGCGTAACCAACATCCGAACGTTATCATTATAGTGGGACCACTTAGCAGGAACAGAAGGCTTTCAGGTCCTAGGTGTGGATGACTGAGTCCAAGACTGATGACTGTGCACTTGCTTGTCATTACTTGGTTTGTCGAGGTCCATGGGGATGTGGCCTTATGTTGTTCAACAAGGAGTCACTACTTAAAGGATTGTGACACCTCACAAGTAATGTCTAGCATGTGCTCATTAGAATTGTTCTCATACTTAACTATTTCAGAGAATCCGAAACTGTATAAACTATAGACTATATTACTTAGAGGTTCTTTCTAAGGGAGTCTAGTGGGTGGCGGGAGAGGGGAGCATAACAAAAAATTGATAGAATCATTCAAAATTATATATTCGGTGGTCACATTTCACTTCAGAGATTCAGACCAACATCATTCTCTTAATGCTGTAATAAAAATAATGGTTAAATGGTACTCCAGTATTCTTAGTCCTTGCTCTCCCTCTTTAATAACTGGCCGGCAACTGTCAAACAGATGGAACTGTGAACAATATCCTGTTAGTTGGGAAGAATGGAGAACAGGACAAGTCGAACAAGCACTTTCAAATCTAAAAGGTCTGGCACTGGCTACCAGCATCTGGCTTTGTCAGTGGTTCTTTGGGCTTAGTGTGTGTGTGTGTGTGTGGTTGGTGTTTGTAAGTAAAAATTATTTATTTTTGGTCTCAAAGCATACATTGCCATAGTAGTCCTTGACAATGAAGTGAACTGCTTTGTGTTCCTTGCGAAGGAGTAGAATACCATCACTTAGTGAAGTCATCCAATAGCTGAAGTGGGCTGAATAGATTGCCTTATGCTGTAGTAGTTAGAAGAAATATGTAAATGACAGACTAACTGATGACGACAGCTGGCTGAAAGCCTCCAAGTATATTGTATATATAATTTTAGCAAAATCCAAACGTCAGGTGTAAAAAGATTGTTAGATTAGTTTATACAAATGCTGAGCCATGCCTTCGGCGAGTAAACTTTTGCACGGTCCAAGTACACTGCTTGAGATAAAATGCTGAGATCTTTATACTCACCACGTCCATTGGGTAGAAGCAAACTAGATAAAAACACCAACAAAACGCATTCTACACAGTCCAAGTTTTTATGCAGGAACAGGTTTCATGCCCCTTCTCCACAATCGTCTTGTAGAGGTTACATGCACGGACGCTGAATGTCCATTGTGCCTAACTTGGCACAGTAGGATGGCTGAGCCATCAAATAAAGGCAATTAGTCGCCACGGTTCGTTCACTGTAGAAAATAAATAAAGGGCTGACATGCAGAAAAACACTGCTTAAATACATTTTTATGTAGGTACAGTGTTAGGCTGCGATTTGCTTTTTGGTGTAAATTTAAAATGTTGACACATTCTGGATACCAGGTCTGACCAGTTAATTTACAAGGTGCATACACTAATGTCATTTAACATAGGTGTTACCAGTGACGAGCATCAGAAGTCACTCCATGAAGTAACAAGTGGTTAAATCGGTTGTGGACTAGCCAGTGTTTTGTTTGAGTTCAATCTTGCAAGTAAACAGTACTTTCCTTTCTGCATACTTATTTTTAAGGTGACACAAAGAACATACGTTATTTATATGGACAGTGGCGATTAACAGACTGAAAAGCGTGTGCATGCTTATCACAGAGAACTGCACAGTAACTGCACCCACCACCTCGGAAATATTTAAACAGGGCAACTTTGTGCTAGAGCTTTGACCACGACAGGCACTAGAGTAGTCAAGTCTGTATGGAACAACACATACCACTGTCTGGCGGCCTAGGCATTGAGAAGTAAACATCGAGCAGGAGAATTGAACGGAGGTCAGTATCTTAGGCTGAAAGTAGCCACTGCAGCAGAGTCGGTTTACACTTACCCTGGAGTGATTTCCCCAGTCCCTGGCCAAGCTTCCAGCCATGTTTCTGCAGTAATCGGTGTCCGACATTATCCTGACAGACAGAACAGAGAAACAAACCAAAAATATTCCAGTAATAAATTATTCTTTTACTGTTGGCATTCACACCTCATGTAATGTGACAAGAGATTCTTCACAGACGCATGCAAAGGTTTATTGTTGGAGACTACTTAATTGGCCTCACCAAAGGGAAAGACTGGACAAATGTCAAAGACTGCTGATTTTCAGTGTACTGGGAGGGAATGGTAGGAGAGGGTAGGAAATTAAGACCAATCTGTGGTGGTGTGCTGGACCACCATGACATGATGCAAAACATTTAAAACCCAAACAAGCCACATGGGATGAAAAAAAATACGAAACAAAGATTACCAAATAATTGAAAAAGAAAAAAAGAAATGTAAGCATGTACTCAAGCGCTTGTAAAAACACAATCACCACCTAGACAGCAACATTTTGCACGACTGTCGGAAGATCTATGCTGCCTTTCATCCTTTCACCTGTGTCAGAAATGTGGTTTATTTCCATAGTGCGCAAGGTGTAAGTGCGAGGCGGCTCCCCCCATCGCTGGAAACCAAAAAACAAACCAGCACAATCCAGGCGACATTTGATTGGGTTCGTAAACTTTCTTTTTTAGAAGGGGTTTAATCGTTCATTTTGGTAGTGTTAAAAACTAGCATGCAGCCAAATATTAAACGAAAAACAGTGAGATTAGTGTTTGAAAGAAAAGAAAAGGAAATTAAAAAGTACCTTAAATGAGCAGAAGCACAGACTGGGTGATGCATCTCACGTGTAACGTAACCAAAATGCAAAGATGTTAGGGTGGGGGAGGGGTAGTAAGACAGGCCTAGCAAAGGGTTAACAGCAAGGAACCATTAGTGCTCAAAGGGAGATGGTAGTCTGCATAATGCCTCATCTTTCGCCATTTTCTCTGGTGTAAAGTGTTGGCCATGAATTTGCATACTCGTTCCAACAAGAAACCTAGGCATTGTATGTAAGGCATAGAGAAACGCCGTGGACCCCTTCAGTGGAGCCCCGAGTCCCCTCGACTACATTTTTGGAACAATTTGCTATACCACAGGAAATGGAAGCACCTTAAGTTCTTCTCAATAAATATATGCAGTCCACTTTCCAACAGGGATTTAGGTAGTAATCTTGTGGTTATTTGACCTACAGTTGCATTCAGAGGAACAGCCTTGCTTTGTGTGGGCATACATGGATTTTTTTGTGAATATGAAAAGTGTGGACCTGACCAGAAGCTATACAGAGCCCCGGTACAAAAAATAAGCGATCCTCTCTGGAACCCAGGTGCTAACAAACATAGCTAGCACAGAAGCCCATACCATATGTATTCCAACTTCTACCCCTCAACAAATATGGCCACCAGTTGAACTCTAACCTGAACTCGTCCCTCCTGCATGTGGGGAGATCAGTCCAGCTACTGATTCAGAAATCCTTTGGAACAAGACCACCACAACACTCAAAGCAGCTAACCACAAAGGAAATCGAGTCTTCTGTGATTTGGTTACACACAAAAAGCAGTGTCGATTGCTTTGGAAGCTCAGCTTTGTCAACAGCTTTCTAGCCCTATTCTCTTTCTTTATAGTTCTACTTTCAACAACCAACAAGCTCAATACACTAAACCACCTATGGCTGACTTCAGATAACATGTACACACTATTTTCTTTTGCAACTTCTGGGAAACGTCTGATCATCTGTCCTTATCCAGGAATATGTGAAGCCTAGAGCACTGGCCACTCCAGGGAGTGGGACGAACCAGATTAATGCATGAGACAGTTTAATATATGACAACTATGTATGTCTTAAGTGGCCTCTATTTTGGGCGATGAACACTGCTCTAGCAACTCGCATTTCTTGGCCATGTATACAACACTAACCAAGAAAGAGCTAACCAACATGTTGTCTTACCTCTGCTGCGTAACACAACTAACAGAGCTTACAACAAAAAAGAATTGCAAACTGAAGGGCCTACGATTCTTGGCTGTAGCGCACAGTGTGAATCTGGTGTAAAGGGGACCCCAACAATTTTACTAAGTAAACTTACATAGCATCCTTTATGAGAATTTGCGCATTTCATTTTCTTGCAAGTGGAAGATTAACTTTGTGCATAGTTCTTTAATTTACCACAACAGAATTGCAGAGCTGAAAACCTCAGGGCCGGAACAAGGGTTTCAGTTATCTAACTGGTACTATGAGTAAGAGGACACTGGCCCAGAAAGGAATGGCATGAGTGAGATGAGCCATTATGCTGACAGGGTCCTAATTATGAATGCACTAAAGAATAGACAGATGAAGCAGTATACGCTATTTCCAGAAGCAGTGCAAGTGGGGTGAACGCATATTCCATACGAACCTGGCTTTAAAAACTGGGCTGTCAAAAGAACAGTTAAATGTAACACAAAGTAAGAAACTGTCCAATCACTAATGGTTTATATTTTGATGTTTCGGTTTGGTTTATTTAATCTTTTAAATCAAATCTGTGCTTGCAAGTAACGTCTACATAAAAAGGAGTAAGCTTAAAAGTAAAGTACACAAGACAAGGCTAGAAGAGCGATAGAGAGCGATGGAGAGCAATGGACTTGACAGACCGTGGGAGGAGAAACATGTTAAGGAAAAAATAGAATAAAAAGCAGCTTAAGAAATGTATACACGAATTTACACTGCTTACAAAACCACTCAAGAGGTCAACCGATTCTCCTACACACACTTTACTGCTAAAAAAATAATTAGAATGACATGTTAACTTCAAACAGTGCCTGCCCAGAGATGCCTTGAACGTGGAGTTGGATCAACATTTAACTCAGCTACCTAAAATACAGCAGCAGTAATAGCTGGATATGAGAAAACATCAACAAGTTGTGACTTGTTTCAAGAAAACCTGTACTTAATATTTTTGTATATGGAATGCTACTTTCCTCATCACCAAATACATAAACTTATGTGAAGTAAGTATCTTAACAGGCAAGTGAAAGACATAATGGCGAAAGTCAAAGTAAGTCTACGCGATTTTAACATATGCTCCGAATTTGGGAAATATTACCATGCAGCCCGTAAGCAAGTATCTAGCTGCATTTCTTGAGCTCTGTGGGATACTGCTGCTTCTGTCGGATTTGTAATAGGGCTCTTACTAACAGGACTGCCGTGCCTCGGCTGGACATTAATCTTTCAGATCAGCCCTGGCTCTGCAGCAGCTAACGCTGCCTTAGTCAGCAGTAAGGGTTAAAGTCGAGGGAGTCCTGAAAACACTATAGTGGTGCACTCGTCTTCCAGCCGTAGAAGGGTCTGCTGCAGTGCAGGGGATGGCGCGCGGGCAAGCTGCATGCAGTGACGTCACTGGACTAGCACGGATGCGGGAAGGAATATTGCTGACCGGAAAAGGGGACACAGCTGGGCTAGGGCTTCAGTACTGCACAGCTATGGGCGTCTATTGGTTTTGTATTATGACCGAGTAGAAATGTGTGATTCCTCCTTCGACAGCACATCTTTGAGGACGGTGGACTCACACATACAATGTGTGCACAATTAATCATCGAGTGACAGCCAGAATGAGCTAGAAGCAAAGCACACCGTCCCCCTTGAGAACTGCTTCTTGACACCAGGGAGCTGCTCGACACCCAAGTCGCTGTGTTATAACTTATATGCTCTGACGAGATACATATAGATCTAGATAGCTAGATAAATCTAGCTAGATATATATCTAGATATATATAGATATATATATTATCTACTGGCGGTCGCCAGTAGATAGTTAGGACCGAGTTCCCATAGGAAATCTGAAAATTCTATTTTGAATAACCTTGGCGCCGGTTGACTTATCTTCGTGAAATTTTCAAAACTAATGGGGCGCTCCGCTCAGCTCCTACCCTGAAAGTCTTGGGGTGATTCGTCAAACGGGGGCTGAGAAAAAAGAGGGATCCCAAAACGAGTTTTCCCCATGCATTTTCCCATAGGACCTTTAGTCGAAGGTACAGCCCGAACGGCTGAACAGAATTACATGAAATATGGCAAAGAGGTAGTCCTCAGGTCAGGCATGTGCCTTTTGCATATATGGTGTCAATCTGTTCAGTAGTTCCTGAGAAAATTGCAGTTAAAAGTACATAAATATCTATATGCGCGCACCAAATGTCCACGAGCGTAATTCTGATTGGTGGTTAGATGTCAGTCAACATTCCTATTGGTCGAAATCAGGAAGTGTCGGACGCCATTTTGTGTGTGATAGTGAAAAAGAAAGGTGGAGAACACGAAAAGGGGGCAGGGTAGAGAGTTCCTGACCCCCTAGCCTTTGTCAGGGGGTCCCTGAAGGACCCCGAAGGATAAAAAAAACATTTCATTTTTTTTCAAAAAAATCGCGGGGTGCGCGCACGGTGCGTGCACCGTGAAAAACCCTTAAAAAAAAAAAAAAATTTTTAAACTGTTTATAAGTTTATAGAACAGGGGTCTCCAACGAGTAGCTCGGGAGCTACTGGTAGCTCGCCAGTACCTTCAAAGTAGCTCTGAGGTGAAGTCAAGCCCAGTATCAATTTCAGAGAGTAGGTGCCTATTAAAGAAGGCAGCACTGATCATCTCAAGACCCTAAGAGTGACAGCCAGCCAAACTTATCACGGTAACTCATACTAACACTCAAACACACACTGTGCCGGCTTAAACGACCTGCTACATGACAGTCTGTATCCAATCTCAATATAATTAAGCCACAAGGAGATTGACCATGTTGTAGTCCCTTCTTTATCAGTCACAACATGTGTGTGAACAGTGCACCATCAAAAAAGTATGGCAGCAGTAGCCTGAGCTGTAATCAGTGCTGACTCACCAAGGCGCGGGACTGCAGGAGTCAAGGTGAAAATGTGCCAGTTAGATGCATGATCAGCTCAAGACCTGAGGAGTACAGGGTATGATCCAGACCAGAGAAAATTAAGAGAATCATCAACATTTGTGTGTGTGCCCATAACAAACATTATTGCTTCCTGAAAAAATGCCTGGTGCCAAGAACACCAAATATATATGCTAGCCCATCATAAGAGTGTTATATTTGTCATAATTGTGTCCATTCCTGACATAATAGTGCCAGTGGCATAATAATGGTCATCCTTGACTATTTTAGTATTTTTGGTCTAGTTGTGGTATGCTGGCAGCCCTCATAGACCTACTCTGAGCATGACTGGCCTATATGTATCTATTCCTGGCATATTAATGGTCTTGACTGATATGTGGTCTTATCCCCGATCCTTCTGGTTTCCAGACTTGGCACAACTGTGGCCCTAGTATAATGGTGGGCATTACTGGCATAATCCAGGCATCCGTGGTGCTATGGTGAGCATCCATTATGATATAATGGGGTAACCCACAATTGTCCATGGACCTGGGTAACGATTAGTATAGGAAACAACGGGCCTAGACTTCTTTAAAGCTACAATTCAGTTATGAAAAACATTAGTCAAAGGGCATCCGGTACATATAGAATTAGCATTGTATCATTAATGTACCACCATTTTCTTTACAATGCAAACAAGTATATCCTCAAAAGACACAAAGGCACAAAATATCGCTCCAATAGTGACTGTTTATTTTTTAGTTACTTTTATAACAGATCACCATATTCAATGCTCCAAATAGAGAAAGAGGTTGCTCCAAGGGGAGTGTGAAAAAGGAAAGTGCTTGTGAGGTAGGACAGATAAAGGAGGGGAATCCAAAAGGCAAATTCAATAACCAATCTATTACACATTTTGGCATCCTTAGTAAAACTGGTCGTGGTTCATAGTGGCACCAATTTTACAGATAGGCCTGTCCCTTATGGATTTACAAATATTCATTTCATGATTTTTTGATAATGCACAGACAACATTCATCTGTGAAAAGGATGGCTGGGATGATAACAGGTGCAAGCCTACGGGGGGGGGGGGAGGAGTGTCAACGTTTCGACCCTGGTGCAATGAGGGTAATTTATATCCTCTGCAGGTGGGTCTTCCTCAGGGGCTGTATCCTGACTGTACCTCACCTTAGGTTGCCTCCCCTCCCCCCCCCATGGACCCCCCCCCTCCCGTCCTGAGGAAGACCTGCCTGCAGAGGATATCGATTACCCTCATTGCACTTGGGTCGAAACGTCAACACTCTTCCCCCAGTGGGCCTGTACCTGATATCATCCCAGCCCTGCCTTTTCACAGATGAATGTTCTCTGTGCGTCATCAGAAAATCATGAAATGAATATTTGTAAATCCATAAGGGACAGGCCTATCTGTAAAACTGGTGCCACCATGAACCACGAGCAGTTTTACTAAGGATACCAGAATGTGTAATTGATTGGTTATTGAATTTGCCTTTTGGATTCCCCTCCTTTATATCTGTCCTACCTCACGAGCACTTTCCTTTTTCACACTCCCCTTGGAGCAAACTCTCTCTATTTAGAGCATTGAATATGGTGATCTGTTATAAAAGTAACTAAATAATAAACAGTCCCTATTGGGGCGATATTTTGTGCCTTTGGCGGATATCCTTGTTTTCATTGTAAAGAAAGTGGTGGTACATTAATGATACAATGCTAATTCTATATGTACCAAATGCCCTTTGAATAATTAATGTTTTTCATAACTGAATTGTAGCTTTAAAGAAGTCTAGGACCATTGTTTCCTATACCAATGGTGAGCATCCATGGCATATGAGTGTAATACCTAGGAATTCAAAGTAGTCTGTCCATATGAGGCATTTGTACATGGGAGTACATGATGATAATGACAAGGTGATGTTTTGAGACTTTGCATTTCTCAAAAGCTGAAAACTGATTTTAAAGGCAGTTTTAGTCTTCAAAAATGGGGTTTCTTCAGGAAAATTGAGTTTGTTTGCCCACAGTGGAAAGTAGTATTAGATCGAAAAATGTGTATTTTCAGAAACTGGTAAATAATAATTCAAGCTGAGCTGGGGAGACGTACTGCTGTGGTTATGTCCTTTGTGCCACTGGACATGTCAAGATTTGAATGTTACTTCATAAGTCAAGGGGAGACATTTAATATTGAAGAACTTTTTCCCAGCATTTCTGCTGGTAACCGCACTTGGTATACTTGGGTGGTAACTACTGAAAATCTTGCTTTGGGTGGTCATAGTGTAGTCACTATTTTACAGGTATAAAATTTGCTAGTAGCTCGGGAAGACTTTCGTCGAGCAGAAGTAGCTCTCACTACAGAAAAGGTTGGAGACCCCTGACCTAAACACTTATAAGGCCCCACAATGCATAGCCAATAGGTCTCGTCTTTGGGACATTACAAGTGTTAAGTTATCCAGCACAATATCCTTCATTAAACAATATCAAATGTTGCATGGCTACTCACTTATAAGGTCCCAAAAGCGAGACCTATTGGCTATGCCAATGCCTGTTTTAAATGGTGTGAATCCGTTCAGTAGTTGCTGAGAAATTAAAAAAAATAAGAGTAAAAAAATCCATTTCCCATAGGAAACTTTATGCAAGGATACAGCCGAAAACTACTGAACGGATTTACCCCAAATTTGGCAAAAAGGTACTGCTTGGCTCAAAGCGACTTTTTAAAAAATTGTGTAAATCCGTTAAGTAGTTGCTGAGAAAGTCAAAAATAAAAGTTTCGATATTTAGAGGCGCAGAGGGTCCGCGCATCCTCCCGATCACGAGCTGCATTCTAATTGGCTGTCAACACTTCAGACCAGGAAGTGATGGCAGCCATCTTGTGCCTCGGCAGAACCAAGGCACAAGACAACAGGAAAACAAACGTGAAAAACAAGAAAAGGGGGCAGGGTAGAAACACCCCGACCCCCTAGGTCTGCTTAGGGGGTCCCACAAGGACCCCCATGGCCAAAAAGAGCATAAAAAAAAACGAGAGATGCGTGGAGGATCGGGCCGTGAAAATAAAAAAACCGAAGCGCGGGCTCCCGGACTTCATTAATTAGCCCCCGGGTGGCCCAAGTCCCGGGGGCATTTCTAAAATATATTTGCGGGGGCCCAGGGGACACCCAAAGCCCCAGGGACCACCACCCCCCGGGGCTTTCTTTACATATTTGCGGGGGGCTCAGAGCCCCCCCACACGCCCCAGGGACCGCCACCTCCCTGGGACACTAAGTATGCAAATTTAGGGGTCCGTTACTGTGAGAAAGTGCCATCTTTCTTGCATGGTATGTCCCCACTTTTTGCTGAAATGCTGAATGTACATTGAGTGTGCCCTGGACTCCTGCCAATCAGGTGCCCAGGGCCTATGTTACTTCCCTAAACAAAAACCTCAAAACCAAATTGGCAGACCCTGTCCACATGTCAGCCACTGGTAAATGGTACCCAGGGCCTTGTGACCAGGGAAGGCCTCTAAGGGCTGCAGCACTCATTGTGCCACCCTTAGAGGCCCTGTACCCTAACACCCACACACTGCCCTGGCAGGCTGAGTGTCTGGGTAGAAGACAAAACAGAGTAGACATGGCACACATCCCTGGGTGCCATGCCCAAAAACTACACTGCCCTGGCATACATCAGCCACCCCTCTAGCTGGGTACCCTATGCCAGTGGTGTGGGCACAGAGGCAGGAGCCCTGTGCCCCTACAGTACCCAGGTCCATTCCTGGGCCCTGTAAGTACAGTGCTGCCATTTAAGAGTACATTGTGCTGGGAACTTGTCAAACACAAACTCCACAGCACCATAATGACAGCACTGAAGCCCGAGAAGTTTGGTATCAAACTGCTCAGCACATTAAATCCACACTGATGCCAGTGTGGGATTTAATGTACCAAGCACCACAGAGGGCATCTTAGAGAGGCCCCCGAAACCTAATCCACATCTGTTCTGAGGCTGCCACACAGCAGACATGTTGCTGGAGCCCTGAGTAGGAGAACCCCTGCTCTCCTGGGCCTGCAACAATGCACATCCTGGGCAAGGTGCTAAATCTCCTCCCCCAGGATGGGCAGGGGGAAGCTTCAAAGGCATGCCGCCTCTGTGAGCTTCCCCAGGCCACTGCAACCCCCCCACTCTGGTGGGAAGCTTGGCCGGAAACCCCAAATAAGGACAGGGGATGTGCCAGCCTGCCAACCCCACCCCTCAGGTGGGGAATGCAAGGTGAAGCACATCCCCGGGCTCTCGCCATCTTGAGGATGTGAAGCGCTACCCAATCAGGACTAGGCTACTGCCCCCCTCCCACAGCCAGCCGCCCGAGTGGCCCTGGCAGTGCAACCTCTACACCTATCTACTTCCCCACTTGCCCTGAGTAAGTGACCAGGAGCCCGGCTCCCACAGCCGCGTGGCCTGCTAGTCAGCAGCCACCAACCAAGGCCCCCCTACCTCTCATAGGATAACATTGGGCCTAACTCTCTGCACCTGGTCGCCCTTGTGCCGCTGGAGGTGAACAAACTGTACCTACCTGACGCTGGGAGACCCCTGAGTCTATGCCCAGAACCTTAACTCTGCCAGTCGAGTACTTGCCTTTAAACTGATAACTCAATTTTCTCCATAGGGTAACACTAGCTTTTTCTGAAATTTCTTCGAAGTGTGGACTTTTAAAAACTTAAAATATTCACCAAAAATCAGCAGAGTAACAAAAAAGGAAAATACTCACCTGCTCTTAGGTGAGCACCCAGTGAAAGGTCTAACGGCGAAGCTCACAACAGACAACCACAGATAATACAATCGAAGGCAGGGCGATTACAGAGACGCTGCAGGGGGCTGGACCCCACCTTTGACGCAGGGATCAACGACGGGAAAAGAGACGAAACTCTCCAGCAAATACCAAATACGTCCTGCAGACAGATCCGGAAGTTGCAGTAACTGCTGAAGGAGGAGTTTGCGCTCACGGAGCCTGGAGTTGGAGCCGGAGCTTGAGCAGGACTGACCACCACAGGCAAACTCTGCTTGCTCAACTACTCACATTGCTCACCCCGTCTGCTCGTTTGCTCCCTCCCGCATCAGCTGCTTGTGTCCGCCGAGCCGGGTCGCGCTGACTCTCGGTTCTGTGCGGCTTGGTAGGTTCCTGTGGCTCCAGCACCACCCTCACTACACCCCCGCAGGTTCACTGGAAGAGGAGGTGGTGAGGCGGTGAGCGGCGGCAGCTGAAAGCACAGGTTGCGGAGCCCAGAAAAGAGCCCCCCCCGGGGTGACCAGCAGCAGGCGGCTCAGGGACTAACTGTGAGAAGCTGGTGGGCACGGGGTGAGTGCGAGGGAGACTTTGACTTTAATCCCAACTGTCGCCCCCCCTCCCCCCCAGCGGAAAGTAAGGAAATCAGCAGGGAGCTGCGCGGAGCAGCGCTAGAACCAGCAGGGGGCGCAGAAGCCTGTAGCAGGTCAATAGCAGACCATTAGCAAGGTACCAGGAGTATCGTGTGTAAGGTGGTGGCTTACACTGTTTGTTGCGGGGGTCGTATAGGAGCTTGCACAGGAGTGGAGAAAGGCAGGCAAAAGAGCTTCTTGCATGTCAACTACCATTATGATACAAAAGTTGTACATTTGATCCAGCTCTTGCAATTTGTGACTGAAAACGAGGAATTACTTTTTCGTGCCAAACACCGAAAACTCCACTCCCCCATTGTAGTAGGCCAGCCCAATGCAACACGTCTCACGTCAGTGACAGCAATAGCAATAGCTTGAGCGTTAGAGGCAGCACCTCTGGACACTGGTACTAAAAGACAGGTCAAAGGTTACTGGACTTTTTAAAGGGTTTAAAGTGTGTACCCTAAAAGAACAAGACTCTAATCTGGGGATTATAGAGACAGTGAAACTTTAACCTAATCTAAGCACTAGGGATGGCCCCCAAGAAACTCAAAAAGAACCTGGAACTTAAACTGAGACCAAGAGTGACCCTAGCAAACCCGAGTGCCTCAGAAGGAAGTGGAGAGAGCACTGTGCCGAGCCCAGAGAAAAAGGCAAAGAAAACAGCAAAGAGATGTATGGCCGTAAGCAAAAAAACAAAGCGGTATCGCCTCAAATTCGCTAAAATAATTTGTGGGGAAACATTTCAAAAATGTTCTCACCAGCAAAGGCCCCTGACACAGAAATAATAGAGACTGTGCTGCTAAATGAGAGGGTGAGTAAAAGTGGAAATGGGATTGGGAACATCTCCCTACAGCTTGGGGATCACACAATTGAATCAGTAACTTTGGCCAATCAGTCTCCACAACTCATATTATCGTCTCCACGGTTGTCCTCTTCCCCGCGAGATTTTTTTAATTTATCAACCAGAGACAGGACACCGGGATACCCTGATTTCAGAAGAGGACTCAAGGATAGAGGAAGAGGATGCACCTGGTAGAGAGCTGAGGCAAAGAAGTCAAGAAAAGCAATGCCTGCTTGAGAACTAAAAAACAACAGCGATTGAACAAAGCGTGGAATTGAATCTAAACTCTGAATTAAATTTGGAACTTTCTGCCACACCCGCTTAGTCAATGCTAGACCTTATGTTAATACTACAGAGAACTCTACAAGGTCTCCTAGAAGTCACGCTGACAATGACATTTTAAAAGTACAGAAAAAGTACCTAGCTAAGATAGAGGGTGAGCTACAGGGGATTAGACGCCAAATGCCTTCTATGGTAAGACCTGTCCCAGATATCGATCCACAGCCTATGGTAGATGAACACCTCGAACCAGCCGACTTAACTAGAGAAAAACCGGAGGTTTATATTTCTAAATAGCTAATGAGAGTAATAAAAAGAGGCAAGGTCTCTAGATTAACGTCAGTAAATAGAGTAGGGCGAGTAGGAAGAAAACCATTAAAAAAGGGGAGCAACAAGATAGTGAAAAGATCAAGGGCGGGCGAGGTCGAGGGTAGGGTGCAAGAAATAAAGGCACTCAACCCCATCAGGAGTATAATGAAGAAGGAAATCCCAAAGAAACAAAACATAAGGGCGCAATTAGATAGTAACCCAAGTACGCAGGAGAAAAAAGGAGGAAGCCTTCAAACCGAGAATATCCCGGTGGTAGGAATTAATAGGCCAATATATCAGATAAATAAGGTACATATGATACAACAGCAGACATTAAAAGGTGTAAGGAAGGAGGGTAAGTGGTTATATTTTGAACCAATACCTACAGGTAAAGGGGGTAAGAAGTTAAGAAAGAGGTTGCCGTTAAACAGGTCACAACTTTTGCAAGTGTTTGCCAAGTGCCCAAATTTGAAAGGTATAGGGTCAAATGATCTAAGACAAGTTGGATTTAGGCAAAATATAGAAGGAAAGGATGTGACTAGAGTATTGATGTACTCGGACCTGGTAAAAACTGATTGAAAAAGCGGAGAGTGAGGTACAGAAAGAAGGGATACGGATACTATTCGAAGATGAAGTACAAATAGAAGTAGAAGGGAAAGAGCGGCATGGTAGACTTTTTTTAAGGTACCATGCGGGATTAAGAAAGAGACAGGTAAGGACAATTGATATGGAAGAAGATGGAGTTGATTTGGGAAACCTAAAAATTGTAGTAAATAATTCAAATGTGGAAAATTGGTGGGGAAACTGGAGCCAGGGATTATGCCATGAAGGTCCCTAAAACAGGTATATTGAGGGGCGTAGGGAGGAAGGATCCCTAGATGACGTAGAATAGGTAAAGGGCATGCCGCATGGCATAGGAATAGCTTCCTGGAACATAAATGGTCTCGGAGATCAATCCAAACAAGAAATTATAAGGGAATTAGGAAAAAACACCGTGATAATCTGCATCCAGGAAACTTGGCTATGCGGCAAGACCCCGACATTCGTTGGCTTCCGCCAGTTTAATCGCTTAGCAAAGAAGCAAAGATTTGGGCACCCAGCAGGGGGAATAATGACATTGCTATCAACCAAAATAGTGAAAAAGGTGATCGGAATAACGGTAAAATGTAAATGGCTACTTGCATGTAGGGTAACTATCTACCCCTGTCAAAAAACGAAATATATTGGTGCTGTTAAATGTGTATATGCAATGGGGTACCAGAGAGGAATAGGTTATTGAAATGGGGAATTTTAAAGATGATATGGACACAATTTGTGAAAAATATGGTATGGATCTGATCATACTAATGGGCGATTTTAATCATAAACTGGACCCAAAGATAGTAGATTGTTGGTTCCAAGAATTGCTGGAGGCTTATGATATAATACAAGCAACTTTCCCAGACTCTGTATGTTCATCTAATGATATCCAGCTGGGAAATTATTTAGGGACTAAAAGCCCCTTCTGTCTAAACGGAAGATCAACCTTAGACTGTCCAGCAAAGAAAACATTTAAATTAGTTTTGCAAAACTGCCCAATAGATTATGTATTTACGACACCCTGGTGCTTCCAACTAATTCAAGATATTAGGATTACTAATAGAGAAGGGAGTGACCATAACCTTCTAGAACAAGAACTCCCAGACGTATATTTGAACCCCTGTAATAAAGTTATTGAACAACAGGTGGGATACCCCAGGCGAATTACCACACGACTAAGAAGAGTATGTAGCCCGGCTACTAAAATTGCAGCAGAACTTAGTTCTTGGCACATTATCTGGCCAGAGCTTGGATTGGTATGTGGATAAAATTGAAGTGGTCCAAAGACTCAGCGATGGTCTGAGGAAAGACAAAATAAATGATAAAAGGAATGAAGGAAGCTGGTGAGACAAGGAAGGTGGTTCACAAGGAATTGTTTGAAAAAAAAGAATTGGAGAACAGCACGTAGCCCAAGTATAAAGTATGATCAGGGTAAGGCGGATATCCTCATGAAATTAAAAAGAGGATATAATATGTTAATTAGGAGGGCAAAAGGAGTATAAAGAAGACTGTTGGAAAGAGCTGCTTGAGGCAATAGAAACCAAGAATATACGCCAGTTCTGGAAACTAATTCAATCAGCAGTAGATCACCCTGCGGCCACAATGAAATGTGTGGTAGAAAAATCAGCTTGGGAGGAACATTTGCTGGAATTGTATAGCCCAGGCAGAGAATAGGAAGAGGGTTTGCAACCAGATTTGAGCGGTCTGGTAGCAGTCTTAAAACCCGACTTTCGGCCTCCGAAGTGAAAAACACGATAAAACGTTTGAATCTAACAAGGGCAGCAGGTCCAGACAACCTCCCTGCCCTGATAATTAAAACTCAGTTGGACTGGTGGGTAGAATTCTTTGCTAAGATGTTCCAAGTTATTTTAGAAACCGGGAAGTTCCCTAACAATTGGAAGGGTGCAACTATAAGGCCCTTACACAAGAAAGGTGATATGCAAGCCCCAAAAAACTACAGATTAATTAATCTAATAGATATTGGGGAAAAGATTTTCGCAAAAATAGTATTCGGTAAACTAAAAGATTGGGCAGACCAGAACTCAGTGGTACCGGTTGAACAGGGGGGATTCAGAGAAGGTCATTCCACTATAGACCACTGTTTCGCCCTCTGGGCACTTGCTCGGAAGTCAATAGAACAAAAGGGGAAAATGTACTGTTTCGTTGATTTCCGGGCAGCCTTCGACCTTGTGGATCGTAAGAGCTTATGGGAGTGCCTGATAAAATATGATATACCGGAAAGCCCATTGATCATCCTAAAGGAACTACATAGAGGGAACTGGGCCCAAGTAATAAAGGACACAAGGGTCATTGACACAAAAAATAGCCATAGGAAATGGGCTAAGACAGGGCTGTGTCCTGGCCCTCCTACTCTTTGCAATATTCCTAGCCAATCTACCTGCAGCGCTGGAAGTAGAAAGAAGCGCAAGTCCCAGAATGAACGGAAGGAAAGTAGCAAGCCTTTTATATGCCGATGATCTTGTGATAATTGATCAAACGGAACTTGGGCTCCAAAGGAAATTAAATGCTTTTAAAAAATACTGTGAGGTAAAGTTTTTAGTTGGAAATATGGAAAAAATCGAAGATTTTATGTTTTGGCAAGAGAAATAAAAAATTTAGCTGGTATTTAGGACAAACAAAACTGGAAATAGTAAAAGAATATAAATATCTGGGCCTTTGGTTCGACAGCTCCCTCAAATGGTGTACTCACCTAGAAGCCCAAAAAAAAAGCTTTTTCATCCACCTGCGGGCTGAAAAAATTTAATAAGGATTATGGGGATATGTCGCACAAACCTATGTTAAAAGCTTATGAAGCCATGATCCCACCCCAAATACTGTATGGGGCAAAAATTCTCCTTCTAAGTGGCAAAGGCGGTGGGATCGGGAGGAGGGTAAGGCCCTAAAAATGCTATTGTCCCTACCAAGCTCTGCAATGATCCAGGCAATTAGGATAGAGTTAGGAACAATAGCTTGGAACAGCCAGGTCCAAATGGCTTTGGTAAGATTCGGGAAACGCCAGAACCCAGGGGGAGAACAGAAAATCTCATACTGGTGTAGAGAAGAGATCCGGCACAGTATCTTAAAATGGGCAAAGGAAGCGAGAGGGAAAATCCAGGAAATAACAGTGAGTTTAAATGTGAGCCCTATACAGCACCCCCTGGATGTAGAATTTACAAAGACGTCTCTCGGGTACCAAGGCATGGAGCAGTCCAGGAATTATGACTTAGAGTACCTGAGGAAGAAAAAATAAATAAATAAATAAATCGGTCCAATGTATAATAAACTCCTGGGTAAACGCTGCATGGTATCCATATCTAGAAACTCTGCCAAACCATGGGCTTAGGTGCGAAATCCTAAGGATACGAATTGGCATCAACCCCTGGTTAATGGAGGGAATAATAAAGTCAGATGTTACACCCAGATGGAACATGCAAATGTGGCCTTGGGATCAAATCTGGAATCCAGCATATATTACTGGATTGCCTTACAGTTTTAGAATTGAGAAAATTGTTTACGCCCAGTATTTTTAGGTCTCGGCTAGCAAAGGCTGCGCTTGCGCAGTCTCGGCTAGCAAAGGCTGCGCTTGCGCAGTCTCGCTCGCGAGATTTAATGACTTGGGAGTAGTGGGGCTTGAACCCGCCCCTCTTCTCTCCTCTTCTCCATTGGCTGTCCTCTTAAATGCTGGGCAGCCATTGGAGAAGAGCTTTGTCTCTCCAAACAAGCCCCGTCTTTCGGATTCGTGGGCGTGTTTTTTCGATTCTCTCTCTTTTGGAATGTAAACATTCTAGCCAATGGCAAGAGGAGAGAAAGAAAAACACTCCCCCGAATCCGAAAACGCCGCTGCGTTTCTCCGAGGCATTTCTGCTTGACCTCGGAGAACGGTGGTGGTGTCTCTGTATGTTCTTGCTACCTGGATTGCTGGAGTGAACCCCCGTGACATTTTCTGCACCTATTCATTTTGGGGAACTAACCTTGAACTGTCCCTCCTTCAACTGTCTGGTAGCAGTGCTGTGGATGCTTAAACTACCGCTGTCCATTCGTGAAACACGGCAACAACTTTTTCACCCCAAGAGGCGCCTGAGTGGCTCTGTCAGTCATTAGTTTTGCTGGACCTCTGGCACATCTCTTCCTACAAGAAAATGTTCGGAAAACGATATTTCCAGAGACGCTTACTGCTCCGGTCGGCCGTCCAATGGGAATCAGCGCTAATACTCAGGGCCGCGATTGGCCGATGCAGACGTACCGAAGGCTACAAAAAGAACGGCGCGAAAATCCACAAGGGTGGCATATTCTGTCTGTTTGACCGACCAATAAACACGGAGGACCTTAATGCTGTAAGAGTGGGTAACCATTGTGGGCGGGGCTAACAGCTGTTGAGGGGGTAACATAGGTGAATGAATTCAGGGGCCGCGGATTTGGGGGGTCATTTTTACGACCTAAAGCCAGTCCCGTGTGATAGGGTGCAGGGTACTGGCATTACAATATTTGCTGTCCAGGGGATGCTGTAAACTAGAACCCCAGACGGTTTATGGGTTAGAGCGCGGGGAAGGTTGGGGACTAATGATGTTGTAGTACATGTCACAGGTTGTCGCTTGTCGGACACCTTTCGAGTGAGGCCCACTGCTCCGTCACATGAATTGCCTTCCTATAGCTCTGTCCAGGAGTAAAACGCGACTTTGCAAGCCACACATAGTTTTCAGCCCAAAGTCTTCAAGAGGGGCGGGTCCCTTCGTGGCCTGGACCGGCAGTAGTTAAAAGCTGGCGCGAAACGTGGCCTATGTTTTGCCTTTAGCTTTACAGAGAAAACCTGTATCAGTTTCTGAAAAATGGCTGTACAGTCCACTAAGACAACCCATGTCAGTGAGAGCTCATGTTTATATTATGTTTAACTTAATTTATTTTCCCAAGTGTTGCTTTTTCGCGTTTTTTTTGTATTTTTCTTTTCACGCAGCAATTACACTAATAGTATTTAGTATACTTTTTATTTATTTTATTTAATGCGATTTTATATAGCACGAACATTACCCGAAGGTGTCAGAGCGCTTTACAGCGCTATATAATGCTAACTGGGTGGGCTTTAGGTGTCAGTCGTATAGGCTATATACTACTGTGACCCAGGTTGTTGATGGGTGTGTAATGCCGCGTTTGAGATCTCTGAAGCAAAGCGAAGTTCGATTTTCTCTCAATGCCGGTCAGTGGGGCCCAACGGTGTTCAGAATACAAGCTCTTGGTCCTAGGCCACTCTGCAGCTCGCACAGTGCAATGGTCATCAAGTGCCAATTGCAAATGAGATTGTAAGCCGAAGTGGGTAAAGGAGGTACACAGCTGTCTATCCATTTACAGTGGATAAGTAAATGGAAACGTACTGCTTACAGCCAAATGGGTGCTTAGTGTGTGTATTGGGAGGGTGAAGAGGCGATGCAAGGAAGTGCATGCAGGAATGAACGAAAATGATGAGGAAAGAGGTGGTGTGAAATGTGCAGATGGAGGGTTTCAGAAAGATATGGGGAGAAAAGGAATGCATCTCAGAGAGGCTACAGAGGCAAAAACAGGAGAAATTTCAATATTCCTCCGACCTCTGCCCTGTCAACAGACCTTAGTCATCTTTAATTCATACTTTTAGAATTGAAACCTTTTCAACTCGAATTATTTACAACAAAGTAAATTGTTCATTTGACTGATTCTGTGAACAAGCATTGGCAAAACCAATAGGTCTGACTTATTTTAGATGCGTGTATTATTGTGATATATATTTTGTTAGAGTATCGGAAAACTCGGGAGTCCAATTCACAAAGCTTCTGCAGTCATAGCAGGATCTCCGACCTAGTGGAGGGATCTCCATCATGAGAATCACCAGTGCGGGTATCCTGCAAGGGCTGCAGAGGCTCCGAGTCAGGGCCCTCTGAGCGGCACCAAAATGCTGATAGGATGAATTGTATTCCTTTAAGGCCACACTCTTTATTACATATGCTTTCCTCTTGGAAAGCATTCCTAAGATATATTTGTTAGGTGATGCCCCTTCTAGAACCCCCCCTTCACTTTTTAAGCCTTTCCAAAGCTCCACCCACTGGATGGGTGAAATGGAGTAAATGTACCCCTTGCCCTCTCCTAGAGATATTTCTAAAGGTTCCAGATGAAGGCTGAGAGCGATACACCTCACACCCTGAAGTCTTGTTTGCTAAAGTACAATTCAGAAGACTTGCATTTCTTAGGTTTGTGTGACTACCTCCTGCTGTCTCCATTCAGGTTTTTAGATGTGCTTCTTTATGCTTGTCCTTTTTTTCTTCCATTATAAATTCATGGCCATGATTTACAGGAAATACCTGGCCTGTGGAAGACCACCTCACACAGGAGACTTGGAAACGAGAGCTGTGGCGATGGTGGGGCCGATTCCATGCTTGGGTAGGCTTCAGGTTAATGTCTCATTCGAAAGTGTGTATTGGGTAATGCAGGAGAAGTTGTGATTCTGCAGTGCTTTCCACATGATTAAGGATTTATCGCACTAGCCACATCTGCAGCATAACTTTCAGATTTTAACAAAAATGTTTCTATATCAAAAATTTGTTTTTGCATTACGTAGATGGAAAGTTACTAAAAATATATTTATATGCAGTGGAGGAGTGGGTGTGTTGGCGAAGGTTAAGTGTTCACCTTTCTATTGCGGATTGTTGTGTTCGGGTGTTAAGCTGCTACTAAGGGGGTCAAGCATTTGGTTAGACAGCCGTGTTCTGTGTTAAAATGGAAAAAAAGTTGCCAAATACAGTCACAGGAAATTTAGCATGATGTGCATTCTCTTGCTTCATGTCAGTCAAACCTGTAGCATAATTTGATCATCTATGTTGTGTACTTCAGTGGCCCTGCTGACATGTTAAGTAAGCCCTTCGGTCCCGTTATCCCCACACGAATGCACATGAACTTTACGCACCCAAGAATTCCCAGTAAATTGGGTGTTTTCTCTTATATTCCTTCCCTCTCGCATTTACTTATTCAGTGTCCTTAGAACTGCAGGTTATACTGCATAATCTGACATTTCCTACTGAGTTCTGCTACATTTCTCAATAACTTTAGTTTTCTATGGTCCGTCAATAGCTGGTGTCCGAGTTGTGTCCGAGTTGTGTCCGAGAAATACATTTGGAAGTCGAACAATCTACCAGCCATCACTTAGGGTCTTCCGTGGAGGGCAAAGAAACCGCAAAATGCCCAAAGAGCAGGTGCACAAATCCTGCAGTTAGCAGTTTGGGAGCACTCCCAGGGTTGTGACATTTGTGACATGTGACGTGTGCGTACCGTTGGGGTGCGTGTCTGTGCATATGCAGGTTTGCGTATACACGAAAAATCTGCAAAGAGAATTATCGCGCGTTTTACCCAAAAAAGAGGGGGCATATTATCAAGCATTCGGATGTAGTCATCGGATTCATAGCTGCTCAATCCGATGCATAAAAGCCAAATGATTTCACAAATGCCCGCCACTGCCTGCCAGTTGTACATTTTGAACTCAGACTTCATATTGGCATCAGATGTTTGCTACCAAATCCAAACCATATGTCTTCGGACAAATAAACATTTGGGTCTTGGGCAGTTCCAAAATGGGCTCTTTCTGCACATTTTTAGTTCAAGGGAGTGTCCATACTAATTTGAGAGTGATTAAGCTATTTACATTGTAAATAACAATGCCGTTTCTTTAAATGTTTTAAAAACAAAAACATAAACAAAAATAATGTCACGAGCAATGCCAAAAGCTCTAACTTTAACAATGCCGAGACCGTTGCATTGTAAATGCTTGTTAAAATATGGAAT
The DNA here is from genome assembly GCF_964204655.1 of Triturus cristatus. Classification (NCBI taxonomy): domain Eukaryota; kingdom Metazoa; phylum Chordata; class Amphibia; order Caudata; family Salamandridae; genus Triturus; species Triturus cristatus. The sequence goes on along the minus strand of NC_140579.1, from coordinate 730,408,369 downwards.
AAGGTCACGAGCCCAAGCCATTGTGTTACTGACAGAAATGATAAGTCTTGACATTGCTATTGCACTAGGAAGCTACATGAAAGGCATACATCGTTTTGTATGGGATAAACTTAGGCAAGGGTAGAAACTTTTATCTATTCTTAAAATCTCTTATTCAGAGTACATAAGCAACAATGCTTAAAGAACAGTTATAGATCTAATGGTTTTAATCAACTGCTACTAATGAGAAAGGATGTGGAAAATGAATCCCCTTTTAATTAAAGTAACAGCGATGCCGCCGATTAATAATTTTTAATGTTATTTAATTATTTAATTGTGTATTTAATATTGAAAACGTTGATGCTACCAGGGAAGAAGATGGCTATCGGTCCCCTTTTAACAAAGTATTAAGCTAAATTAGTTCTAAGGAACCAGGTAGTTTTTAATCTGTTCATGTGATCATTTTTTTGTATGGTTTTACTGTTTATGAGATCTTACTTGTGTTTAAAGACTATGGTCTAAATAAACAGTTCTCTCTCTCTCAGTGCTGGATCTTGGTGCCCAGCACTGACTCTGAAAACTACTTACAACTGTACTTACCAGTAACCCAATTTTCTCCCATAGGAAATCATTGACTTTTTCTGTGAAATATCTTCTGTCAATTTCTGCAATCTTTAAATATTCTTTAAAAATCGTATAATATCTGAAAACGTAATTACTTACCTGTTTTGGATAAAGGTCCCAGTACTGAGTCTAGGCACCCAGTACTGGATTACAAAAGTAACGAGAACATTCGATACCTGCAACGTGAATTTTCTGCCATAGGGAATCATTGACTGTTTTCTATGAAATATTTTCCAAGTGTCAACTTTTAAAATAGCAAAATATTGTCTAAAAATCATCACAGTAATTAAGTCGACTTTTATCACTTGATTCCAAGTACTGACCCAGGACTGAATCTAGGATCCAGTCCTGGAATTCCAAAAGTAATCCTAAAAGTAATCTATGGCAAATAACATGAAACTTCCATTGAGCTCAATGCATTATTGTGTTTAAAATAGTTTTGCCTATTGCAACCACTTGTAACTGTTTACATAAGTCAATAGCATATTGCAAAAGTATTTATATAAAGCATCTCATTCTGAGAAAGTATATTTTAATTCCAATTGTTGGTTCTAAAATAAAACAAGCATATTTTTTTATATATAAACCATTGGCCTAGAGTTCAGTTATTGAGTGTGTGAGACCATTTGCTGACCGAGTGTGTACAACAAATGCTTTGCACTGTCCTCTGATACGAACCCCCAAGCCCCGGGGACCACCACCTCCCCGGTGCTTTGCTAATGTTGGGAGGGGGGGCCGCGTGGCCCCCCTCCTGAAGCCAGTGATGGCCCTGAGGACCGCCACCCCCCAGGGCCGGCTCCTGCAGTGTCCCAGGGTGCCCACCCCCAGGACACTGCTGTTTGCAATGACAGGGCAGGATCCTCGCGGCTCCTGCCCTGTCATTGCACACTGTTTGGGTTTTGAAAGCGAAAGCAGGAAACCTGCTCTCGCTTTCAAAATCCAAACCACATTGATTTTCCACATGGGGAGCTGCATCTTAGCAGGAGGCCACCAGGAACCTCCAGTATGCGCCAGGGAGCTGCGTTGCAGAGAGTTATACAGAGGCCACGCCCCTTTTTACACCTTTCTGCAACGCAGCTCTGTGGCTCTTACTTGAGGCACCTCGTGGGATAGTTGGACTCCAGGGACTGTCAGGATTCAAGGGGACTTTATCCCCCAACTCAAAACGCGTCACGGGGTGCGTCTGCACAGTGGTGAAGGAAGGGGGCGGGGCCTGAGGTGACATGTTTGCAAACACGCCCTGTGGCGCATTTTAAGTTGGGGAATTAAGTCCCCTTTAATCCGGAGGGCCCGAGGGTGCCAACTAGGCCTCTAGGTAACTCCAGTAAGCACCACAGGCCTGCGTTGCAGAGGTGGTCCAGGCCACGCCCCCATTTACACCTGTGGTGCTTACTGGAGGTACCTAGTGGGCTAGTTGGACCCCAGAGACCCTCAGGATTCAAGTGGACTTAATCTCCCAACTTAAAATGGCCACAGGCCGTGTTTGCACACTGGTGAAGGGAGAGGGGGCCTGAGGTTACTTGTGTACAAACGCGCCCGTGGCCATTTTTAAGAGTTAGTTTTAATCCCCCTACCCTAATATGTACCAGGGACTTACAGAGGAGGTAATGCCAATTACAGGGTACGCCAACGCATAGTGTTCCCTAGTGTATGTAGGTGTTTTCACTGTATTCTAAGTGTCTAAGCATAGCACTGGCTCTAGGCCTGGTTAGTCAGATTCAATTACCACCAGTACCAGTCTGAAAAAGTTGGGCACAGGAGGCATTTCTGCTCCTCTGTTTATTTCTGCACATCTCTTCTTCCTGCACTTTTCTTCGTCTTTGTGGACTTCTGTTCCTTCTTTCTGCATTTATTTTTGTCTTTCTGTGCGTTGTTTCTTCTTTCATCACATGTCCTACCTCTGTAGGCATAGTTAGAAAGGAATATGCTACTTACCAGTATGCATCTGTTCTTGGCATGTAGAGCTGCAAATCTATACACTGTGCATACATCGCCATCTGGTGTTGGGCCCGGATGTTTGCAGTTTGTTTTTCCTCTTGGAAAGTCTTTGGAAGTCACGAGGTCGGTGACTCCTCCCTTGGTTCGTATTGCGCAAGGGCTTCGGCTCCATCCTCGGATTGTTTTTCGCCAGCAGGGAAAGATGGAGCGTAGTAGTAACAGTAAAGAAACCCATGTGTGTTGTATCTAAATAAGATAAAACTGGAACGGATACAGGTAGCCGGGGAGGTGGGTGGGCGTGTATAGATCTGCAGCTCTACATGCCAAGAACAGATGCATACTGGTAAGTAGCATATTCCGTTCGAGGCATCTGAGCTGCAGATTATACACTGTGCATAGATTATATAGCAGTACCCAACCCTAGCGGCGACCACCGGCATCCGGTGCAGTTGTTTGGAACAGTGTTTTTAGTACAGCCTGGCCCACACTAGCTTGTTGCTTGGTTTGCACATCTACACAGTAATGTTTTGTGAAAGTGTGCGGTGTGGACCATGTTGCTGCTTTGCAGATGTCATCTAGTGGTATGTTTCCTAGATAAGCCATAGAAGCCCCTATCTTCCTTGTAGAGTGGGCTTTAGGGGGAACAGACAGCGTTCGTTTTGCTTTGTGGTAGCAAATCTGCATGCATTTTACAATCCACCTAGCTATCCCTGATTTAGAAATATGGTTGCCTTTATGTGGTGGAGAGAAGGAGACAAATAGCGGTTTGGTTTTCCTGAAAGGTTGTGTCCTTTGGATGTAGTAAAGTAAAGCCCTTTTAACATCCAGTGTGTGTAAAGCCCTTTCCGCAACGGTTTGAGGTTGTGAGAAAAAGACTGGTAATTCTACAGACTGGTTTAGATGGAATGGAGAAATGACTTTGGGTAGAAATTTCAGGTTGGTGCGGAGTACAACCTTGTTCTGATGCATTTGGAGAAAAGGTTCCTGTATAGTGAGTGCTTGTATTTCTCTAACCCTTCTGAGGGAAGTGATGGCCACTAGAAAAGCTGTTTTCCATGTGAGAAATTGGAGCTCACATTTATGTAATGGTTCGAAAGGGGGTCCCATTAACCGTGTGAGAACTATATTCAAGTTCCAGACAGGTGAGGGTGGTACTCTGGGTGGAATTACTCTTTTGAGGCCTTCCATAAAGGCCTTGATGGCAGGCACTCTGAAAAGTGATAGGTGCTGCCTGTTCTGTAAATAAGCAGCAATTACAGCTAGGTGTAACCAAATGGAATTATATGCTAGGTTACACCTTTGTAGATGGAGTAAGTAACATATAATGTGCTGTATGGATACATTTAAAGGATTGATTGTGTTGTTGTGGCAGTAAACAACAAATCTTTTCCACTTTGCAGCATAGCATGCCCTAGTAGTAGGGCGTCTAGCTTCCCTGATAATATTCATGTAATCAGGGGGAAGGTTAAGTTATCCGAATTCTAGGACCTCAGGAGCCAGATCGCAAGGTTGAGCTGAGCTGGGTCCGGGTGCCTGATCTCTCCATGGTTCTGGGTTAGGAGGCATGGTGAGAGGTGTAGCTTTTGGTGTGGTACTACTGAGAGTTCCAGCAGTGTGGTGTACCACGGTTGTCTGGCCCATGTTGGAGCTACTAGGATCAGTGTTAGGGAATGCTGTTGTAGCTTTCACACCACTAATGGAATTAGTGGGAGAGGTGGAAAAGCATATGCTAATTTGTTTGACCAGTTCATCCATATCGCATTGCCTTTGGACAATGGGTGTGGATATCTGGCGGCGAAGCTTGGGCATTTTTGGTTTTCGTGGGTGGCGAATAGGTCTGTGTGTGGATGCCCCCACTTCTGAAAGAACGGGTGAAGAACCTGTGAGTGAAGTTCCCACTCGTGGATCTGCTGCGTCTGTCTGCCATGGTGTTTTGGACTCCTGGGACGTGTTGGGCCAGGAGAAAGATCTTTTGTGGAATTGCCCATCTCCATATGCTCTGTGCTAATTGAGAGAGCTGTGGAGAATGTGTGCCCCCCTGTTTTTGAATGTAGTACATGGCAGTCATGTTGTCTGTGCGAATGAGGACTGCCTTGCCTGAAATCTGCGTCTGGAAGGATTTTAGGGCGAGGAAGATTGCCAGTAACTCCAGATGGTTGATGTGGAGTAACTTCTGTTGCGGCGTCCATGTGCCCTGTGCTGTGAGATGTAACAGATGAGCTCCCTAGCCGGAGAGCGATACGTCTGTTAGGATTATTTGTGGGACCGGGTCCAGGAACGGTCAACCTCTGGAAAGATTTGTGGTGTTCCACCACTGCAGAGAGCGATGAGTGCGACCGTCTACCAACACCAGATCTGTCAGTTGTCCCGGGGCCTGGTTCCACTGGCGCGCTAAGCACTCTTGGAGTGGACGCATCTGGAGTCTTGCATGGGGCACTATGAAGATGCAAGAGGCCATCATCCCTATCAGTTGCATAAACACTCTTGCTGGGAGAGAGTGTTGACATATGAATTTGTGACGCAGAGCCTGTATTTTTGCAATCCTGGCAGGATTGGGATAGGCTATGGCTTTTGAGGTGTCTATGGTGGCACCGAGGTATTGTTTTGTGTGTGATGGTACCAGGTGGGATTTTTGATGGTTCACCGTGAAACCTAGCTGGTGAAGTAGTTGGACTGTAGCGGCGGTATGTTGCACACATTGTTCGTAGGACGTGGCTTTTATTAGCCAGTCGTCCAGATACGGGAAGACGTGAATGTGCTGTCTTCTGAGGTGTGCAGCCACTACTGCTAGGCACTTGGTGAATACCCTTGGTGCTGTTACCCCGAACGGGAGCACCTTGAACTGGTAGTGTTGCCCGTCCACCACAAATCTGAGGTACTTTCTGTGAGACTGGTGTACTGGGATGTGAAAGTATGCGTCTTTCAAGTCCAGAGTGGTGAGAAAATCGTTCTGGGAGAGGAGTGGAAGAACCTGTTGAAGGGTTACCATGTGAAAATGGTCCGAATGTATGTAAGTGTTTAGAGGTCTGAGATCTAGGATAGGTCGTAGAGTCTCGTCTGTCTTTGGAATCAGAAAGTACAGGGAGTAGACCCCTAAATGTTGTTGATTTATGGGGACCTGCTCTATGGCTCCTTTTGCAGGAGGGAGATCACCTCCTGTTTTAGCAGCGTAGTATGTTCTTGAGACATAGGGCGGTGCTTGAGTGGAATGTTTGGGTGGGTAGATGTTAATTCTAGGCAATACCCTGACTGAATAATTTGTGTCACCCATCTGTCTGAGGTGATTGTGTCCCAGACGTGAAGGAAATGTTGTATTCTGCCCCCGACCGGAGTGGAATGGTCTGGAGGGAGCGGGGGAAAGTCATTGAGTAGTAGGTGTGGCAGAGCGGGCGGTATTTGTTTTGCCTCTGCCCTTATTATTATTGCCTCTGTATCCGCCTCTTTGATAACCCTTTGTGAAGGTAGATTGAGGAGGGGATTTGTAGGACGTGGATGCACTATCCGAGTAGCCGCCTCTGCCCGTGCCTCGAAAGGAAGAGCGGCGAAAGGAGCGCCTAGGAGAGTGTGACTGTAGGGCTCCCATGGATTTCGCCGTGTCAGTATCTTTTTTAATCTTTGAGGGCTTCATCAACTTTTGGGCAAAATAGAAGATCTTGGTCGAATGGGTGGTTCAATATAGAGGCTTGTACCTCAGGTTTAAAACCTGAAACTCTGAGCCAGGCATGGCGACGGAGAAGGACACTTGTGTTTTATGGCCCTGGAGGCTGTATCTGCTGCATCTAGGGCACAGCGAATAGAGGTATTAGTTATTATTTTCCCCTCTTGGATCAATTCATTGGCCCTGTTCTTGTATTTTTCAGGGAGATGGTGCATGATGGCCTCTAACTCATCATAATGCGCCCTGTCGTATCTGGCCAATAGCGCTTGCGTGTTGTGACGCAGTGCGCTTCCCTGACGCGTCTAGGAGCTTGGACTCTTTGTCAGGTCGGGGCGCTTCGCCTGACGCCTGAGAATTTGAGCGCTTCCTAGCTGTAGATACCACTAGGGAATCCAATGGTGCAGGGCCTTTAATGTATGAAGGGTCTGTGGGGGCGGCTTTGTATTTTTTCTCTATACAGGGGTTTAGGACCCTGGCCCTGACTGGGTCTTTAAAGACCTCCGGTGCATGTTTAATCACTCCCTTTAACATAGGTAGGATGGCAGTAGACCTATGTGCGTTGTCAAAGGTGTCTAGGAGAAAATCCTCCTCCACTGGGTCAGTATGTAACTCCACCCCATGGTAGTGTGCCGCCCTTTGTAACAGGTGGTGAAAACCTAAAGGAATCTTCAGGTGGGGATGGCCTAGATGGCTAAAGGTCATCCTGTGGGACATCTGGGATGTCCGGATTATTATAGTTGTCCCATGGGTCTGCAGATCCACATCTGCTGGATCATAATATGGGTCTCCTAAATCGTCTGGGAAAGGAGACAAGGTTGGGGAAAGATGAGGCGGGGGTGGCGGTGGAGAGGGTGGTGGAGGAGGAGGAGGGGAAGGCACTCTGAAAGGGGAGGTAGCAGTGTCTTTCCTCTGTGGAGGTGGAGCTGGTTTGTCCAAGTGTCTTTTGTGGACAACGTCAAATGTCCAGTTTTTGGATCCTTGGTGAGTGTCTTTTGGAGAGGATCCGGTGTGAAAAGTTCTTGCGACACTGGTTGTTGGGTCGGCGTTGAAGTTTTCGGGGCAGACTGCTTTTTAGGCTTGTCTAAGCCGTGCTTCTTTGGGAACTCCGATTTTTTGGTCGGTGCCGAAGAAGGCTTCGGCACAGGAGTGTCGGTGCCGAGGGCCTTGTGATGTTTGGTCGGCACCGGAAGGGCAGGTTTCGACACCGAAGGCTTTGGGTACTGGGTTCGGTGTGGAGATGGAGGCCGATCTTTTCTTCGGTGCTGAAGGGTGTTTTTCGGTACCGCTGGTAGGCTGGCTCGAGCCCGAGCTGCCGGAAGGCTTAATAGGCTTCTTTACCAGGCCCAAAGGCGGGGTGTGAGAAGCAGTATCCTTGGTCTTGCCTAGGCCCGAAGGCGAAGGTGTGACCGAAGCCTTTTTGGATATCTGCGTGGGAGGGGGTATTGTACTCACGACCCTCTGCGCCGGGGTGATGTCCTCCACATCTGAGTCATCGGCCTCGGAAGCACTGACGAGGTCATCGTCCTCTTCTTCGATGTTCTGCTGTCCCGGAGCTTCGACGTCGTCCCCGAAGATGTCGACTGGAGCGGAGGTCGAGGAGTGCGCCATGTTGCGTCTAGCCCGTCGATCTCGAATAGTCTTTTTAGAGCGAAAAGACTTGCAGGCGAGACAGTCTCGGGCCTCGTGTTCAGGGGAGAGGCAGAGGTTGCACACCTCCTGAAGATCGGTGTGGGGAAACTTGGACCCACATCAAGGGCACTTCTTGAAAGGAGTTCTTTCCATCAGCCGAGACCGGAGCCGGAATAGGCCCGAAGGCCGCCGTAGACGACCGGAATCGAAGTGCCGAAGAGAAGGTGATTAAGATGATTTATTATCTGAAGGAGCTCGATGAGCGAGGATTTTTGCGTCGATCGTTGAACTGGGAAAGTTCGGAACCGGAGCGCGAAGTATTACATCCGAGCCCGATGGCGGAAAAAAAAAATCTGAGGATGGAGCCGAAGCCCATGCGCAATACAAACCAAGGGAGGAGTCACCGAACTCGTGACTTCCAAAGACTTTCCAAGAGGAAAAACTAACTGCAAACATCCGGGCCCAACACCAGATGGCGATCTATGCACAGTGTATAATCTGCAGCTCATATGCCTCGAACCTAGCATTTAAAAAACCTTTGAAATTCACTGAAAAAAACATAGGTTTTAGGTACCGAATAGTTTACCTGTCGGTGTAGTTTTACAGCTTGAAGATCTTTCTGGATTCACTATGCTGTGCATTATTCCGCGATCTGGTGGTTGGGTCCGGATTCGTAATCTTTTGGGTTTTTTGGGTTTTTTTTGTAGCCCAGGTGGGCGTCGACGTCCCACCATTTGGTGTACCGCTCGTGACGTCGGCGTGCTTCCTGCGGAAGTCCCACCTTTGGGGCGCCACCTTCGGGTTCTTTTTTCCCTTCCTTTCTCTCTTTTTTTTTTTTTAACCCTAGGCGTTAAGTACCTTCCTTATATATCCTCTCAGTTTTATTCCTGTTATTTCAGTCTTTGTCCTTCCACCCTTTTTCCTCCTGCCTCATCTTCCTGGCAGAGGTGGGTGGGTTCGCTAGTGAATCTAGAAAGATCTTCCAAGCTGCAAAACTACAGCGACAGGTAAGAAACTATTCATTTTGCAGCGTGACTCTTTCTGGATTCACTATGCTGTGCATAGATTTTGTAGCGGTTTGTTATTTCTGTGGCGGCTGGGTGGAAGATGAGCGTTGTTCGTTGAATATATGTTGAAGCACCTTCTGTCCTACTTGTGCTTCCTTGTTCATCTGTATATCCACGCAGTAGTGCTTGGTGAACGTGTGCAACGAAGCCCATGTTGCCGCTAGGCATATGTCTTGAATGGGTGTATTTGCCAGAAATTCCCTTCTTGCTTGTGGAGTGTGCCCGTGGCCCCTCGGATAGTTCTTGCCCCACCTGTTTGTGGCAGAATTGTATTGTTAGCGCAATCCATCGTGCGATGGTGCTTTTTGGTCACTGGTCTACCCAGGAAGCTTGTTGCGAAGGACAAAAAACGTTTTTGTTTTCCTGTGTTCTTTTGTCCTCTCGATGTAGTGCATCACCGCCCTTCTAGCGTCTAGAGTGTGTAGTGCCCTTTCTGCGCTTGTTGCTGGGTCCTGTAAGAAACCTGGTATTTGAATTGTTTGATTTAAATGGAATGCGGACACCACCTTTGGCATGAAGTGTGGATCCGTTCTCATTACGACCCTGTCCTTGTGTATCTGGATGTAGGGCTCTTGCAGCGTTAGCGCTTGCAACTCGCTTACTCTGCGCAGTGAGGTTATTGCCACTAGAAAGGCTGTCTTCATTGTTAGCATTGGAGGGAGGCCTTGTGCATGGGCTCAAAGGGCGCTTTCATAAGTTCCGTCAGGACTATGTTGAGGTTCCATGCCGGAGGCGGCATCCTCTTTGGTGGCGCTATTCTTTTTGCCCCTTCCAGGAATCTCTTTAGTACCCGTGACGTAAACAAGCTTCCTCCTGTCTCACCTCGTGTGTAAGCCACGATCGCCGCTAGGTGTACCCTCATGGACGATGAGCAAAGTTTCGCCTTTAGAAGGTGTGTGAGGTATCCAAGCACCGTTGATTCCTTTGTCATTTTTCCTTGCAGTTTATTTTTGCTGCACCACATTGTGAACCTTTTCCACTTTTCCCCATAACATTTCCGTGTTGTTGGTCTCCTTGCCTCCCGCAGCACTCACATAGTACCTTGGAGGTAGTTTAAGGTGTGGGAACTATGTCTTCAGGAGCCAAGCTGCCAGTCCGAGGCTCTCTGCCTCTGGGTGTAGAACCTCTCCGTTCTGCATGGAGAGCAAGTCCTTTCTTCTTGCGAATTTGTGTGAAGGTCCCTGGGCCATTTCCACTATTTGTGAGTACCATGTCTGTCTCGCCCACTGTGGTGCCACCAGGATCATTGTCATGTTGCTGGTCTTGCACTTGTTGAGTACCCTGTGTATCAGTGATATTGGTGGAAAAGCGTATGCAAATTAGCAGGGCTACCGTTCTCCTGTCGCTGGGCATGACTGTTTTGTCTAAGGTGTTGATCTGCGCTCCCAGGAAGATCTTCACCTGTTCTGGTTCCATTGATGACTTTCCCCAATGTATCGAGAACCCCAGGCTTGTTAGTGTTCTTGTCACCCGCTCTGCGTGCTCCTCGCACTTGTCGCGAGTACTTGCTTTGATCAGCCAGTAGTCTAGGTAAGGATACACATGAATCCCTTCTCTCCTTAGGTACGCTGCTACTGCTGCAAGGCATTTTGTGAAAACCCTTGGTGCGGACTTTAGACCGAATGCCAGGGTTGTAAATTGGTAATGGTCCTGGTTGATGTTGAACCTTAACAGGTTCTTGTGGCGCCTGTTCATCGGGATGTGCAGGTAGGCATCTTTGAGATCCACGGTGGACATGAAGTCTCCGCCTTGTATTTGAGGTAGCACTTCTTGTTGCGATGTCATTTTGAATTTTTGCGTCTTTATGAATTTGTTTAGGAATCGTAGATCCAGGATGGGTCTTAGTGTTGCGTCCACCTTTGGGACCAGGAAGTAGTTTGTGTACACTCCCTTGTTCCTTTCTCTGCATGGCACTGGTTCTATGGCCTCCTTTTGGAGTAGTTGTTGTGCCTCTTCCCTGAGTTGAGCAAGCTCTTGACCAGAGCGTTGTCTTCACTTTGGTTTCCTGTTTGGAGGCCTTTTCTCCAACTCTATGCAGAATCCGTACTGTATGACGTGGAGTATTCATTCGTCTGTGGTTATTTTTTGCCATTGTTGAAGGTAAAGTCCCAGTCGTCCGCCTACCAGTGTTGTATGCTCGTAGGCGCTTGTTTCGTGTACCCCCCTCACTGTGTTCATTTTGCGCTTCACCCCTCGGTGTATACTGGGAGTGAGCGTCTCCTTGCGTGCAAAGTCACTTAGAAGAGGGTTGGTCTCCCCCTCTTCTTCTTTGGCCACGTCCGTTTCCCCTCCCGCGAAAGGACTGGCCTCGAGGTTGGTACTGCCAGTTCTGCTTCTGCTGTCCTTGTTGGCTGTGACTGTCACCCTGCTGTCCTTGCTGGAATGCTTGGTGTGACGTTCCCTGCTGGTTACCTCCCCTTCCGTAGGGTCTCCGAGCTGGGGTGCCTCTTCTCATCCCTCTGAATTGCAGGGCCCCCATGGACCTTGCCGTCTCATTTTCCTTCCTCAGTTGGGAGAGCTTCTCATCCACCGATGCCCCGAACAGCGTTTCACCGTTGAAAGGGGTGTTCAGTATGTTGTTCTGGACCTCTTGTTTGGGCCTGCCTCCTTTCAGTGATCCCAATGGCCATTAGTCTGCTCGAAGTCTCAGCCCCGTCCAATGCAGTCTTAATGCATGAGTTGGCGATATTCTTCCCCTCCTCCACTAGATGGAAAGCCCTTTGTCGGTACTCTTCTGGGAGATGCTTGACTAGTTCCCCCATCTCATCCCAATGCTGGTACTGGTGCCTGTTCAGTAGCGCATTAGAGTTTGCCATGCGCCAGTGCATTGCGGCGTTTCTTTCAACCTTCCAGTGAGGTCCATCCTTCTGCTCTCCTTATCAGGAGGTGGTCCCGAGGTCGCCGGCACATTGGCTCTTCTCCTGGCCGTGGAAGCAATGACGGAGTCGGCAGTGACCGATCCCTTGATGTAAGGATGATCCTGCGAGGAGTGCTTGTACTTCTTTTCCGTTCTGGGCGTGATGGACCGGCATGTTGCTGGGTCTTTAAACGCCTCCTTCCCTTGGTTCATCACGGTTTGGAGCATGGGGAGGAACTGGCTCCTCGTCTGGATGGGGAGCAGAGTCTCGAGTAGGAAATCTGCTTTCGGCTTCTCCTCGTCTAATTTCACTCCAAAAGCCGCTGCAGCGCTCTTGACGACCATGTTGTATGCTCAGATGTCGTCTGGCGGCGAAGGCCTCGAAGGATAAGTCTCCACGGGCTCTTCGGGATTTTCGGTGTCGATGTCCTGCCATTCCAGCTCCTGAGTCGTCGACGGCGCCGAGCCGTAGAACGACTGCTGATCCTCTTTTTCATCTTCTCCCTCATAGTAGGGGCCCTCATAGTAGGGGCCTTCTTCCTCCTCTTCCGGATCCTTCGACAGCTCTTCGGCATCTAATTCTTCCTGTTCCTCGATCTCGACTACCTCCGTCGGTGGGATCGTTGGGATCTTGAATTTCTTCATTTTTTCGTCAAACTCCTTCCTCTGAAGGATGCTCTCCATCTCCGCCTCGAGCCTTCTCTTTTTCTTCTCCATTTCGGAGACTTGTTCGGCGCCGACTGCAGGTCTCTTTGACTGAGCTTGCGTCGTCGCGGCCTTGTCTTTCGTCGCCGACCGCCCCACCTCGTGGGCCTGTTTCGACGAACTGTCTTTCGGCGGCCTTCGGCACCTGGGAGTCCTTCTCGAAGGATCCACTGGGCCTTCTGTCTTTGGATCCACTCGCGGTCGTCGAGCTTTTCGGCGCCGGTGTTCCTTTTGAGGACTTTGACTGTTTTTCGAGAGTCACTTTCAGATTTTCGGGGCCCTTTCGGGGGTTTCGCACTCGACGTGTCTCTTACCTCGTCAGGCCTTTTCTTATCGGTCTCTGCGACCGTGAAGACATCAGGTCCTTCGGCGATGTTGTCCTCATCGTCGGTGGAGAGGCCCAGATCGTACAGCGACGGGGCCTTACCCATACCTTCCATGTTGAAGTTGGCTCTCCTCTGTCTCTCTCTCACCCGGGGTGTCTTCGGTGTGAATGCGGAACAGGCGTTGCAGTCCTTGCACTCGTGGTCGATCGGCAGGCAAAGGTTGCACACCGGATGTTGGTCCTTCTGCGCGTACTTGTGGTGGCAGTTAGGGCAGAATTTAAATGGTGTCTTGTCCATTACGCTCAGAGTCCCTGAATGCGCATTTTCCTATGGGCGTCGAAGAATTTCGAGGATCTCCTCCTTCGCCGTCCCGGCTATAATTCCTTCCTCTCTGTAGTCTTCTGTATATTCTCCTTCGATGAAACTCGCGTATTTTCCTTCTTCCTTCTTTTAAAACTCTGGAGCTTCTCGATGATCCAGACCCAACTGCGGAAAAAAGAATCTGAAGATGGCGCCCCAAAGGTGGGACTTCCGCAGGAAGCACGCCGAGGTACACCAAATGGTGGGACGTCGACACCCACCTGGGCTACAAAAACCCCCCCAAAAAACAAAAGAAAGACTACGAATCCGGACCCAACCACCAGATCGCAGAATAATGCACAGCATAGTGAATCCTGAAAGATTCACGCTGCAAAAATTAGAATTATAAATTAGCATTTAAAAAAACCTTTGAAATTCACTGAAAAAACCATAGGTTTTAGGGAAAGTTAGTTAGTTGGAAATTTCACTCGTACAAAACCAGAGAAACTCGCCCGTTATAGTTAGTTCAGCTAACTATAACTCGCGCCCCCGCAATGCACTGCTGATGACGTCACATATTACATCACTCATGACATGGTCAGTGACATCACTGACATCACTGATGACATCCATGTGATTGCATGCATCTTCTCACACCCTAATATAACTTTAGATACACCCACTCTAAATTACAGACTGCCATTGTCAAAACCATAGACACTCCAACACCAATAACTACATATCCACTCACTGATTCTTAGGCCTACACACATGTCCCCTCACTCACCCGTACAGTCACTCATACTTACAGTCACTCATACTTACGGTCACTCAGTACAGGACTATCAGATACACTCATACACCTATATAGAAACATACACACACTGCCACTCAACCATAGAGGTACTCACACACCTAGTCAGTCATGCAAATAACTAATCACACTTCCATTTACTCACTTATACAGTTATACACACACCAGCTCACTTACTCATACAAATACTAGCACATTCTTACGCTCTTATACAATCACTGATACAAGTACACACATCCATACAGCTACTCTCATAATCACACACTAACGTATAGCCATTTATATATTCTAACACATATATACTGCCTTTCACATATGTAGTTAGTCACACATGTACAGAGATATACATTCACTAACACACCCATACACAGTCACACACCCATACAGTCCATCACAGATGCACTCTTGAAACCATGCACCCAGTGAATCACCCACTCACACATCTATGCACAGTCACACACACACACTATCTGTATGGGTGCCTGAGTTTGTGTGGATACTCAGACAACCAATCAATAACTGACACTCATGTACCTATTCACAAACCCATGCAGCCGCTTACACAACAGACTGACAGATATTCACACATTTTAGTCACTAACCCATGCATTCAGTAGGATACATTTAATCACTCACTTATAGTCAGTCACGCACCTACTAAATCATCCATTCAGACACTTATACACCCACTCATTCTTCAATACCCCTTTCCCTATAAATATTAAACATATTTAAACTTTACAGAAAGACAGTCACTGGATGATGTCATCAGTGATGTCATTGGAGATAGTGATGTCAGTGATGTCACTGACCAGGTCATGAGTGATGTAATATGTGACGTCATCAGCAGTGCATTGCGGGGGCGCGAGTTATAGTGAGCTGAACTAACTATAACAGGGGAGTTTCTCTGGTTTTGTACGAGTGAAATGTCCAACTAACTAACTTTCCCATAAACCTATGGTTTTTTCAGTGAATTTCAAAGGTTTTTTTAAATGCTAATTTCTAATTATAACGTGCCTGAAACCTATGGATTTTTAAGTGAATATATATCGAATGGGTTCCTGTGTATGTTGGATTTATAACGGCCGGCCCGGTCGTGAAAGAGGCCCCCGCTGTTGCGGATCCATGTCTAAACCAGATGGTGTCGGACGAAGGAAGAAGGAGCTGACGTCTACAGGGGATGCCAGTCTCGTGCTTCAATTGACATCAACAAAGCAGGGCAGTCTCCTGCCACGTTTGCATTTCAACCCACTTGGGGCTTCATTTATGTCGTCACTGAAGAAAAAGATAGCGCACCCATTTGGGAACACTTCTCACGCACTACTGATCCCAGAAGGCCATGGCAGTGGCCACGCCCACCTGGGCAGGGACTCATCATTCAAAGGTGCGTGAATACTGGCCTGCCTTTTTCCACAAGACAAACGCTGCTGAAGAAGGGACAATCCCGAAACATGTTTGGCGTGTAATTTTTGTGAAAGTGTATTCCTGACTGAGAGCCTGCCTGCATGATGGCCATTAAATGCAAGAAGCTTACCTACTTCTCGTGGCCTCATTTCGAATGGGTTCCTGTGTATGTTGGAGATATATATATATAAAAAAAATTGTGAAGAATTTTTAGTTGGGAAAACTATAGTCATTTTTTTTTTTTTTTATATTATACAGAAGTAGCACCCTTTGCGCACCTTACACAATGGCTGAGCGCATTCTGGAAGCCAATTTGCGGTCGTAACTTCGGCGTAATTTGTAAAGTATGAAATATCTTTAAATGGATTATAAATAAAAAAGTCTTCCTTTAAGTTTTTGTCTGAATTTATTAATAAAAGTATTTTTAAAGTATTATTTTCAATATAATTTCGACAAAAAATTATTCCATTATTATTGGATTCTGAGGTTAGGAGGGATGGCCATTTTGCTTGATCTGTTTTGCAGGATTTTGTGGTCTAGTCAGGTGGACACCCTCCTCCGGGTGAGGTACGGCTTGGGAATTCTATTCAAAAGGTGAGGAATCCACAGGCAGAAGTATCCATCAGAAGAACAAGTTACTTACATTCGGTATCGCTTTTTCTGGTGGATACAATATCTGCCTGTGGATTTCTCACCGTCCCACCCGCCTCCCCGTTGTCTACCAGTTTCTAACAAAAAGATGCTATTACTGTTTGGCATGAATGTTTTTAATATGTCTTAATCATGCGTATGTTTTAATAGCGATAAATGCTTGATCTGTTGCATGTGTGATACATTATACTATGTATACATGTGAAAATGTCTCGGTCTGCCCGTTTGCCTCGGTGGCACGGAAAAAATAGGTGGAACGGACGTCAGCACGCCGAAGAGGTCCTCTTATGGCTCCGATGACGTCATACGGTGTCGCAAGGGGAGCCGTGCTATTAGGGCGTCCTCATCGATGTGGGAGAGCTAGGAAAGCATTTCCGTGGAATTCTGGTGCAGGGGATATTCACCCAAGTATTCAGGCTAGTCCTTTAAGAGCAACTGTTTATGTTGCCACTCAAGAAACGGAATCCAGCGATACGAGGGCAGAGGCCCTGCAGATGGTACACGAGGTGGGGTGCCCAGTCGTGTGCACCGGCGGGGCAGCGAAGTGACAAGCACCACAGCCCACAAAAAAGGTAACGAGGGCACTAACACAGGATCTTCTCTTTGTATCTGGCAGGAACAACGAGGTTAAAATGCCCTAGTTCCAAAATATAGAATTAAAACGGTCTTCAAGGAGGACCTGTGATGCCGCTTCTGCCTCTCGTACCCTGGAGGCAGCTGAATATGCTACTTACCAGTATGCATCTGTTCTTGGCAAGTAGGGCTGCTGACATTCATATCTGTGCATAGATCGCCGCCTAGTGTTGGGTCCGGATGATTGCACATTGTTGTCCTGGAAGAGTCTTTGAAGTATCCTGAGATAGGTGACTCCTCCCCTGGACCACAGTGCGCATGGGCATCCTCTCCATCCTCAGATTGTTTTTCGCCATTGTGGCAGTGATGGAGTAGATACAGTAAGTGATGACCATGCTATACAGTAATTCTGAGAGCTGCAGCCGCTACAGGCGCCGGGGAGGAGGGTGGGCGATATGAATGTCAGCAGCCCTACATGTCAAGAACAGATGCATACTGGTAAGTAGCATATTCAGTTCGAGGCATGTGGGCTGCAGAATTCATATCTGTGCATAGATTATATAGCAGTCCCTCCATTAGCGGCGGCTGCCCGTGCCAGCTGCAGCAGTCTGAAAAAGAGTTTTGAGAACAGCCTGTCATACAGCTGCCTGCTGTTTTGAGTGTACATCTACGCAGTAGTGTTTGGTAAATGTATGTATAGTGGACCATGTGGCTGCTCTACATATTTCCTGCAAAGGAATGTTTCCTAGGAAAGCCATGGACGCCCCTAACTTTCGTGTTGAGTGGGCTCGTGGGGGAATCGTTAATGTGCGTTTAGCTTTTTGATAGCAAATTTGAATACATTTAACGATCCATCTGGCTATCCCTGCTTTGGAAATGGCGTTGCCCTTGTGTTGTGGAGAAAAGGCAACGAAAAGTTGTTTTGTCTTCCTAAAGTCCTTAGTTCTGTCTATATAGTACATGAGGGCCCTCTTTACATCTAGTGTATGGAGCATTCTCTCTGCGACATTTTGTGGACTTGGAAAGAAAACTGGCAGTTCAATAGTCTGATTCATGTGGAACTGCGATATCACTTTAGGCATGAATTTGGGGTTGGTACGTAGTACAACTCTGTTTGCGTGAACCTGTATGAATGGCTCTTGAATGGTTAGTGCCTGGAGTTCACTAACTCTTCTTAACGAAGTGATTGCCACTAAGAAAGCTACTTTCCAGGTGAGGAATTGAATCTCACATGAATGGAGAGGTTCAAAAGGTGGACCCATTAATCTGGTGAGGACCACATTGAGGTTCCACACTGGTGCCGGTGGGTGTCTCGGGGGAATTACTCGTTTGAGTCCCTCTAAGAAGGCTTTGATGGCAGGCACTCTGAATAAAGAGAGGTGCTGCCTGTTTTGAAGATAGGCTGCTATCGCGGTTAAATGTATACGTATGGAGTTGTATGCCAGATTGCATCGGTATAAGTGCAAGAGGTAACATGATGTTTTGAATGGATGCGTCCAGCGGGTTAATGTCATTGTTGTTGCAGTAAATGACAAACCTTTTCCATTTAGCCGCATAGCAAGCTCTGGTTGTGGGTCTCCTGGCCTCCTTGATGATATCCATACAGTCAGGTGGCAGGTTTAGGTAGCCAAACTCTAAGACTTCAGGAGCCAGATTGCCAGGTTCAGCTGTTGCAGATCCGGGTGCTGAATTTCGCCATGGTTCTGCGTTAAAAGTGCGGGTGTGATCCGCAGCCTTTGATGCGGCACCACGGAAAGTTCTAGAAAGGTGGTGTACCATGGTTGGCGTGCCCATGTTGGAGCAACTAGGATGAGTGTCGGTGAGTGTTGTCGCAGTTTGCGTGCCACTAACGGTATTAATGGCGCTGGGGGAAAAGCGTACGCAAATCTGCCGGACCAGTTCATCCGTATCGCATTGCCCTGTGACTGCGGATGTGGGAACCTGGCGGCAAAGCTTTGGCATTTTGCGTTTGTTTGTGGCGAATAGGTCTATCTCTGGATGACCCCACTGTTGGAAGTACGGCTGGAGTACTGACGGATGTAGCTCCCACTCGTGCAGCTGGTGGCTGTGTCTGCTGAGCAGATCCGCCATCTGGTTGTCCTTGCCCGGGAGGTGTTCCGCCATGAGGAATATGTTCCTCTGAATGGCCCACTTCCACATGCTCTGAGCCAGATGAGACAACTGTGGAGAGTGTGTTCCTCCCTGCTTCTGTATGTAGTACATGGCAGTCATGTTGTCCGTCCGGATCAACACGACTTTGTTGCATAAGTGTACTTTGAATGCCTTCATGGCTAGGATGATTGCCATTAGTTCCAGAACGTTGATGTGCATCTTCTTTTGCTGAGTCGTCCATAGTCCCTGCACTGTGTAATGGAGTACATGAGCTCCCCAACCCTAGAGAGAGGCGTCCGCTGTCAGTATTATTTGTGGAACAGGCTCTTGGAACGGTCGCCCCTTGCAAAGGTTTTGTGGATTCCACCAATGCAGAGAGTTGTATGCCGGACCGCTCACCAACACTAGGTCTTTTAATTGTCCGTGAGCCTGATTCCATTGACGTGCCAAGCACTCCTGAAGAGGGCGCATATGTAGTCTCGAGTGCGGGACTATGAAAATGCAGGAGGCCATCATGCCTATCAACTGCATGAACACTCGCGCAGGAAGGGAGTGTTGAGGTTTGAACTTTGAGATCAGCAGTTGCATGCTGTTGATCCTCACTAAATTTGGCTGAGCTGTGGCTGCCAGAGTGTTTATGGTCGCTCCCAGGTACTGTCGTACGTGTGTGGGTTGTAGATGCGATTTTGGGTAATTTAGTGAGAATCCCAGATTGTGAAGGTGAATGGTGAGGGACATGTGGCTGGCACATTGCTGGGCTGACTTTGCCTGAACAAGCCAGACGTCCAGGTAAGGAGGTAAGGGAAGACGTGAATGTGTTGTCTCCGTAGATGTGCAGCCACTGTTGCTAGGCACTTGGTAAAGACCCTGGGTGCTATTGTTACTCCGAAGGGGAGAACCTTGAACTGATAGTGATGCCCCTGAATAGTGAACCTGAGATATTTCCGGTGTGATGGGTGTATGGGTATGTGGAAATACGCATCTTTCAAGTCCAGTGTGGCTAGGAAGTCTCCCTGACTGAGTAGCGGTAGAACCTGCTGTAGGGTGAGCATATGGAAATGCTCTGAGAGAATGTAGTGGTTGAGGGGTCTCAGGTCTAGTATAGGTCTGAGCGAACCATCCTTTTTTGGGATTAAGAAGTACAGAGAGTACACCCCTGTCCCCTGTTGGTTGACGGGCACGACCTCTATTGCACCTTTTTGCAGCCTACTTAGCACTTCCTGCTGCAATAATGCCAAGTTATTATTTATTGTTGACCTCTGAGGCGGAAGCCGGAGGACTGTATTTTGCTCTGTTTTTAAAAAATTTACCTGCATTTGTCACTGCTTTTAAAAACGAACTCACCTTCACTTGAAGCGCTTGCTAAACGCGCCGAGCAGCCCTCCTGACAAACCCTGATACAGCGGATCTTATCGCTGAGACAGGGTAACCCCTCTAACCGCCATCGCGGCTCGAAGGCGTGGACACACCCACAACGAGGCCACGCCCTCCACCTCCCCGCCGCAAATGGGTCGGCCATACCAGCGCAGCGGACGAGCGCAGCGGGAGCGCCGTTTGCGCGCCGAAGGCGCACCCAAGGCAAGCCCGTCTGCGCCCGTCCGCGCTCGGCCGGGCTCAGGGTCAGAACCCATGCCGGACCCAGCATCCAGTAGGGTAAGCTATTCGCGTCGGGACCTCCTCAGTCTCAGACCCTCCAATGACAGTTCATGCAATTATGTTTACGGGCTAGAAGGACCATTTTTGAACTGTTCACTCTGCCGCCCAGCTCAGCTGCAACTCCCTAGGTCTCCCGGCAGTCCTCCGACGCTGAAACTGGCTACTCTGAATTGTCGCTCACTCCCTATGCATGCGCTGCTCATCAACCACCTAATGGAAGACCACGAGCTAGACATTCTATTCCTCTCTGAAACATGGCTCACGGACCATTCGGATTCAGATGTTGTGCTAGCCCTCCCTCCGGGATTCCTCATCCAGTCCCAACCTCGTCCATCAGGCAGAGGAGGAGGACTGGCCATCATCCACCGGAACTACTTCTCCTGTAGAACCAATGACGCTCATATCCTGGACTCCGAAAGCCTGTACTTCACAATCCAGCTAGTGCCGACTAGCTCATTGTCAGGCCTCCTAGTCTATCGTTCCCCTGGCCATGCGGGCCCTTTTACCAACGCTCTCCTAGAGTCCATAGCGTCTCAGGCCCACTCCACATCTAACTTCTCGATACTAGGAGACCTCAATATACACTTCGATGACCCCTAGACACAGGGGCAGTCGAATTGATTTCAGAATTGGCTGCCTATGGTCTCCACCTCACCAACTCTGGAGCCACACACAAAGGCCACTTGCTCGACCCGGTGTTTACTAACATCCCCACCCTCAAAGCCAAAGAGTCCCGCCCCCTCCCGTGGACGGACCACTTCATGGTCCCTCTTCAATTACCAGGAGCCTTTAAGAAACCCCACAAACCCAGGACCTATACCAGGGACAGGGCTTGGTCCAGACTCTCCGCGGAGGCATGGTCCACAACCCTGAACTCTACTACCCCCACCCCTTCCGAAGATCCGGTCACCGCAGATAGTAAATTCAGGGAGTGGATTTCCACATCACTGGACTCCATCCTCCCCATAAAATCCCGTGAGGACAAAAACGGGAAACTAGGTTCAGCCCCCTGGTACACCCCGGAACTACAGTCTCTCCGCAAGAACTGCAAAAAAGCAGAGCGACTATGGAGGGAAGACTGGCTGCACGCCAGCAAGGAAGCCTATCAGAGGTCAGTGAGACTTTACAAGTCAACTCTGAAAATCACTAAAACCTCGCACTACGACGCCAGAATAAAAAATTCCACCAACTCGGCAAGAGAATCTTTTCTCATCGCCAAAGAGCTCTTGAAAATACCATCCCCCCCTCCTCCAACACATTCCCAGCGGATAGAAGTGACGAACTGGCAACCTACTTCAATTCCAAAATCGCCCAGATCCTAGCCTCCCTCCCCCCTCCTTGCCTGCTGAACCCCATGGACCATGATGCATCTACCAACCTTACAGGAAACAACAGGCATCCTCAGCTGACCGCTTTCAGGGCAGTAACTTTGGACAAAGTAGGCTCAACCATGGCCAAAATGAAAAGCGGCTCCCCGCTGGATCCCGCCCCCATTAGATTCCTGAAAACAGTAGCCCCTGCCATCGTGCCCACGATCACGGAACTAATAAACATCTCGCTCTCTCAAGGCTCGGAAGAGCGCAGTAGTTAAGGCACTTTTAAAAAAACCTCATCTGGACCCCGCCGACATGGCAAACTACCGACCAATCTCACTCCTTCCATGCGTCAGCAAAATGGCAGAGAAACTGGTCAATGGGCAACTGTCTCAGTTTCTAGAATCGAACAACCTTCTGCGGCAGTCCCAAACTGGGTTCCGCCCGGGCCACGGCACAGATACCGCCCTTCTCGCTGTCATCGAAGAGGCAAGGTGCATTCTGGATTCAGGAGGGTCAGTGGCAGTGATCCTCCTGGACCTCAGCGCAGCCTTTGACACGGTTAACCACCGTGTCCTTCTCCATCGGCTGGCCGTGGCAGGGCTCGCAGGCTCCGCGATTACTTGGATAGAATCCTTCCTTTCAGGGCGCTCGTTCCAGGTATGGGATGGCAATTCACACTCTGCCTCCCTCCCCCTCCTGAGCGGAGTCCCCCAGGGGTCCTCATTAAGCCCCACTTTGTTTAATGCTTACATGGCCCCCCTTGAGGATGTCGTCACCCCCTTCGGGATCAAGATAGTAAGTTATGCGGACGACACGCAATTGGTCGTCTCTCTCTCACACCTTGACAAACACCCAGACAACCTACTGAATTGCCTCCAGGAAATTCACCACTGGATGTGCGAGTCATCGCTCAAGCTAAACGGCTCAAAGACAGAAGTCATGCTTCTGGGCAAGCAATGGACATCCATCCCCTCATCGGTCTGGCCAGATGTTTTCGGGGAAGTTCCCACCCCGAAACAAGAAATCAAGACCTTAGGAGTCTGGCTGGAACCCGAGCTGTCGCTGAAAACTCAAGCAGTCAAAACAGCAGGCATCTGTTTCGGGCTCATGCGCTCCATCCGCAAGATCCTTCCACTACTTCCGCTCCCATCTAGGAAACTCCTGGTCCAAGGTCTGATCCTGGCGCGGCTAGACTACAGTAACCTGGTCTACCTAGGAGCTCCGGAAGCCACCATGGCAAAACTTCAGAGCACGCAAAATGCAGCTGCCCCGCTCCTTTTGAATCTCCCTTCCAGAGCCTCAGCCAGACCAGCGATCAAGGCCCTCCACTGGCTTCCTATTCGACAAAGGGTAGAATTTAAGGCCCTGTGCACCGCACACAAACCTCAATGGTCTTGGCCCTGCTATCCTGAGAGACCTGGTCACCCCTTACAAAGCCCCCAGATCCCTACGCTCGGACAATGAGCGGCTGGCCAACGTCCCTAGATACAGGAAGGCACGCACCGGCGGCCGTCGCTTTTCTGTAAAAGTCTCCTCCGGATGGAATTCACTTCCTCGCCCTCTGAGGACGGAACCCAGCCCTCTCCTGTTCCGGAAAAAATTAAAAACGTTGCTGTTCCCAAAATAAGGTCGCCTGTCCCCTCTGGTCTCTACAATGTTAAAGCGCGGGGATGCCTTCGGGTCACCAGGCGCTCTACAAATCGCTAAATAAATAAATAAGTGCTCTACGGACATAGGACGGTGATTTGGCGGTATGTTGGGTGGAGTGGACGTTAATTCGAGACAGTAATCGCGCTGGATAATATCCCTGACCCACCTGTCTGTGGTGATGGTTTTCCAGACCGACAGGAACTGTTGGAGTCCCCCCCCCCCCCCCCCCCCCCCCCCGACAGGTGTTATGTGGTCGGGGGGCAGGGAGAGGGTGTCACTGTTTGTTTTTGGGGGAGGACCTGGTGTTGCCGTACCCACGTCCTCTGCCTTTGGTGCTGGATCCACGATATCCACCTCTGTTGGTTTTATCATAGCTACTTTGTGTGCCCCCTTTATTGTACTGCTGCTGGGACCCCTGACCTCTAGCTGCTCCCCTATTCCCGGGGCGACGAAAGGAGCCAGTACGAAACTGCTGCGACTGCAGAGCCCCCATTGATTTTGCAGTTTCAGTGTCTTTCTTAATTTTTTCGAGGGTAGTGTCAACTTCAGGGCCAAATAAATAGTCTGGGTTGACCGGTTGATTTAAGATATTGTTCTGAATCTCAGGCTTGAAGCCTGAGATTCTCAACCATGCTTGCCTCCTCAACATGACGCTTGTGTTGATTGCCCTCGCCGCAGTGTCGGCTGCATCCAGTGCGCATTTGATGGACGCATTGGTAAGGAGTTGTCCCTCTCTGATAAGGAGCTCTGCTGCCTCTTTGTATTCATCTGGCAAATGTTGTAGCAGTGATTCTAGTGTGTCGTAGTGGGACCTATCATAACGGGCCAGGAGTGCCTGTGTGTTAGCAATGCGCCAGATGTTTGCCGCTTGCGCTGCAATCCGTTTGCCTGATGTCTCCAGCACTTTGGACTCCTTGTCTGGGGGAGGAGCATCACCCGTTGTTTGTGAGTGGGCTCTTTTGCGAGCATTAGCAACAACCATGGAGTCTAAAGGTAACTGACCCCTAATGTACATAGGGTCTCCGGGTGCAGGCTTGTATTTCTTTTCGATTCTGGGGTTCAGCACCCGTGCCATGGTTGTTTCTTTAAAAATGTCTTTTGCAGGTTTTAGAACTCCTTTTAACATTGGCAGAGTTTTGACAGTTTTTTCAGAGGAGGCGAAAGTGTCCACTAAGAAGTCTTCTTCTACAGTGTCAGAATGGAGTTCCACTCCATGATTGGCAGCAGCCCGTTCTATGAGGGCATTAAAGGCAGCAGTGTCCTCAGTGGGAGATGTCTTTATATTATAAAGCTGCGTGTCAGGAGTATCTGGTGCGGTACCCTGGTCGGTGGGGTCATCCCATGCCTGATCTGGGTCTTGCAAGTGATCATCAGGATCGATATCCCCAGGGTAGGTGGTATCATCCCCTACATAGTCCTCTCCTGGGTCTGCCTCTGAATGCGTAGGAGAAAAGGACGGTGGATCCTAATGGAAGGGTTGAAAATGTTCATGAAGCACTGGTTCTGATCCTGCCGGCAATTTGTGTTTTAGAGGAATTTTGTAGGAGTACAATCCCCTCTCTGGCGTGATTTTCCGCTTGCGGAGCATCAACCTACCAGTGTCGGCGTCGATAAAGTGTGCCTGTGAAGGCTCGATATCCGTTTGTCCAGTGGATGGGGACTGTATTTGGCGGACACGTGTCCGAATCTCGAACATTTTCGGCGCCGTGGGTGGCGGCAATCCAAACGTGATGTTCGCCGGCGCAGAGTGTGATTTTGCGGCCTTGTGCGTTTCGGGGCCCGACGTAGAGTGGAGGGTTGCCCGGTCCCTGATGCGTTGCAACGAAGCTGAGACCTGTTGCACGGTGAACGCAGATGGCGCCTTGGAACCGATCGGCACCTTGGAGGTAGGCGAAGCGGCAGACTTTTTTGCAGTCTTTGGGTCGTCGATCCGAAGGGAGGTATCGACGCTCGTCGGAGTCGATGACTTGGCAGGCGCCGCCGTCTTCGACGTAGACGCAGACTGGTTGGCCACTTTGACTTTGGTGGTTTGGGCCGTAATCTTCGGTGCCAGAGGCCGAGACGTAGTGTGGGGACAGAGGGCCTTCTTCTTCGGCTCAGCGCCCAGATCCGCTGCGGTGAGCTCGGCACCGAAATCTCTTTTGGTGCGGTCGGCGTCGAAGGAGTGGAGGGCTTCGAGCCGATCGCAACCATTTTCACTTTCGGTTTCGCTGAAGGGAATCCAGTCGTCTTCGATAATAATGGCTCCTGTGAAATGTTCGAGGCCGGGCCTGGAGGCGGGGCCGAAGAACCGTGAGATCGATCTTGGGTAAGGCCCGTAGGCGATCCCTCGACCTGAGCCTTATGACGACTTAGTTTTTCGGCCTCCGTATCGACGGGTTGGCCTAGATCTTCGCTGGAGCTATCTTCCTCGGCCCCAAGGCCCTCATCGTAGTCTAGCTCTTCGACGACTTCTTCTCCCTGAAAGATCACCTCATTGTCGTCTTCCGATCGTGAGTCGTGTTCGGAAGCAGGGCTGGAGTCTACGTCTTCTACGCTCTCGGCGTCTTCGTCCTCAGTGCTAAAGATGTTGGCCGGGGCAGGCGCCGATTGCTGCGCCTCCAATCTCGCTGCCCGTCGATTCTGGAGAGTCTTCTTTGAGCGGAACCGGGTGCAGGCCATACATTTCGACTCATCGTGATCCGGTGAGAAACATTTGTTGCATACCGGGTGGACGTCGATGTGTGGGTATTTCGCGTGGCATAAAGGACATCTCTTGAAGAGTCCTCGATTCCATCGTCGATCGAAGTTCGATGTTCGGACCAAGCGGATCCGAAAAGCTTGAAGAAGGTGCTAAAGCACTAAAGAAACTGGTCGATACCGATCGGGAACAGTACCAACGAGAACTAAAGGCCTTTTGGCCTTAAACTAAATTTTCCTAACTTGAGCTAAGATAAGCACATCCGAACCCAATGGCGGAAAAAAACATTCTAAGGATGGAGAGGATGCCCATGCGCACTGTAGTCCAGGGGAGGAGCCACCTATCTCGTGATACTTCGAAGACTCTTCCAGGACAACAATGTGCAATCATCCGGACCCAACACTAGGCGGCAATCTATGCACAGATATGAATTCAGCAGCCCACATGCCTCGAACACATGGGTCACGCGGTACGGTCATACTGCGGTGGGACGCACACTCGTTGACTTCTCATGGCACTGCTACACACTGCAGGGAGGACGCTTTCCATTAGCTGTGTTTTCTGATGACGAGTCGCGCCGGCCCCGTCCAACAAAAGAACTCCTTTAGATCCAAACAGACTCTTCCACTCTCTCACTGGAAGTGAAACCAGGCCACGCGGACACTTTCACAACACAACAGCCGGGAATGCACTTTTCGTTTAGGCTAGTGCAGTGGTTTTTGTCTAGTGTAGGGCTCCTTCTGGGGGTAGTGTTTTAGGGTTTAGGGCAGTGCAGTGGTGTTTGGGTAGTGCAGGGGGTCATGCTAGGGGTAATGTTTTAGGGTTTAGGGTAGTGCAGTGGTGTTTGGGTAGCATACGGGTTCGTACTGGGGTAGTGTTTTAGGGTTAAGGGCAGTGCAGTGGTGTTGGTGTAGTGTAGGGGGTCATGCTGGGGGTAGTTTAGGGTAGCGCAGAGGTGTTTGGGTAGTGTAGGGGGTCGTTCCGGTGGGGAGATTTAGGGTAGTGCAGTGGTGTTTATGTAGGGGGTCATGTTTCAGGGTTTAGGGTAGTGCGGTGGTTGTGCAGTGTAGGGGGTCATGTTTCAGGGTTTAGGGTAGTGTGTGGTGCTTCGGTAGTGTAGAGGGTCGTGCTAGGGGTAATGTTTTAGGGTAGTGCAGTGGTGTTTGTGTAGTGTCGGGGGTCATGCTGGTGGAAGTGTTCGGAATTAGGGCAGTGCAGTGGTGTTTGGGTAGTGTAGGGGTAGTGCTGGGGGTAATGTTTTAGGGTTTAGGGTAGTGCAGTGTTTGGGTAGTATAGGGGGTCGTGCCAGGGGTAGTGTTTTAGGGTATAGGGTAGTGCAATGGTATTTGTGTGGTGTAGGGGGTCGTGCTGGGGGTCATGTTTCAGGGTTTAGGGTAGTGCCGTGGTGCTTCGGTAGTGTAGATGGTCGTGCTAGGGGTAATGTTTTAGGGTAGTGCAGTGGTGTTTGTGTAGTGTCGGGGGTCATGCTGGAGGTAGATTTAGGGATTAGGGCAGTGCAGTGGTGTTTGGGTAGTGAAGGGGGTCGTGCTGGGGGTAGTGTTTTAGGGTATAGGGTAGTGCAATGGTATTTGTGTGGTGTAGGGGGTCGTGCTGGGGGTCATGTTTCAGGGTTTAGGGTAGTGCCGTGGTGCTTCGGTAGTGTAGATGGTCGTGCTAGGGGTAATGTTTTAGGGTAGTGCAGTGGTGTTTGTGTAGTGTCGGGGGTCATGCTGGAGGTAGATTTAGGGATTAGGGCAGTGCAGTGGTGTTTGGGTAGTGAAGGGGGTCGTGCTGGGGGTAGTGTTTTAAGCCAGTGCAGAGGCGTTTCTGTAGTGTAGGGGGTTGTGCTGGGGGTAGATTTAGGGTAGTGCAGTGGTGTTTGTGTAGTATAGGGGTTCGTGCTGGGGTAGTGTTTTAGGGTTAAGGGCAGTGCAGTGGTGTTGGTTTAGTGTAGGGGGGTCATGCTGGGGGGAGGTTTAGGGTAGTGCAGTGGTGTTTGTGTAGGGGTCATGTTTCAGGGTTTAGGGTAGTGCAGTGGTTGTGCAGTGTAGGGGTTCATGTTTCAGGGTTTAGGGTAGTGCCGTGGTGCTTCGGTAGTGTACAGGGTCGTACTAGGGGTAATGTTTTAGGGTAGTGCAGTG
The DNA here is from genome assembly GCF_964204655.1 of Triturus cristatus. Lineage (NCBI taxonomy): Eukaryota > Metazoa > Chordata > Amphibia > Caudata > Salamandridae > Triturus > Triturus cristatus. The sequence goes on along the minus strand of NC_140579.1, from coordinate 730,380,289 downwards.
GTGTTTGTGTAGTGTCTGGGGTCATGCTGGGGGTAGATTTAGGGTTTAGGGTAGTACAGCGGTGTTTGTGTAGTGGGTCTTGCTGGGCGTAGTGTTTCAGGGTTTAGGGTAGTGCAGTGATGTTTGTGTAGGGGGTCGTGCTGGGGGTAGTGTTTTAGGGTAGTGCAGTGGTGTTTGGGTAGTGTAGGGCGTAGTGTTTTAGGGTTGTGCAGTTGTGTTTGTGCAGGGGGTCGTGCTGGAGGTAGTGTTTTAGGGTAGTGTGGTAGTGTTTGTGTAGGGGTAGTGTTTTAGGGTTTAGGATAGTGCAGTGGTGTTTGGGTAGTTTAGGGGGTCGCGCTGGGTATAGTGTTTTAGGCTTTAGGGTAATGCAGTCGTGTTTGTGTAGTGTAGGGGGTCTTGCTGGGGTAGTGTTTTAGGGTTTAGGGTAGTGTAGGAGTGTTTGTGTAGGGGTCATGCTGGGGGTAGTGTTTTAGGGTTTAGGGCAGTGGTTTTTTGTAGTGTAGGGGTAGTGTTTTAGGGTAGTGCTGTGGTGTTTGGGTAGAGTAAAGGGATCGTGCTGGTGGAAGTATTTTAGGGTTTAGGGCAGTGCAGTGGTGTTTGGGTAGTGTAGGGGGGTCGTACTGGGGTAGTGTTTTAGGGTTTAGGGTAGTGCAGTGGTGTTTTGGTAGTGTAGGGGGTCTTGCAGGGGGTAGTGTTTTATGGTTTAGGATAGTGCAGTGGTGTTTGTGTAGTGTAGGGGTAGTGGTTTAGGGAAGTGCAGTGGTGCTTGGGAAGTGTAGGGAGTCGTGCTGGCGGTAGGGTTTTAGGGTAGTGCAGTGGTGTTTGGGTAGTATAGGGGTTCATGCTGGGGTAGTGTTTTAGGGTTTAGGGTAGTGCAGTGGTGTTTTGGTAGTGTAGGGGTAATGCTGGAGGTAGTGGTTTAGGGTAGTGCAGTGGGGCTTGTGTAGTGTAGGGGGTCATGCTGGAGGTAGTGGTTTAGGGTAGTGCACTTGTGTTTGTGTAGTATAGGGGTTCATGCTGGGGTAGTGTTTTAGGGTAGTGCAGTGGTGTTTGGGTAGTGTAGGGGGTCGTGCTGGGGGTAGATTTAGGGTTTATGGTAGTGCAGTGGTGTTTGTGTAGTGTAGGGGGTTGTGCTGTGGTAGTGTTTTAGGGTTTAGGGTAGTGCGGTGGTTTGTGTGTAGTGTAGGGGTAGTGTTTTAGGGTTAAGGGTAGTGCAGTGGTGTTTGGGTAGTGTAAAGGGATCGTGCCGGTGGAAGTATTTTAGGGTATAGGGCAGTGCAGTGGCGTTTGGGTAGTGTAGAGGGTCGTGCTGGGGGTAGATTTAGGGTTTAGGGTAGTGCAGTGGTGTTTGTGTAGTGTAGGAGGTAATGTTTTAGGGTTGTGCAGTGGTGTTTGGGTAGTTTAGGGGGTCACGCTGGGTATAGTGTGTTAGGCTTTAGGGTAGTGCAGTCGTGTTTGTGTAGTGTAGGGGATCGTGCCGGTGGAAGTATTTTAGGGTTTATGGCAGTGCAGTGGTGTTTGGGTAGGGGTAGTGTTTTAGGGTAGTGGGGTCGTGCTGGGGAGGTTTAGGGTAGTGCAGTGGTGTTTGTGTAGGGGTAGTGTTTTAGGGTAGTGCAGTGGTGTTTGGATAGTGTAGGGGTCGTGCTGGGGGTAGATTGAGGGTTTAGGGTAGTGCAGTGGTGTTTGGGTAGTTTAGGGGGTCACGCTGGGTATAATGTTTTAGGCTTTAGGGTAGTGCAGTCGTGTAGGGGGTCGTGCTGTGGGTAGTGTTTTAGGGTTTAGGTACTGCAGTGGTGTTTGTGTAGCGGTCATGCTGGGGGTAGTGTTTTAGGGTTTAGGGTAGTACAGTGGTGTATGTGTAGATTAGGGGTTTGTGCTGGGGTAGTGTTTTAGGGTTTAGGGCAGTGCAGTGGTGTTTGGGTAGTGTAGGGGGTTGCCCTGGGTATAGTGTTTTAGGCTTTAAGGTAGTGCAGTCGTGTTTGTGTAGTGGATCGAGCTGGTGGAAGTATTTTAGGGTTTAGGGCAGTGCAGTGGTGTTTGGGTAGTGTAGGGGTCGTGCTGGGGGGAGGTTTAGGGTAGTGCAGTGGTGTTTGTGTAGGGCGTTCTGTTTTAGGGTAGTGCAGGGGGTCGTGTTGGGGGTAGTGTTTTGGGGTTTAGGGTAGTGCAGCAGTGTTTGTGTGGTGTAGGGGGCCGTGCAGGGGTAGATGTAGGGTTTAGGGTAGTGCAGTGGTGGTTAGGTAGTGTAGGGGGTTGTGCTGGGGTAGATTTAGGGTAGTACAGTGGTGTTTGTTTAGTTTAGGGGGGTCGTACTGGGGTAGTGTTTTAGGGTAGTGCAGTGGTGTTTGGGTAGTGTTTTAGGCTTATGGGTAGTGCAGTCGTGTTTGTGTAGTGTAGGGGGTCTTGCTGGGGGTGGTGTTTTTGGGTTTAGGGCAGTGCAGTGGTGTTTGGGTAGTGTAGGGGGATCGTTCTAGGGGTAGTGTTTTGGGCAGTGCAGTGGTGTTTTGGTAGTGTAGGGGGTCGAGCTGGGGGTAGTGTTTTAGGGTAGTGCGGTGGGGTTTGGGGAGTGCAGTGGGGTTTGTGTAGTGTAAGGGTTTTGCTAGGGGTAGTGTTTTAGGGATTAGTTTAGTGCAGTGGTGCTTGTGTAGTAAAAGGGGTCTTGCTGGGGGTATTGTTTTAGGGTTTAGGGTAGTGCAGTGGTGCTTGTGTAGGAGGGTCGTGCTGGGGGTAGTGTTTTAGGGTAGTGCAGTGGTGTTTGGGTAGTGTAGGGTGTAGTGTTTTAGGGTTGTGCAGTTGTGTTTGTGCAGGGGGTCGTGCTGGGGTAGTGTTTTAGGGTTTAGGGTAGTGCAGTGGTTGTGTAGTGGGTCGTGGTTTAGGGTAGAGCAGTGGTGTTTGTGTAGTGTAGGGCACAGGTCTTCAAACTGTGGGGCGCGCCACCCTGGGGGGCGTTGATGAGTTCCCAGGGGGGCGCAAAGGCCTCTGCAAGCACATGTAAATGAAGACGCCTGGAAGTGCAGCGATGTTAGTTTGCTGCATTTCCAGGCTGTCTTCATTTACTCCGAAGCCCTCAGAGTGCCGTGGGGCCAGAGGTCAGCGAGTGTGCTGCTGGGGGCTCGACTGGGCAGTGTCTGGAGTTTTATTAAGACTCCAGCAGGCCCGAGTTTTTCACAGGTCTTTAAAGACCATTTGCATTCCTTTGGAAACTGGTTACGGAGGCTTAGTTTTATTCTTTTTCCAGTACCCCTGGGCCCCGACTCTGCCTATTCCTTACATTTATATTTTAAATTTACTGCTGTAGTGTGAAAATGCATTTCATGAAAAGGAATATAAACAAGCATTTGCAATGCAATAGGTCTCGCATTTACGCGAGTTTGAGCTATTGACATTGCAAATGACTGCCTTTTATTTAAGTTTTAAAAACAGATAAATGCATTGTCATTTGCAATGTCAATAGCTCAAACTTGCGTAAATGCGAGACCTATTGCATTGCAAATGCTTGTTTCTGTATTGCAGTCAACTTTGAGTAAAGTGTGGAACGCTAAATAGATTTCTATAAAAAGACCCTTGAGGAGAAACCTTATAACATCATTGGCAGCAAAAGGATATGACAGCATAAAAACATCATAACAGTGGCTATCAAACACAAGTCTCAATACAATTACTTCCCATAGTCAAGGCAACCCCTTCGATAGTAGTATCACTCTGGTCAATCTTAAGACCAGAATAATGCAAGGACTCCAAGACAAAGGGACAGGCAGTGCAAAGCATAATGTATTGTATTATGGTATTTGTAAAGGACTTACTACCCCCTATGTGGGAAGCAATGAAGCGGAAGTCAAAGCAGGTAGCACACTTCACTGTGTGGGTGAGTAGTTCTAAAAGTGTTGTCTTGGTCTTGATCTTCTATGGGAAGCGGCTCCATGTTGCGCATGATGACCACCAAAAAGGGGTTACTATGTTAGGAGAAGCTGCCCTCAGTGATGAGTCTGATGGAATAGTGTGAGACAGACGCTCAATTTTAAAATGTGTTATGCTGGCAGTTCTGATTAGTTTTACTGGTCCCATTACGGTGTTGGTATTTTATCCTATGTTCTCAATCAGATTACCTATGATGGCTATGGTACGGTATAATCCACTGATGTTCCGGATCTGCTAGAGGGGGAACCCAAGATCTGCTGGGACAGACTATGCCTGTCCTCCTTTTTCAAATGATTGCCTTTACGGGATGTCAATGGAAGAGATTAGCCAAAATGGACTGCATCAGTGTCATCCTTTTGTTATTTATTATCGGAGTTCAGTTCTCAGACTAAGTGACTATTTGGAACCTGCAACGTGGACTATGGTAAAGTCCTTCAGTGATCGGAAGGTTGTGGCAGGTCTCTTTAGTCTCGGCAGATCTGGTTAGGACTGAGGACTTATTTAAGCAGGCTTGTATATCCTGTATCTGCTCCATAGGTCCTTTCATATACAATAGGCCTGAACTGTTGATGATGGTGGAGCAAGTAAAGAATTTGTAAATTGTTATGATATGGTGATATGGATTATATTGAATTGATACTGAGAGCACAGTCAGAGACTAGAGTATCTGTCTTCATCTTGTGGTTAGAGGTAGAAGGTGGGTCAAATTAACGTTTATGTCATGAAGTCAATTTAATGTAACACTTTACATTTTGAGTGAAGCAGATCGATGAGTATGCATCTTAATAGATGCTAACAGCCCGTGACAAGTATGGAACACTAGCAACTGCTATGTGGGGAACATGGAAAAATCCCCAAAACAAGGACGGAAGCCTTCTATTTACATTAGAATACACAAAGGAACAGCCCATCATCTGTGTGTCTTTTCCTTAATCAGTGGGCCGCGTTGAAGCATACCACTATAGATTCTGAAGTATGGCTGAGCACTTGCTTGTGTCCATGGAACTAGAAAACAAACTTCACGTTTAGAAGACTGGATATTTTTTTGCAATACGTGAGAAAACAGACCAGCTGCTGTTTGACTGTAATTAGATGTACTTTTAGAACTAGGCCTTAACATTGCTGCTCTCAAGTGTAGTTACTGTAACCCCAGGGCCCGCTTCAGAGCCTAAAAGATGATTTATTTTAAAATGGCAGGCTTAAGAAGAATGTCTTTGAAAACAGCACCGCTTGCCGCGCAAACATTTGTCCAGTAAAAGTTCTAATCAACTCCGTTGTGTTTGGCTATGAGGCCTAGGGTACGTTTTGTGTTTATTTGCCCTCTGAAACCTGGGCCCTAGGGCGGGCCCTCGTCCGCGCCGGCTTTGATGTGGCAGAGTGACTCGTCATATTAAGAAATTAAAGCTGCTTTCATCAGAGCTCATCCAGTGTATGGCCTCCCGCGGGGGTTTCAGTAATCGCCCGAGTATGCGAGTAATTGGCTCAGAGAAACAAACAGGAGAATGAAATGCAGCGCACTCGCGTCTTCGCAACGCGTCAGCACGGCCATTAATCAGCCAGGCAGGAAGGCAGGCAGTCCCCACGACGAATCCATTAATGAAGAGGGGGGGCGCGATCTCCAACTCCCAAAAGGTAGACTAATGCGCGCTTCATTTACTAGGCTTTGAAGCAAATTGCCCATGGACGAGTTCAGTTAATTATGAGCAGAGGCAAATGGGTGAAAGGGAGAGCAGAATCCTGTCTGGTTACAGCGTGCTGCAAAAATGACCCCCCTCAAATAACGACAAAAAGTGACTTGTAAGGTGAAAATGAAACTGAAAATATGAATTATGCTTGCAGCTGTTAGCTAAAAAAACAAACCACATTGAACGGGTTGACAGCTTCACTGTACGCATCCTTTGTCCTTGGGTTATTACGAATGGCACTTTAGCATTCAGAATGGGTTTTAGGCGCTAAAGCTGGGTTAGGAGGGGTGCAAGGCTGCAGAATAAGGTAAACAAGCTCGGCGGAGCGTGGCACGCGCGCTTGGCGGGGGAGCGCATTCCAGGGGGGGAAGCGGACCCTTTGAAGTGCTCCCAAAAGCGGAGTGCATGGTGGCACGATGCGCGTGATTGTGCGCGTGCTAGCCATGCAATCCGCTTTTGGGAGCACTTGGAAAAGCCCTTTTCCAATAGTCTCGCTTTGCGATCGCTTACGCGATAGCAAGGTCGAGACCTAAAAAGGGTTGCCAATAGAAAAAATGCCAGCCTTGTATGTGTAAAGAGCCTGCAAAGACCTTGCTTTGATACTAAATAAGGTCTTAACCCCTTGTGTGCCCATGACGTGCTGGACACGTAATGGAGCACAGTCGCGCTGTGCCCATGACGTGTCCAGCACGTCATGAGGCATTCCCTGGGGAATCCCTCTGGTGCGGGCACCAGAGGGATTCCATTTAATTAAAAATAGCCTCGGGAGAACCCGAGGCCGCCCCCCCCCCCTTCAGTGTAATGACGATCAGCGCACACGTCGCGCCGACGTCATTACACTGAAAGTGAAACTGAAATGAGCCAAAAGGCTCATTTCAGTTTCACTTTGTACGTGCTCAGGGGGCTATCTCAGCCCCCTGAGCACGTAGAAAGACGGGAGAGGTATTGTTGGAAAAGGGAGAATCTCCCCTTTCCAATGGTACCCCTCCCAAGTGGATCCCTGCTTGGGGATCGCCACAGGAGGGCGATCCCCAAGCAGGGATCCACCCACTAGACACCAGGGAGGGGGGAGCGGCCCCTTGGGCAAGGGCCTTTGCTCCCCCCAAATAATTGTGGCATTATTTAGTCTTTTTGCCCCCCCTGGGGGGCAGATTGGGGGCAGTAGCCCCCAATCTGCTCCCCCCCCCCCGGGGGGGCAAAAAGCCCACTAGACACCAGGGAATTTTCAAAAACATAAAAATAGGGATGGGGACTGCCCAAAACGGGCAGGCCCATGCCCTCACATCACCCCCCAATAATCACAGTCTTTCTGCCCCCCCTCCCCCCCCCCCCCCCCCGGGGGCAGATGGGGCATTGGCCCCTAATCTGCCCCTTCGGGGTGGGGGGGGCAAAAAGCCCACTGAACACCAGGGATTTTTTTTTGCGCAATTGTTTTTAGGGTGCGGGCTGCCCGAAACGGGCACGCCAATGCACCCACCCTCCCCCCCCCCCCCCCACAAAAATGACAGTCTTTCTGCCCCCAGGAGGCAGATGGGAGCTGTAGCCCCCAATCTGGCCCCCCCTGGGGCGCAGAATGCTCACTAGAAACCATGGATTTTTTTTGTTTTATTAGTGTAGGGCATGGTTACTCACAAACTTTCTCTCGGGGGCCAAATTTACAGTGTGGTTTGTGGCTGAGGGCCGCACCAGTGGGGGCGGGGGCAGTGGGGGAGGAGGCGGGCTAGAGCAAAAAAAAACTATGACCATGAGGTTGAACACAGGCCCCTGCAGCAGACGCCTTCGTCCACTGAGCCACCAGACCCGGCATTCACACATCTTTATCTATCTATCTCTCGCTCCGTCTCCCTCCCTCTCTCTCTCTCTCTCTCTCTCTCTCTCTCCCTCTGTCTCCCTCACTGTGTCTCCCTCTCTCTGTCTCCCTCCCTCTCTCTGTCTCCCTCCCTCTCTCTCCGTCTCCCTCCCTGTCACCCTCCCTCTCTCTCTCTGTCTCCCTCCCTCTCCCTCTGTCTGTCTCCCTCCCTCTCCCTCTGTCTGTCTCCCTACCTCTCCCTCCCTCCCTCCCTCTCTCTCTCTCTCCCTCCGTCTCCCTCCCTCTCCCTCTGTCTTCCTCCCCCTGTCACCTCACCTGCTGCTCTCACTCCCTGCTGCCCTCCGTCACCTCACCCTGCTGTCCTCCTCACCCTTTGACACCTCACCCGCGCTGAGACAGCTTCCAAGAACACACACAGACGCCGCCGCACCCAAGTACTTAACAGGTGTTTTAAAAACCATTCACTTGTTAATGAGGCTTTATTGTATTTCACCACTTCTTAGCGCCCCTGCATCAGGGGCGCTAAGAAGAGGTGAAATTCAACAAAGCCTCATTTACAAGTTAATGGTCTTTAAAAGAAATCTCCCAGGCCCCAGAAGCTCCACGCTGCTGCAAGCGGCGATGTAAAAAACACACAGGTATGATGTCTGTAAGGTCCGCGGTCCGCCACGGAAGGCTTGCCGGGCCGCTGGCGGCCCACGAGCCGTACTAGGAGTACCCGTGGTGTAGGGGTAGGGGCTCCCCAAAATGGGCATGACAATACCCCACCCCCAGAGAAATTCCAGTCATTCTGCCCCCCGGGAGGGCAGAAAGCCCACTAGGCGCCAGCGAGTACGCAGGCTTTTTTTTATGCGACAGGCACGGGTCCAAAACGTGGTGCGCCTCAACAGGCAAGGGTCCTAAACGTAGTGCGCCTCACTACGTTTTGGGCCCTTGCCCGTGGCGGGTCCTTAGGCATCCCACACGAGTGAGGCACCGTTTTTATCAGGAGACACGGGGGAACGCTGGGTGGTAGGAAATTTGTGTCAGCCCGGTGATGCCTCAACTTTCCCCACACAAAAACGTGAGAAAAAGGTGATTTTTCCAGCTAAATTTGAGGTTTGCAGTGCATTCTGGGTAAGGAAACGTTGGGGATCCACGCAAACCATACCTCCCTGGAATCCCCCGGGTGTCTAGTTTTCAGAAATGTGTGGGTTTGGTAGGTTTCCCTAGGTGCCGGCAGAGCTAGGGTTAAAAAACGACAGCTAGGCACTTTACCAAAAAAGGTTCATTTTTCACTGCGAAATTGAGGTGTGTCCACGATGCGTTTTGCGCCGTTTCCTGTCGTGGGCACTAGGCCGACTCACACAAGTGAGGTACCATTTTTATCGGGAGACTTAGGGTAATTCAGATTTGTAAAGGAACTGTTATTACCTATTGACTTTCGATGCATTTCTGCCTTCCAAATGAAAGACATTGTGTAAAAAAAGTCATTCTAAAAAAGGACTGGAAATTCTCATGCTTGTATGAGTATTCCCAAATTCGGAAATGTGCAAATATCAACTGTTTCTAAACTCTACATTTTGTTACCATTTCAGAAATACATAGGTGTCTTTCATACCGATTTTTCCATGTACACATTTTTACAGAATAATTACTATATACCCGGTACATAATAAAAAACCATTGCAAGTTGCTGCTCAGTTTTTGGCTCTGGGTTATTCGGGTTCTTGGTGAACCTACAAGTCGTATATATCCCCACAACCAGTAATGCCCAGCGGATGTAACGGGACATTGCTTTCAAAGAGCTGTCATAATTAGAAGAAGTTACAGGTGAAAACGTTGATACAAAAGGTGCTTTTTTTCAACAAATTTTCAAATTATCCTATATTTAACTGTTAGTTTCTATAAAGAAACCTTGATGGATCTACACATATGACCCCTTGCTGAATTCAGAATTTTGTCTACTTCTCTGTAATGTATAGCTTACCAGGATCCATTATTGCTTTTGTACCCATTTCTACCATTAACTGGAAGGTTGAAAGCACAAACAAGAGCAAAAATAGGCTATGTCACAGAAAAATGCAAAAACTGTAAAAAAATGTGGGTTTCTGACAAAAGTCTATCCCCTAAAAGCTGGGAAAATGGTGATTTCAGCCCCACAAACCCTTTTTTGATAACACTTGAAGGGAAAAACCCAGATGCTTTCATTTGCAGCCCGTTTTTCCCATTTTCCCCCAAAAACCTAAATTTTGCTGTATTTTGGCTCATTTCTGTGACCCCTCCAGGGGAATCCACAAACCCTGAGTACCTTCAGAATCCCCATGATGTTGGAAGAAAAGGACGCAAATTTGGCGTGGATACCTTATGTGGTCAAAAAGTTACAGGGGCCTCAGAGCGCACTACCCCAAATAGCCAAAAAAGGGCGTGGCACAGGAGGGGGAAAAGGCCTGGCAGCGAAGGGGTTAAATAAGAAAGTATGTATTCATTTGTAATTTGACTGTCTGTTCCTTTTATTTTCAGTCAGGAAACATTCAGGCAGCCCTATAACACATTTAAAAGTGCTTTATATTTGCTTCTCGGAGTACGCACAGACAAGTTCTGAAAATAGGGCTTTAGGTGACTGTTTATTTTTGTACAGTCTACAACATCCAAATAATGAGCTGGCAACCCTAATCCTAAAACTCAGTTTGCTGCAGGATCAGCACATTCTTTCCTTCACCCTCGATTTCCCTGATTAATTCCATAATAGCAATAGTTTAACTTATATCTGAAACCCTATGCCCCGTCAATAACATGCAGATTAACTTCAAGTGTCTGGGAATTCACCCTGCATTCAGACAACTCACTCCTCATTCTCACCCTTCACTTTCACGCTCACCCTGCACTCACAGCGCATAGTTATGGTTTTCCTGCATTTGCCACATAAGCTATCATCTGCTGCATAATTTGCAGATTAAAAAATGCAGCAACACGTTACCTCCCAGTGGAAGGCCCTTTCTAAAGGTTGACTGGTCACCTTTCTGTTTATTGCTATATATTGGGTGTTAATGTGGGGCAATAAAGGCCAGGACAATGTTAAGAGTAAAAATAGCAAAATAGTGCAGTAATGCGATCACAAAATATGCAGCATAATTCGCCTTTGCTTGCTGCAGAATTTAGTCAAACATGCTGCATAATTTGGCCTTCTCCTGCCGCATGATTCCAATGGCCCTGTTTCTAGTGCTATGAGGTCCCAGCCTGTGGCAGAAAGCACTGTGAATATGTCATTATTTTAAAACAGTATTTACATACTCTAAGCTAGGCCGCTGCAAAAGGATGCAGTGATTGAGATAAAACAAGTTCTTACAAAACATACTTTAGTAATAAGTAATCAAACTGTATCTAATGCAGACATTTTTGTAAGTGTCTCCACTAGTCCAGATCCCAGCTGATAACACCCTTACATTACATCTCAAAAAGAATAGATCTTTGCCACCATGAAGCTTTAAGCAGAGCAACTGGAATTATTCAGCAGAAGAGGACAAAGTTATGCGGCAGGTTTGACTAAATTATGCAGCAAGAAAAGGTAAATTATGCGGCACAATGCGCCACATTTTGCGGTTAGCATTACATCATTATTTTGTCATTTTAACTCACGGTAACGCTGTCAGGGGAAATATTTCACCTCATTAGCACCAGTGTAGCACCCAAATACAGCAGTAAGCAACTACAAGATTACCAGTCAATCTTTGCAAAGGGCCTTCCACTGCTCCGGAGCACTTTGTCACGCTTTAAGTAACTTTTGTTCCGTTTGAGCTAGAATCAAGATTTTTTTTTAAATCTGCAGATTATGTAGCAAATGCAGTAAACTGATAATTATGTGGAAAACAATGCTGCTGCTGCAGAAACTCCTAATTCCATGGTTTCTTTTTTTTAACTTTCTGCACTACCACCCACACTTCGATTTCAGGCAGAGGAATCTCAAAGTCAGTGCTAACCATTCAGGGGCAGTTTTTTTGTGAAAGCTGGGACCATTGGGGTGGCAGGTAGAAGGCCAGCAGGGTTGCATTCAGATGCATAGCCCTAATCTTTTCGATCCCTGGGGCCTCACAATAATGATCTAGGAGACAGAGGAAAGTAGCGCGATTCAAAGATATTGTCAAAGAGAAGGCCCAGAATAGGGAGCACTGTATGCGGACTCATTTTTAGGTTTACAAATGGCCAGAGACACCTTCTTCAGAGAGATACCCCAAAGAAGGGGACAATATAAGTGTTTTTGTTTTTTTTAAAAGGATATTCATTAGTGAAGCTGGTACTGCTGCCAAGTGTGTAAGTGGACACTGCTGGTTATCATAAAGGAGCGGATGCAGTAGGACTAGGGCCCAGGGATTTGGGGGGCCCACTGCATCGCAATTATGATTGTCTATCTTTAAAAAAAAAAAAAGGGGGGGGGCATCAGAGCTTATTGTCCTTTCAAGCATTAGGACAGAGGTGATGATCCATCCTGGAGGGGTAGAGGTAAAAAAAGGCAAAGGAGATAGTCTGATACTCAGGACTGCAGTTATCATTAGTGCAGCAGGTATAGTTGCATTGGAGTCAAAGAGTGTGAGGGGCTCACAACACCCCAATTATGTGGAGCAGTTTGTTTGGGATATCAGTTTTTGTTTGATGCTTTTGCTGTTTTACAAGTCTCATATTTGGTGCAATTCATAAGCTATAGAAAAAATATTCCTGAAATCATCTCATAAGCCCTGCTCCTTGCACGCAGCCATGTCCCTCCCGCTCCCTCAATACTGGTCATAAAGTTTTGGATGGGGGCCCAACCTCAAAACATTTTGCTTAGGGGGGGCTCAGAGTAAAAAGTTTGAAGACCTCTGGTGTAGGGGGTCGTGCGTGAGGTAGTGTTTTATGGTTTAGGGTAGTGCAGTGGTGTTTGTGTAGTGTAGGGGTTCATGCTGGGGCAGTGTTTTAGGGTTTAGGGTAGTGCAGTGATGTTTGTGTAGTGTAGGGGGTCAAGTTGGGGTAGTGTTTTAGGAAAGTGCAGTGGTGTTTGTATAGTGTCGGGGGTCATGCTGGGGGTGGGTTTAGGGTAGTGGTGTTTGGGTAGTGTAGGGGTCGCAATGGGGGTAGTGTTTTAGGGTTTAGGGTAGTGCAATGGTTTTTGTGTAGGGGGTCATGCTGGGGGTAGTGGTTTCGGGTAGTGCAGTGGTGTTTTGGTAGTGTAGGGGGGTCTTGCAGGGGATAGTGTTTTAGGGTAGTGCAGTGGTGTTTTGGTAGTGTAGGGGGTCTTGCAGGGGGTAGTGTTTTAGGGTAGTGCAGTGGTGTTTGTGTAGTGTAGGGGGTCATGTTTTAGGGCAGTGCAGTGGTGTTTGGGTAGTATAGGGGTCGTGCCGGGGGTATTGTTTTAGGGCAGTGCAGTGGTGTTTGGGTAGTGTAGGGGGTCGTGCTGGGGGTAGATTTAGGGTTTAGGATAGTGCAGTGGTGTTTGGGTAGTGCAGGGGGTTGTGCTGGCGGTAGTGTAGCGTGGTTTGTAGTGTAGGGGGTCATGCTCAGGTAAGTGTTTTAGGGTTTGGGGTAGTGCAGTGGTGTTTGTGTAGGGGGTTGTGCTGGGGGTAGATGGATAAGTTACTTACTTGTAATACTAGTTCTCTTCCAGTGGTATACTCAGTCAGAAGCACTGAATAGTCCCGGCCACGTGCGGGGACCCCGGAGCAATAGCCAGTAATATGCACATACATCCATCTCTCTCTCTCTCTATCTATATATATTTTATCTACTGGCGGTCGCCAGTAGATAGTTATAGTTAGGACCGAGTTCCCATAGGAAATCTGAAAATTCTATTTTGAATAACTTTGGCGCCGGTTGACTTATGTTCGTGAAATTTTCAAAACTAATGGGGCGCTCCGCTCCTACCCTGAAAGTCTCGGGGTGACTCGTCAAGCGGGGGCTGAGAAAAAAGGGGGGTCCCAAAACGCGTGTTCCCCATGCATTTTCCCATAGGACCTTTAGTCGAAGGTACAGCCCGAACAGCTGAACAGAATTACTTGAAATTTGGCAAAGAGGTAGTCCTCAGGTCAGGCATGTGCCTTTTGCATATATGGTGTCAATCTGTTCAGTAGTTCCTGAGAAAATCAAAAGTAAAATCACATATATATCTGGGCGGAGCCTAACCACACATCTCACCGTGAGATCTGATTGGCTGTCAGCTCTTCATCCAAGAAGTGCTGGCAGCCATCTTGGGACCAATATACATGATAGCACCTCATTAAAAAGCATTACAGTTAATAAAAGGTTTTAAGACTTATGTTACATTATAAATCATTTGTTGATGGTACCATACTCATTTTAGGAATTGTGGTGTGTTCTATGGTGATTTTACCATGTGAAAAAGCCTTCTGCTGTGATATCATGAATCATGTTTGAGAGAAAACTATTTTCTCATGCTTTTCCCACAGAGGTTTGGAAGGTGATCTATAAGCTAAACTGAGAGCATATTTTCTGTAAATTCACATTATCTTTCTCAGTCATGTGAGAATGAAGTCTGACATTCTCAGTAAAACATGTACATCCAACAAGGCAGAGACTGTCAGTTGATTCCTTTGTGTTCTACTGCAGCTTCCCAGAGTGTTCTAAAGAACAACTAGAGCGCTAACACTCCTACTTAAGACAAACGTATGGCACGCCTGAAGCCATCTTGGTTGGAATAAAGTGGCAACTCTTAAAACATTTAATTTAAAAAGGAACAAAATGAGGGGGTTAATTTTGCCATAGAAAGTATGATTAGTGCTGCAGAAAGAAAAATTAGGGCACATTTTGAGTGACTTCTCAAATCCTCTTCTATTTCATTAAAAAATTCTGACATGCAGATTGAAACATGCACTTTCAATACCAGCAGCGGACTTACCTGGTGAGCAGCAGCTTCACTACAGTGATCTAATAAGCAACTAGAGTGCTAACATTCTGAATTTATGGCAAATGTGTGACACATCTGAATGCCTTCTTGATGGAATCAAAGTAAAAAACTGAAAGTATTTCCTACTGAGGAGACTGTAGTAAATGAGGAAATTAGGAAACATCATAACAAATAAGTCTCCCAAGATGGCCACCAGAGACAAAAGAGCCCAAATGTAGCTCAAATATCACCCAGATGTAGCCCACATGTAGCCCAATGACAGAAGTGTGCAAAACACTTATTTTTTGTGTATTTGCAGTTTTATATAGTGCAGACTTGTCAGGTATTGGAGTGCTTTACATGAGCATTGGTTACATCACACAAGATCAAATTCATTTTGGTTGTAGACATGGGGAGATTAAGTGATTTGACCACAATCACAGAATGTTGAGCTGAAGCAGAAACTCCAACCTGGTTCCCCAGTTGCAAAGTCTGCAGCTCTGGAAGTAACACCACATCCTCTCCCCTAGGTGCAACATTTAATCAAGTGGTCAACTGGATAAAAAAAACAAAGATTACAAATAATTGAAAAGTTCTTTGTCGCTATTTGAAAACTCAGAAAAATGTGCTCATTTTAGTTTTTTAGAGCACTAACCATAATTTTGATGCAAATAAGACCCTCTCATATATGTAATTTCTACAGGAAATGCTCTAGGTATTACAGTTTTGATTACATCAAGATGACGTCAGGCGTTCCACACTTTTGTAATTATTATAGAATGTTAGCAATCTAGTTGTTCATTGGGATACTGTTGAGAGGCAGAGACCAGGGGCACGGACTCTGAAAATTGAAGACAGGTAGGAGAGTGCAGATGCTACAATTTAACCACACTGGGCAGGCAGGAAGGGCAGTGGCAGCACAACAGACTATGGAGGGCAGTGGAAAGGGGGGCAGGGGCAACAAACCAACAATACAGGACTGGCAAGAGAGGCTGTGGCAATATAATAAATAGACCATTGTGGGCAGAAGGAAGAGGCAGTGGTAGTACAACCATACATGCCAACAGACCCGTTTCAGCCAGGAAACGTCCAATGTTTTTAAGCTCAAACGGTCTTTATGTGATCTGTCTCCTGTCTACAATCTCCTCTTTTTCAATGTAGCTCAAAGGGGAAAATCAATACCCCAGTTTTTTTTCAAAATCTCCCTCTTACCAAGTTCAAAATGTTCGCAAGTATGGTACATTGGATCATGGTAGGCAGGAGGAATTTGGGTAGGGACATGGACTCGGATAACAGAGGACAGGAGGGACATGGAGAGGTGCACCAAACTGACCCTACAGGGCAGGCATCAGGGTTTGCAGCAGCACAATACACCACACAGCGCATGCGGGACGGGAGTACAGCACAACAATCCATAGAAAGCAATAGGGAGGGGATAGGACCAAGCACATGGACAACAGAGAACAGAGGGGAAAGAGGCAATGGTAGCTAGCGGACCATAATGGACAGACAGGAGAGAAAGCTGCAGCATAACAGACCATAAAGGGCAGGAGGGACGGATCAGGGGCATTACAATGGAACAGACAAGCCAGGAGGGAGGGAATAGGGGTCTGCACATGGAAACAGAGGGCTGGGGGCAAGGGGGCAGGGCAGGAGCAGCAAGATGACCATGGAGGTCAGGCAGGATGGGCACTAAAAACAAGACACCATGGAGAGCAACAATGAGACTATGATGGCATACACACAGACCATGGAGGGAAGGTGGGAGGGGGTCAGGGGCAGCTAGCTGACCACACAGCGAAGGTGGGAGAGGCCATGGTAGCACAGAAGACCATGCATGGCAAGCGGGAGGGTTAGTGGCAGCACAATGGCTATGATGGGCAAGAAGGAGGGTGCAGGGGCATGCACAAAGGACCATGGAGGATAGAAGGGAGGATCAGGACCTGGGCACAGACAAGAGAGTTCAGGGGAAGGGGCCTCACAACAGACCGCACGGGGCAGGCAGGAGGAGCAGTTGCAGCACAACAGACCAGGGAGGGCAGAAGGGTGTGGCAGTAAAATGAACCATGGAGGACAGGAGGAAGGGGATAGGGGCACGGCATGTGGACAGGCAGGGTGGAGGTGGCAGGGACAGGTTACAGTCATCTGACAATGCTAGGCAGGTGGGAGGGGAGTGCAGCTCAACAGAACACTCAGCAGATAGGAGTGGCAGGTCCATGGAACATGGTGGGCAAAAAGGATGGAGCAGGGGCATGCACAAAGAGGGCAGGGGGAAGTAGAATAGGGGCAGCAAGCTAAGCACAGAGGCTAAGCAGGAGGTCAATGATGGGCCATAGAACTGGGCAATGGAGGGTAGGAGGAGTGGACTGGTACATCATGCTAAATGGTGGGCAGTGGCCGCACATCAGAACATGCATGGCAGGAGGGAGGAGGCTAGTCCGTGGATTCAGACAACAAAGGATAGGGAGGAGGTGGATGGGACAGCAAGCTAACTGTCCAGAGAAGGTGGGTATTAGGAACTTTATTGTTTTTAAAATGCGTGTCTGTGCGAACTACTTAAAATATGAACAAGTATGCAGCATAATCTCACTTTTATTCAGGAAGAAGAGGACGTTTGGGACTGTGACTCCGGGCTCACTTGGCAGAAATACTCCCTGACCCTCCTCCCCCATCGCAAAATGTAATGCCCGTGAAAAGGGTAGGTGGACGCAGTGTTTTATAGAACATAGTCCTGAGAGCATGATTGAAAATGAAAACTAGATATAGTATATGGTATAAACTATGCACCAAAAAGTATGATACAAAATGAACCGGGGCGTGAAATATAATATGCAATACATTGTGCGCAATGACAGATTCATTGGAGAGCGCGAGATAGCACAGGCACTGGCGTGTGCTATGCGATATGTGCCTTGGAGTATAATATGCACAGGGCTGTGTTGTGTAACCCAACTAGTCTCTAAAGTTGTAATATAAAATATGTGCTGGGGAGTGTAAAGTTGCATATGAACTGTGACAAAGGTATGGATCCCAGATTGTAATATGTATGGCATAGCACTGTGCGTTATAACATAGGCATCGAGGAAGGCACATTAGATGGGGCAATAGAACCCGTGTGAAGGCAAGTGTGGCATGACATTCACAGGGTGGTGTTACAGTGCACATGGGCTAGAGAGTGTCGTAGCATACGCACTAGCTGGTGAAATACAACACAGAGGTGTGAGGCACTCGGCGGGCACTGGTGGGTGTAACAGCATTGGGTTCAGCCAGGAGCACGCTGTGACTCTCACGTGAGGTTCGTCTCCTTTCCAGAGAGTAAAATAAAAAGTATTACACATCCAGCGGTGGATGTGTGTTTTATTAACCGTGAGGGGGGTTTCTTGCATAGTTTGGTCGAATTTTTGTTGAATCCCCTTTGAATGGCTTGGTGTGCGTGTATATTAAATGTGCCTGTCAATAGCTACCCATGTTTGTATAAATAAACGCCAAGGGTGTCTACTTGGAGAGTACCCACCGGCAGGGGCACCGGGATTAGGCACGGTAGGGTTTCAGACACGTCAGAGCTTCACTAGCGGTGTAAATACATTCCATGCGGATTCATTCTATGCATAGTCGCCTTTTAATGAATATCACGCAAATCGTCATGTGATAGGTACATACGGTTTGTCCAGCATGTCCTTGGTGTGTCTATAAATATATATTTTTTTTAAATAATAAAAAACTAAGGACGGCCCCAGGGGATGGGGTCCCCGGGGCCATAAGTGGCCTGAGGAGGGGGGCAACGCAGCCCCCTCCTAAAGAATAAAATTAAAAAATTAAAAAAGGCCATGACCCGGGGGTTGGGGTCCCCGGGGCCGATTAAGGCCTTGGGAGGGCCAAATTTATTTTTTTTCAACAAAAAAAGTTAGGGTGCAGGCCCTGGGGGATGGGGTCTCCAGGGCCAGTAAATTAGAAAAAGAAGGGGGGCCACACAGCCTTCCTCCTTAAAAAAATAAAATAAATAAAAGACCGGCATCGCGCCGGAGGCCACGCCCCCTCCTTGCAGCACTCTGCAAACGCGCCCCCTGGCCAGTTGTAAGTTGGGGAATTAATTCCCCTTCAATACTGAGGGTCCCTGAGGGCCAACTAGCCCAACAGGTATCTCCAGTATGCGCCAGGGAGCTGCGTTGCAGACAGGTGTTCTGAGGCCACGCCCATTTTTTCACCTCTATGCAACGCAGCTCTGTGGCGCTTACTGGAGGTACCTAGTGGGCTAGTTTGACCCTAGGGACCCTTAGGATTCAAGGAGACTTAATCTTTCAACTTAGAACGGCCACAGGGCGCGTTTACACAGTGGTGAAGGGAGGGGACGGGGCCTGAGGTGACGTGTGCAAACATGCCCTGTGGTGCATTTTAAGTTGGGGAAATAATTCCCTTTCAATCCTGAGGGACCCTGGGGGCCAACTAGCCCACCAGGTGCTTTCAATAAGCGCCACTGCGCTACGTTGCAGAGAGGTGGTCTACATATACACTCATTCACCAACAGTCCTATACAGTCACTCATACATGTACTCACTCATCATATGTACTCATACACCTATACATCCTGTTCGACAACGCCACTCATCCATAGAGTTACTCACACATAGTCACTCATGCTAATAAAGAATCAAACATCCATTTACTTGCATATACAGTTATACATACACCACCACACTTCTACAGAAACTTACACATACTTAGTCTTTTAAACAATCACTTATAGAAACACATACTTATTCATACAGGAACTCTTTCAATCTCTCACTCACATATACTCATTTATATACACCAATAGTCACATATACCAGTTTAAAACATATGTAGTTACTCATAAAGACACTATTGAGACAGTCATTCACTCACTAACACACCCATGCACACACTCATCCGCCCATACAGTCCTTCACACATGCGGTCTTCAACACAAACAGTGAGTCACTCATTCATGCACCTATGCACTATGTAATACTCCCCACCGAACCATACAGACACTCAGACACTCATACTGATACTCTAAAAACCAACTAATAACCTATATAGACACTCATGTAGCTACTCGCCAACCCATGCAGCCACTTATACACAAAGTGAGAGACTGATGCAGATATTTACCTATTTAAACATTATTCACTAAGATACACTTAATCAGTCAGTTATACAATCAATTTTTCAAAAACAAATCATCCATTTAGACATATACCCATTTATTCTTCCATCGACCTGGAGATATACATATATAAAACATATGTAATTTTCAGAAAAACACACATTCACTGGATGATGTCATCAGTGATGTCATTTGAGATGTCACTGACCATGTCATGAGTGATGTAATATGTGACCTCATCAGCAGTGCATTGTGGGCGCGCGAGTTATAGTTAGCTGAACTAACTATAACAGGGGAATTTCAATGGTTTTGTACGAGTGAAAAGTCCAGCTAACTATAACGCCCCTGAAACCTATGGTTTTTTCAGTGAATATATATAATCTACACACATATATATATACATAAATACCCATTTATATAGATATATATATATATCTCTACACACATATATATATACATAAATACCCATTTATATAGATATATATATATACACACACACACACACAGACACATATATATATATATATATATATATATATATACACACACACACATACATACATAAATACCCTTTTATATAGCTAATATGCATAAACATACATACACAGCCTGAAAACATTGCTAGGCTAAAAAAACTGCCATCATTGCATGTAAATCTTTTACATTTGAAAAAATAGACACACAAGTCATAATATACATATGATATATATAAAGAAAACTGCCCTGAGTTTGCTTTGAAACACACAACCTTTATTTTCAAAGGTAGCAAGCATTGGCATAGCCAATAAGTCTCGCTTCTGGGACCTTATAAGTATTTAGTTATGCAGCACAATATCCTTGGTGCAACAACAACTGCTGCATGACAAAACACCTATAAGGTCCCAAAGGCGAGACCTATTGGCTATGCCAATGCTTGTTGCTGTTTTTGTAGTACTGCAATATATAGGGATGTTATTTGTCACAGTTTACAGTTTGGATTAGATCATTGATGACACTATTGTTCATAGGATCACGATGTCTCCAGTGACAACTTGTTGTTGCCCAGGTTGTACCGAAGGGTTCCTTTTCCGGTGGTTCTGCTGTCCTGATCTAGCCGAAGATCCTGCTGCAGTTGTCGCGAGTGGTGCGGTGCGAGTGGTGCGGTGTGGTGCGAGTGGTGTGGTGCGAGCGGTGCGGTGCGAGCGGTGCGGTGCGAGCGGCGCGGTGCGAGTGGCGCGGTGCGAGTGGCGCGGTGCGAGTGGCGCGGTGTAGTGCGGTGCGAGTGGTGTAGTGCGGTGCGAGTGGTGTGGTGCTGCGAGTGGTGTGGTGCCGCGAGTGGTGTGGTGCCGTGGGTATAGGTTGCGTGGGTATAGGTTGCGTGGGTATAGGTTGCGTGGGTATAGGTTGCGTGGGTATAGGTTGCGTGGGTATAGGTTGCGTGGGTATAGGTTGCGTGGGTATAGGTTGCGTGGGGTGCAGTTGCGTGTGTGCGGATGCGTGTGCGCGGATGCGTGTGCGCGGATGCGTGTGCGCGGATGCGTGTGCGGTTGCTAAAGAATACACGTCGAATGTTATTACTTTAAAGTTGTTACTCCTCTAGATTTACGGCACAGAATTATTTGGATTTGCGATACTGGAATGATTAATGACCAGCCGGGTTGGAATTATAACAGGCAGTTAGGTGTTGAATTCCTTATATAAAATGTTACAGCCCTGAAGAGGTCTAGGGTTAATTCCCTAACGACAAAACAGGTGTTGGCTGGACTTTGTGTTGTTTTCTTGAATAAAGACAAAGAAAAGACGTTGAGACATTACTTGCCTCCCTCTGCTTACCTACATTTGATGAACTTTTATTCTAGACGGAAGCGTGTCAATAGGAGTTGACATTATAAAGGCATGCGATGTATTTCCCTGCGTTGTACCGTCGTACAACCCTATGAAAGAATGCAGCGCGAAAAGCAAATGGCAAAATACACTGTTGTCTCACCAACCCTAGGAATAACGTGTTCTTGTTTTGAGCCAGATGTAAAGGTGATTACGAAATTGCCATCGCTCATGTTACTGGAGAGGCTGGAATGGGTTTATACATTAATTGCCCGTGCCTCTACGGTCAACAGCTAAATGTGAATGACAGTCGAACACACCAAATGGTAGAGAGGACTGGCCCAGAGTAAAGATTTATTTTTATATACATGATTTTTTTTATTACAGTAGAATGACGACAGCTAAAACCGCCTTGAGACCACACCTAATAAATAACGCATAACAGTATAGGCAGTAAAAAGACAAATGGAATTCTTACTATCATAATAAACTTTAATTTGGTCGACACTAGGTGGCGCGCTTGCTTCATATTAGTACTTCGAAATAAATTGCATTCTTCAGTTTTGCAGGGGTCTTCAAGCATGCAGGGTTAGTTAGATGTGAAATGACAATACCGGTGAAATTTTCATCTGCTGTAATAAAAAGAAATTCAATCCCATCCGACTCCCCAGATCAGATAACAAACAACGGTCTGTTATTCATCTTAAAGTACTCGGTTGCACTTAGGGGAAACGGAAATGGGGTAAATTGCTCTGTGACAAATGAATTACGGGTATTCTTCACCTGCGAATTTTCTGGACCCTCGGTGCATTATCGAAGAGAAAGCTACACTTACACTTGGGTTACCCTAATGCAATCCGCCCCGCAGCATGTTGGGAATCCCGCTGAAAGGCGGGTGGCTATTGATCAGCCGGGTCACGTGACTTCAGTGTGAACTGGATCAGGATGAAAGCAAGCGCCGGAATTAGTGTTTCCCATGTAGCTCATTTGCATGTGAAAGGAAGCCTTTCTGGTGTCCCGGCAGCCCGGATACGAATAACACAAGACCTATCCGAGAGAGAGTGTGAATCGCGTGGGCAGTGTAACAGGGTTTGTTTTCCTCCATTGATGGCAGTCCCTCATCGCGATCGCGATCACAAAAGTGTAAGTGATCGCGATGACGCACGCTAGGGATACGCGTGTAGGAAAGGCAGATGGCTGGGCGAGAAGGGAGGGGGGAATGCGGGGAGCAGCTGTGCGCGTGCACGCCATCGTGCACTGACGCTTGTAGCCAGCACAAAAATGTGGGTAGCACTTTCGAAACCCCACTACTAAATGTCTCACCAGACCAGCGCATGCGCTGGGTCAGGCGAGACCTAAAAAGGCAACATCAGAGGCAGAGTAGCCTAGAAACGCTGCATAGAAAAACAATTGGTAAATTGGCGCCGTGCCTTTAAGACCTCCAGGAAACCCCAGGCTCCCATCATGCATCACAGGTGACAGGTCAGTTTTTTTGGACGGCGTGTAACAGTGTAATCACAGTATGGGTAACAGGTACATATATATGGACATGGTATTCGTCCGGGAAGGAGGGAGGGTTGCTTATGACTTTGATGAGTATACCCTTTAAAGAGAACTAGGATTACAGGTAAGTAACTAATCCTTCTCTTCCAGGGGATAGTCCTCAATAGTCATAAGCACTGAATAGAGTAGCAAGCCTATCCCCGTACCCTGCGGACGAATACCAGCATATCCAAAAATGATTTTATCAACATATATTACCCAAACAAATTGCTCAAGAATGCTTGACCGAACTGAGCATCCACTTGTCAGAATCAAGGCAGTAATGGCATGCGAAAGTATGAACCGAACGCCACGTGGCTGCTTTACAAATCTCTTTAATTAGGTACATTCCTAAGCATTGCTATCATAGCAGCTTTGCCTCTTGTAGAATGCGCTCTCGGCTTGCCCAGGAGCTGCTTATGTGCCAGATGATAAGATAACATGAAACATGACACTATCCATCTAGAAATGGACCTTTTAGAGGCAGGGAAACGAGTGTTTAACGGACCATAATTCACAAACAGTTGGTCAGACTTTCATACACTTCTTGTTTTATCAAGATAGAATTTTAACACTCTTTTCAGATCTAGAGTGCGCAGAGCTCTCTCAGCAGGAGTGACCGGGTTTGCAAAGAAAGTAGGAAGAGTAACTGGTTGAGGTGAAATTCAGAGACCACCTTAGGAAGGACCCTCGGGTGAGTACGTAACACCACTCTGTTCGCGTGAAAAACGAGATAAGGCTCTGTAGAGCATAAGGCTTGTATCTCGCTTACCCTGCAAGCAGATGTGATTGCCACGAGAAAAGCAGTCTTCCACGAAAGATGCTGAAGGGAAGCTTTGTGGATGGGTTCGAATGGGGGACCCCTTAGTTTAGAGAGGACTACATCCAGCTCCCAGGGAGGAGATGGAGCCCCAAGGAAGGATAGACCTTCTTGAAACCCTCCAGGAAATCCTTAACTGGCATTTGAAAGAACGAAACCTGAGTGGGAGACTTTCTATATGCTGTTATCGCTGCCAGGTGAACCTTTATGAAGGAGTATTGCAAACCTGCTTTGGCCAAATACAGTAAGTATGGTAACTGTATCTGTTCCTGACCTCTAATAGGTTCATGACCTTCAGCAGTACACCATATGTAAAAACGCTTCCACTTAAAAGCGTAAGACTTCCTCGTAGGTCTCCTAGCCTCCTTCAAGATCTGCATGCAGTCTTGAGAGAGACCTAAACGTCCATATTGGATGAACTCAGGAGCCAGGCTGCTAACTTCAGGGACGGCAGGTTGGGATGGAACACCTTGCCGCCCGCCCTGGTCAGCAGATCCGGATGACATGGCAACCTCCTGTGTGGTACCTTGATCAGGTGAAGGTCTGGGTACCACCACTGGCGAGGCCACTCTGGAGCAACCAGGATCATCTCTGTCTTGAAATTGTACAGTTTCCCGATCACCATGGGAATGAGGGGAATTGATGGAAAGGCGTAGAGTAATGTCTCAGACCAGTCTATCAACAGAGCATTACCCTTGGAATCTGGTTGTGGGTACCTGGAGGCAAAGGCGCGGCATTTTGCATATTCTGCGTCCGCAAAGAGATCGAGGTCTGGTGTTCCCCAGTTGTGGAAGATGTCTTGTGCCACTTCTTGTTTTAGCACCCTGTCGTGTGCTTCGCGAAATGCCGCTTAGGCAGTCCGCTTTGACGTTGAGGACGCCTGGTATGTTTATTTATAAGGTAGCTCTTGCCTGGTTAAAATAGTGAAAGAACCCTTGTGTTGGAGCAATGTTCCTAAAAGGTTGATGTGGTGTCAAAGGTCAACATGTTTCGTGCCCAGGCAAGAGCTATCTTATAAATAAACTTAACTAAGTAGGATTGCTCAGAACCTTTTTAACCACTTCACTCGTGCACTACCTAGCCCCCACACCCGCATGCACCCCAAGGCTTCTTCAAAAGATCCCCGATAAAGAGCCCCGGTCTTGGGAGCCCGTCAGGCATTGCAGCGCCAGCCTGACGAGGGGCAAATGCCCAAATGATGAAGCATGACATCCCTCGGGGTGTGTGAGGGCATTACGAAGACAGACCTACCTGCCCCCTCCCTTGTTTTCACTAGGAACTGCTCACCCCTCTTAAAATAGTTATTTCTCTGACCACATTCCTCGGATATGTAGTGGTCCCATATGAGCGCCCCATCCCTGGAGGGACGCATCCGTCACAGAGTCTGCTTGAGCAGTTCCTGTTGAAAAGGGACTCCTATGATGAGATGAGACAGTCGCATCAGCCATTGGATGGAGAGCCGGACAGACAGAGGTAGAGTTAAAGTGTCCTCCCAACGATTGGATATCTGGGACCACTGATCCTCCAGAGTCTGCTGTAGAGGTCTCATGTGAAGTCTGGCGTTTGGAACTAGAAAATACACGAGGCCATCGAACCCAGCAGAGATGAGATCTGCCTGGCCGTGGGCTGATGTATCTTCAGGAGAGTTTGACACTTGTGGAGAATGGATGATAGTCTCTCGGCCGAAGGATACGCTCTTTGCATTCACTGTGTCCAAAATTGCACCCAGGTAGTGTATCCTCTGTGTTAGATTGAGGATGGATTTTTTTAAATTTACATGTAGACCGAGCTGATTTAGTTGAATGCAGTACGCGAGGTGCTGCTGTAGAAGAGTTGGAGACGCACTCTTCAGAAGCCAGTCTTCTAGGTAAGGGTAAACGAAAATTTGCTTTTTCCTCAAGAAAGCAGCTACTACTGCCATGCACTTTGAGAATATGTGAGGAGCCGACTTCAGACCGAAGGGCAGGACAGTAAACTGGAAGTGGTCTGATTGGATGCGAAACCTTAGAAACTTCTGATGCTTTGGAGAGATTGGGTTATCGAAATAGGCATATTGAAGATTTATGGAACACATCCAGTCCCCTTGATGTAGATGCGAGATTTGGTGTAATGCCAGCATTCTGAACCTCTCTCTCAGAATGAACTTGTTGAGACGCCTGAGATCTAGTATAGGCCTTAACTCCTTGTTTGGAACCAAAAAAATATCGGGAGTAGATCCCCTGCCGACGTCGATGCCATGGGACCTCCACGATGGCCTCCTTTAGGAGAGAGTAGAGCGGACACCTCTTCTCTCAAAAGATTTACACGATGGATGACAGTCAGTTACTTTTATTCGATCATTGAAGATCAAAAAAAGAGACAATACAAACAGATAGTCACATTACAAAAGATACAGGGCAAAAAATTCATCAATTACAATAGGAGTTATAAATAACATTATCAAAATTTAAAAGGTTTGAAGAGAACATATTTCATAAGTTCAATTCTAAGTTAAAAAGAATAAATAAGATACAGAAATATAATTTCAATTTAA
The DNA here is from genome assembly GCF_964204655.1 of Triturus cristatus. Taxonomy (NCBI): domain Eukaryota; kingdom Metazoa; phylum Chordata; class Amphibia; order Caudata; family Salamandridae; genus Triturus; species Triturus cristatus. Next base: position 730,354,200 of record NC_140579.1, on the reverse strand, counting down.
AAAGTCTAACAGGAATAGAAAACTCCATGGCAAAAGACCACCATCCGTCACACCACGTCGGTCGTGTTAAGACTGGGCCATGCTCTAAGACGCTTCTTACGAATACGAACAGCTGTAACTAAAAAGTTGGTACATAAAAAGCAATAGTAGTGTTAGGCAAAAGTTGCAAGAACAGAAGCGCTGGCCGAACCTGGGCGAAACCAGCCCCTTTAAGTAAAGGTAACAAGTATTTTGTCCTAATCTGTGCGTAATGTTCACAGAACATAATAAAATGTAGTGTGTCCTGACAGGAAAAATTATCACAATCACATGGGGTAGCATTATCAGGGGTGGCCCATGTGGGATAAAAACCTAGCACAGAATGTATCAGGTTTAAACGGAATTTGATTAGGAGAGGCCTATGAAGTGGGCTGGTTACAAATGCCAGGTAGGGTTCAAGACCAGGAACAGTTATTAACCCATAGTTCCTTCTCACTAATGGCTTTTTTAGTTCCAAGTCCTCCCTCTCGGCCATAAATCGTGTCAATAGTGCAGTCTTAATCCCCATGATGTCCTTCTTGTTAATACAGTCAGGGGAGTTAAATAGCTCTGGTCTGCCTACTATTGCCAACATCTTTTTAACGTATGCCATCCATGGGATTCTATAGGCTCTATCCAGGGCAAGGCAATCCTTGAGTATCAGGTGGGTTAGAGGAATTTCCTAGTTAAGCCAAGTTTTTAACCAACATATGACAGGTGCCACTTTGATTAGGTCTTCAACAAACCCCATACCCAGTTCTGAGTGTATTGTAAAAGTGGGTGTGGACTGGGGAACAAACAACAAGGATCTTAAAAACTTGTTCTCCACCCTCTGTATGGTGTCGATGTTAGTGTAGCCCCAAATGGCAGAGCCATAGGTGGCTATAGCCAGAGATTTCGCTTTGTAAACTTTCAAAATGGCCTCCAGGGGGCAAACTCACAACCGTTTGGCAAAACCAAGTATGGCTGCGGCCGATCTTGCCACAGAATTGCCGTTTTGTTTATGTTGCGGGCCCCATGTACCTTTCTCATCAAAAATAACCCCTAGGTAAGTAAAAATTGGGACCCTTTTAACCTCGTGGCCTAGGCAAAAAAAAGATTTAGATTTCTTTTTCCTACTGGCCTGACCAGTGACCATAACCTGTGATTTTTGAGTATTAATTTTCAGGTGTAGTGATGTCATAAAATCACCGAAAGAGGCCAATAGTCTATCAAGGGCCACCCCTGAACGTGCCAAAAGCACGGCGTCAGAGTATAGGAGAACTGGGATCTTAGTGTCTCCTACACGTGGTACATCCGCCACTGCATTGGCCAGGGCTGGGTCCAAGGCATTTATATATAGTGTAAAAAGAAGAGGTGCCAATATGCACCCCTGCCCAACACCCCTCTCTGACTTAAAGCAGCTGGTGCACCTTCCCCCTTGGGTGACTCTCACCGAGGCTAATAAGCCACGATGGAGATCTGCCAAAAATCCAACCAGAGGGGGATCAACCCCTATGTCCAAGAGGATACTGCACAATTTTGACCTGTTAACCAGGTCAAAGGCTGAGGAGAGGTCCATGAAGGCCATATACAAGGACCCCTCCTTTGCAATAGTATATTTGCAAATAAGTAAGTGAAGATTTAAGCATTGATCCTGCGTGCTCCTATTAGCCCTAAAACCGTATTGAGCGTCTGATAATATGCCACTACCCTCGAGCCAAGTGTTCAATCTGCCCAAAATGGCTCTGCCCAAGATTTTAACGGCGGAGTCAATTAGGGAAATAGGCCTATAACAGGCCGGATCATCCCTCTGGCCTTTTTTAAAAATTGGGATGATTATAGACTTTGCCCAAGACTCGGGGATATTCTTATATCTAGCGGCGTTAAAGACCTTTGTTAGTATTTTGGCCCACAGTTTAGGAGCAGACCTATATAGGTCTGCAGGGACGCCGTCAGGACCTGGCGCTTTATTCTTAGATGTCTCAAGAATAGCTTTTTCTACGTCCTCCTCCTTGAAGGCCGAAACTGGACCAACCCGATTCAAAGCTAGCAGCCCATCTAAATTCCCAGACGAAAATTAAATATAGATTTTTTCAAAGTGGGCTAACCACTGCTCGTCAGGAATGCTACAATCCATAGCCTGATTCTCGCTACCGGAAAACAAAAAGATGGTTTATAACTACCCAAAATTTGGAGCTATCCCGCAAAGTTTCCGGTGACAGTAATGAATATGCTACTTACCAGTATGCATCTGTTCTTGGCATGTAGGGCTGCTGACATTCATATCTGTGCATAGATCGCCGCCTAGTATTGGGTCCGGATGTTTGCACGTTGTTGTCCTGGAAGAGTCTTCGAAGTATCCTGAGATAGGTGACTCCTCCCCTGGACCACAGTGCGCATGGGCATCCTCTCCATCCTCAGATTGTTTTTCGCCATTGTGGCAGTGATGGAGTAGATACAGAAAGTGATGACCATGCTATACAGTAATTCTGAGAGCTGCAGCTGCTACAGGCGCCGGGGAGGAGGGTGGGCGATATGAATGTCAGCAGCCCTACATGCCAAGAACAGATGCATACTGGTAAGTAGCATATTCAGTTCGAGGCATGTGGGCTGCTGAATTCATATCTGTGCATAGAATACATAGCAGTACCTCCCATTAGCGGCGGCTACCAGTGCCAGCTGCAGCGGTCTGAAAAAGTTTTGATAACAGCCTGTCCTACAGCTGCCTGCTGTTTTGAGTGTACATCTACACAATAGTGTTTGGTAAATGTATGTGTGGTGGACCATGTGGCTGCTCTACATATATCATGTAAAGGAATGTTTCCCAGGAAAGCCATGGAGGCCCCTAACTTACGTGTTGAGTGGGCTCGTGGGGGAATCGTTAATGTGCGTTTAGCCTTTTGATAGCAAATTTGAATACATTTAACGATCCATCTGGCTATACCTGCTTTGGAGATGGCGTTGCCTTTGTGTTGTGGGGAAAAGGCGACGAAAAGTTGTTTCGTTTTCCTAAAGTTTTTAGTTCCGTCTATGTAGTACATGAGGGCTCTTTTGACGTCTAGTGTATGGAGCATTCTTTCAGCGACATTTTGTGGATTCTGAAAGAAAACAGGCAGTTCAATAGTTTGATTCATGTGGAACTGCGATATTACTTTAGGCATGAATTTGGGGTTGGTACGTAGTACGACCCTGTTTGCGTGAACCTGTATGAATGGCTCTTGAATGGTTAGTGCCTGGAGTTCACTAACTCTTCTCAACGAAGTGATTGCTACTAGGAAAGCCACCTTCCAGGTGAGGAATTGAATCTCACATGAGTGGAGAGGTTCGAAGGGTGGACCCATCAGTCGGGTGAGGACCAAGTTGAGGTTCCACACTGGTGCTGGTGGGTGTCTTGGGGGAATCACTCGTTTAAGTCCCTTCAAGAAGGCTTTGATGGCAGGCACTCTGAATAAAGAGAGGTGCTGCCTGTTTTGGAGATAGGCTGCTATTGCGGTTAAATGGATACGTATTGAGGTGTATGCCAGATTGCATCGGTATAGGTGTAAGAGGTAACAGATTATGTTTTGAATGGATGCGTCTAGCGGGTTAATGTTATTGTTATTACAATAAATGACAAACCTCTTCCTTTTGGCTGCATAGCAAGCCCTGGTAGTGGGTCTCCTAGCTTCCTTAATGATGTCCATACAGTCAGGTGGCAGGTTTAGGTAGCCAAACTCTAGGACTTCAGGAGCCAGATTGCCAGGTTCAGCTGTTGCGGATCTGGGTGCTGAATTTCTCCATGGTTCTGCGTCAAAAGCGCGGGTTTGATCCGCAGTCTTTGATGCGGCACCACGGAAAGTTCCAGAAAGGTGGTGTACCATGGCTGGCGTGCCCATGTTGGAGCAACCAGGATGAGTGTCAGTGAGTGCTGTCGCAGTTTGCGTGCCACTAGCGGTATCAACGGCGCTGGGGGAAAAGCGTACGCAAATCTGCCGGACCAGTTCATCCATATCGCATTGCCCTGCGACTGTGGATGTTGGAACCTGGCGGCAAAGCTTTGGCATTTTGCGTTTTCCCTTGTGGCGAATAGGTCTATCTCTGGATGACCCCACTGCTGGAAGTACGGTTGGAGTACTGATGGGTGTAACTCCCACTCGTGCATTTGGTGGCTGTGTCTGCTGAGCAGATCCGCCATCTGGTTGTCCTTGCCGGGGAGGTGTTCCGCCATGAGGAATATGTTCCTCTGAATGGCCCACTTCCACATGCTCTGAGCCAGATGAGACAGCTGTGGAGAGGGTGTTCCTCCCTGCTTCTGTATGTAGTACATGGCAGTCATGTTGTCCGTCCGGATCAACACGACCTTGTTGCACAGGTGTACTTTGAATGCTTTCATAGCCAGGAAGATTGCCATCAGTTCCAGAAGGTTGATGTGCATCTTCTTTTGTTGTGTAGTCCATAGTCCCTGCACTGTGTAATTGAGTACATGGGCTCCCCATCCCTGGAGAGACGCGTCCGCTGTCAGTATTATTTGTGGAACAGGCTCTTGGAACGGTCGGCCCTTGCAAAGGTTTTGTGGATTCCACCAATGCAGAGTTGTATGCCCGACCGCTCAACAACACTAGGTCTTTTAATTGCCCGTGAGCCTGATTCCATTGACGTGCTAAGCACTCCTGAAGCGGGCGCATATGTAGTCTCGCGTGTGGGACTATGAAAACGCAGGAGGCCATCATGCCTATCAACTGTATGAACACTCGCGCAGGAAGGGAGTGTTGGGGTTTGAACTTGGAAATCAGCATTTGCATGCTGTTGATCCTCACTAAATTTGGCTGAGCTGTGGCTGCCAGAGTGTCTATGGTCGCACCTAGGTACTATTGTACGTGTGCGGGTTGGAGATGTGATTTTGGGTAATTTAGTGAGAATCCCAGACTGTGAAGAAGGTGAATGGTGCGGGACATGTGGCTGGCACATTGCTGGGCTGACTTTGCCTGAACAAGCCAGTCGTCCAGGTAAGGGTAGACGTGAATGTGTTGCCTTCGTAGATGTGCAGCCACGGTAGCTAGGCACTTTGTGAAAACTCTGGGTGCTGTTGTCACTCCGAAGGGGAGGACTTTGAATTGATAGTGCTGCCCCTGAATGGTGAACCGGAGAGATTTTCTGTGTGACGGGTGTATGGGTATGTGGAAATACGCATCTTTGAGGTCTAGCGTGGCTAGGAAGTCTCCCTGTTTGAGCAGCGGGAGGACTTGTTGTAGGGTGAGCATGTGGAAATGCTCTGAGAGAATGTAGCGGTTGAGGGGTCTCAGGTCTAGTATAGGTCTGAGTGACCCGTTGTAGGAAGGTGGATATCTGACTATGGTTACCCCCAAATTTTTGCCTAGTGTCTAGCTGGTTTTTCGACTTAGTTGGCCTGAGATCCTGCCATTCAGGATCTCAGCCTGGCTGTTCTCTCTTTAAAATGGACTCCATGTACCCTAGGTACATACCTAATTGGTTGGATCACCCTGTCAGCCCCTGTACCAGTGTACACTAGGTACCCAGGGCATTGGTGTACCCAAGGCCTGCCAGGGGCTGCAGCATGTATTATGCCACCCCAGGCTTGGCCTAACAATCTGACACAACTGGCTGATCACTCAGCTGGGGTAAGTTGGTGTAATCACCTCTTACTTAGGTGTAGTATACCTATACCTAACCTTAAATGGGACACCTGGTAACCTATAAGTCACTCCTATGGCAGGCCTTAACAATCCTGAAGGCAGAGTGCTTGGTTCCATGTGAGATGGTGCTCTGGCATGAGCTGAGCCTGTCTGCAGTGGTCGGAACAACTTCCTTCTACTGTTTCCAGATATCGTCATACCATATACTCTTAAGTGCATTATGAACCTCGCGGTTAAATGCTAACTTTGGTTTGGCTTTATCAAAACATGTCGAGTAAGGTGTCATACGAATTGGAATACTAACCCCTCGCCAATTCTGGCGACGGGGTTAGCATTCCACCCTTCTAGAGGGACACGACATGTACAGTACCTGAAACCCGGGTAAAATCAGACATAGCCTCAGCTCCACAAAATGGATGCTGCCACCACAGACACAAGTCTGCCCTCCTGCTGCTGGGAGTCCTTCCAGCTTGGGAGGTGTGGACAAAGGGTTTCCTGCCAGGGGAGGTGCATGCACCACCCCAGACAGGATTTTGTGTATTGGTCAGGTAGGGCTTGAAAGAAACCAGACATGCCTGTGGCTCACAAGGAGCCTCGGTGCATATGCCAGTTCAAACCGGTCCTGGGGCACACCAGTCCCGGGCCTGGGGCGAGCTGGACAAAGGATTGGGGGTGTAACCACCCCCCTTCCTGGTCCCACCCATAGGGAGGGACCTAGCAGGTAGTCCGGCCCCTAGAATCCGAATAAAGGTAGGAGCTGTGTCCTAAGACTTCAGACATCCTGGAATCAACTTGAAACTAAGAAGAAGACGGGAACTTCGACGCTCTGCCGCACAGAGGACTGAAGCCAATCTCCCCTGTGGTCAGGGAGTGACCACCTTGCTAACGCAAGCACCATCCAGCGAATCACCGTCTGCTTTGCCGCCGCCTCCCGCCGGAGCCCGAGCCCAGAGACTGACAAGACCTGGACCTCCAGACCTCTCACCGCCCGATCCACAGTCCCTGCAAAGAGGAGACCCGTGGAGGCACCGAGACACGTGGAGCCAGCCATCTTGAAACGACTACGACAAGCTGACCAGTGCAACAACCGAGGCTCCCTCCAAGTTGTGCTTTGGGTCCTGAGAAGCCCAACCCTCGAGCAGCATCTGCACCAAAGGTGAGCCCTCCAGCATCTCCACGATCTGCGTGGGGCCCTTCTGCATTTTGCCACTCGACGCGCCTAACCGGTTGCTGGCCCGCTGGCTAGTGGCCATCTTGGCGACGAAATCTACGACAAACACCGCTGGTCTGGTTGCTCCAGACTGGCCCTTGCTCCCCTCCAAAGGAGCAATCCCTCTGACCTTGCTGGTCAGAACCAACAGCTGATTTCCGAATCCTTCTACAATTGCTTTTGCCAAGGCTTGTTTGCTTCGATCAAGTCGCCGACACCGCCGACAGTGAGAGCCTGCGTGGGACAGCTCGTGAGCCGACTCCTGGACGTCGTCGACCTTCAGGGACCACGTGGCTGCGGAGACAAGCTACCCCTCATCACCTGTTTGCACCCGACATCGCCTGGTACCCACCTGGTGCCACGCTGGTCACTGGCTAGTGACTGTGAACACTGTCCCCTCTGCTTACAGGTCTTCAACCTCTCCGATCCACCCTTGGATCCACCGCATCTCTACCGGACCGACCGCCTGCAGCATCTTTGTCCCAGGCTCAACGGAACAGATAGAAGAAACCCGACGCACTTTGAGGCCTATGCACCCGCTTCCTGTGGGTGAGGTAAAGCTGGTACTCCGGTGCCCATGTGTAGTAATACATCTCTAGTGCCTGTGTTCCAAATCTTAAGTTCCTAGTCAACCCGGAAGATCTCCTTTGCAGTAACTTTGTACTTTTTACGCACCCATTGAAACCTATGGGAGCACGCGTGTGACTATTTGCTCTGCACACGCCACCCGTGGACCTCCTGGTCACTAACTGACGTTAGCTCCTTGTAGGCCCAGCGATTCTAGAGGCCTTAGGCCTTTTCCCTTTTCTGTTCGTGGTACTTATACCACTATTTTAGTATATGGTTTGAGTGGCCACCAGGGCCTATCCATATAACGTGCAACTTCTGTGTATTCTGTGATAATCTTGTTTGACGATTTGTGCTCCTGTGCTCATAAAGAGACTAGGGGTTACTTTGAGAAATAAATACATATATATTTTGAATATATATCTGTGTGGTGTCCTTTCATTGGTATAAAAGGGGGTTGCATTTGGTAAAACAGCTGGCTTAACACGCATCACGAGTTTAGCCTCAAAGACTGCTTAGCCTACGCTACCACTAGGGCAGCTAGTCCGAAAAGGTTGACTTACAACCACACCATAAGGGTTGCTTGGCATGGTACAAGGTGATCACTTTAACTAGTGAGCATCATATACCAGGCCAACTTCTCACACCCGTCCTTTTTTGGTATTAAGAAGTACAGGGCGTACACCCCCGTACCTTGCTCGTGGACGGGTACGACCTCTATTGCGCCTTTTTTCAGCATACTTAGCACTTCCTGTTGTAATAGCGCTAAGTGCTCTGAGGACATAGGACGGTGTTTTGGCGGTATTGTGGGTGGAGTGGAGGTTAATTCTAGGCAGTAACCGTGTTTGATAATATCTTTGACCCACCTGTCCGTGGTGATGGAGTTCCACGTGGACAGGAACCTTTGTAGCCTCCCCCCGACAGGTGTTATGTGGTCGGGAGGAAGGGAGAGGGCGTCACTGTTTGTTCTTGGGGGAGGACCTGGTATTGCCGTATCCGCGTCCTCTGCCCTTTGTGCTGGAGCCACGATATCCACCCCTGGTGTTTTTATCGTAGGTACTTTGTGTGTTGCCCTTGTTGTAGGTTTGCTGTGACCCCTGTCCTCTACCTGCTCCTCTATTTCCGGGGCGACGAAAGGAGCCACTCCGAAAGGTCTGCGTTTGGAGAGCCCCCATGGACTTTGCAGTGTCTGTGTCCTTTTTTATTTTTTCTAGGGTGGTGTCAACCTCTGGTCCGAATAAGTAGTTGGGGTTGACCGGTTGATTGAGAATGTTATTTTGAACCTCAGGTTTGAATCCGGAGATTCGTAACCAGGCGTGTCGTCGTAACATGACGCTGGTGTTTATTGCTCTGGCAGCTGTATCTGCGGCATCCAGTGCACACTTAATGGATGCGTTTGTGAGGAGTTGTCCCTCCCTGATGAGGATCTCTGCTCCCTCTTTGTATTGGTCAGGGAGATGTTGGAGTAGGGTTTCTAATGTCATAGTGTGCGCGATTGTAGCGAGCTAGGAGCGCCTGGGTATTGGCAATACGCCATATGTTAGCTGCCTGGGCTGCAACCCGTTTGCCGGAGGTCTCTAGCACCTTGGACTCTTTGTCCGGGGGAGGAGCATCCCCAGTTGTCTGCGAGTGCGCCCGTTTGCGAGCATTAGCGACTACGATGGAGTCCAGAGGCAACTGGCCTCTAATGTACGTAGGGTCCCCTGGCGCCGACCTATATTTCTTGTCGATCCTGGGGTTTATTACTCTTGCCCTGGTGGGTTCTTTGAAAATGTCCTTTGCTGGTTTGAGGACACCTTTCAACATGGGTAGAGTTTTGATATTCCTTTGAGGATGCGAAAGCATCCATTAGAAAATCGTCCTCGATTGTGTCAGAGTGGAGTTGCACCCCATGATTGGCCGCAGCACGTTCAATTAGGGCGTTGAATGCGGCAGTGTCCTCTGTGGGAGACGTTTTTGCGCCATATAGCTGCGTGTCCTGTGTATCCATAGGTGCACCCGTGTCCACAGGGTCATCCCAAGCCTGGTCAGGGTCCTGTTGGCCTTCAGGGTCAATCACTCTGGGGTAGGGGACGTTGTCACCCATATAGTCCTCCAAAACGTCGGTTTCGGAGTGTGTCGGAGAGAAGGACTGTGGATCTGGGTAAGAGGTATGGAGACGTTCGTAAAGAACTGGTTCCGAATCCGCTGGCAGCTTTTTCTTTAGCGGGATCCGGTAGGAGTCCAAAGCGTGTTCGGAAGATATTCTCCGCTTGTGGAGCATAATTCTGCCGGTGTCGGCATCGATGATGTGGGACGGTGACGTCTCCGTAGGAGAGCGTTCGGCAGGTGTGATCCTAGTTTGGGTGACAAGTGTTCTTATTTCAAACATTTTGGGCGCCGTGGATGGCGGCAGGCCAAAAGTGATATGGGGTGGTGCTGGAGAAGCTTTGAGCTTTTTTCGGCTCGGAGCCTGACGTGTCCTGGAGGGCAGCCTTTTCTTTGATGCGTTGCAAGGACGCTGCAACTTGTCGCACCTGGAACGCCGACGGTTCTTTGGCGCCGAGCGGTTCTGTAGAGGCAGGCGTGGACTTCTTCGGGGCCACGGGGTCATCGAGTCGAGGAGAGGTAGTAGCCGTCGACGGCGTCGATGATTGGGCCTTAGGTGCTGCTTTCGAAGCGGTGTGCGACGCAGCGGCCATTTTGACCTTCGTGGCTGGAGCCGATGGTTTCGGTGCCGGGTGCCGAGGCGGTTTGGCGGTACCGATGGCCTTTTTCCGTATGTCGGCGCCGACGTCGGCTGCTGCGAGTTCGGCACCGAAGTCTCGTTTGGTGCGGTCGGTGCCGACGGGTTTGGCTGGCGTCGAAGGTGTAGTGGGCTTCGATCCGACCAGTGTCACTTTCAGTTTCGGTTTCTGTGGAACCGACACGACTTTTGGTTTCGGTTTCGAGGAAGGGAAACCAGTCGTTTTGGGTACTAATGGCTGTCGCGGAATGTCCGAGGCCGGGCCCGAGGGCGGGGCCGAAGAACTGCGGGATAGGTCTTGGGTAAGGCCCGAAGGCAATCCCTCGACCGGAGCCATAGACTGACGCACTGGGATAACCTCCGTCTGTACGGGTAGGCCTTGCTCGTCACCGGAGCTACTTTCTTCGGCCCCTAAGGCCTCATCGTAGTCTCCTACCTCGGTGTCGGCTTCATCTCTGCGAAAGAGTTGTTCTTCGATGTCTTCCGATCCGGAATCGTGTTCGGAAGCGGGGCTGGAGGGTAGGTTCTCCACGTCTTCCACATCTTCGTCCTCGGCGCTGAAGATGTTGGTTGGGGCCGGTGCCGCTTGCTGCGCTTCAAGTCTCGCTGCTCGTCGATTCCGGGGAGTCTTTTTGGATCGGAATCGGGCACAGGCCATACATGTGGATTCGTCGTGATCCGGTGAGAGGCATTTGTTGCACACCGGGTGGACGTCGACATGGGGATATTTCGCATTGCAAACAGGACACCGCTTGAATGGTGTCCTCGATTCCATCATCGATGTGGGGTCGATGGTCGGATAAGATGCGAAAAAGTTGGTTTTGTTAAGTCAGTAAACTAACAAGTAACTGTCGATACCGATCGGGAACAGTACCGACGCGAACTAAAGGCCTTTTGGCCTGAAAAAAAGTGTTCCCTAACTTGAGTCAAGATAAGCACATCCGAACCCAATGGCGGAAAAAAACAATCTGAGGATGGAGAGGATGCCCATGCGCACTGTGGTCCAGGGGAGGAGTCACCTATCTCAGGATACTTCGAAGACTCTTCCAGGACAACAATGTGCAAACATCCGGACCCAACACTAGGCGGCGATCTATGCACAGATATGAATTCAGCAGCCCACATGCCTCGAACATTATTCCATGCTTCTTCCTGAATCTCGTTTTTACGAGCTTTAATGGCCAGTTTATACTGTTTCCTCAAAGATGTGATCAGAGGTCTGTTTCTCGGTTTTCCCTTTATCGCCTTCAAAAGAGCAGAATGAGCCTTGGTACAATTAGTATCAAACCATTTTTTGCCAATTTGGCCACCTGGCTTAGATTTAACCAGGAGGGCAGCGTTTATATGTAGGCAAATGGTATTAAAGGCCTCAACTATCCTGGGGTTAGTATTAACTTGGTCTAAGCATATACCCACCTCCGGTTCAACCTTAGACAGAACTTCTTGTAAAAAAGTAATCGGGGTCACATGGGCCCATTTTAATCTCCTGCCCTGGTCTTTTGCTACAAGGGCTCTGGTTCCCAAATTTCTTGGGTCTTTAAAGGCCAAAAACCCTTCCGAAGCGACCTCAGCTATCACGGGATTATGGTCACTAAATACGGAGTCCTCAACCCTGTAATTTAAAACCAAGGACAAAATCAATGAAGAAACAAATGTAATCGATGACTGATCCTGAATCACTTCCTTTAAAAGTACAAAGTCTCTGACCTTCCATGCAGCAACCGGGTTCGGAGAGGTCTGAGGAAGCCAATAGGCTCTCCAAAGCCTCACCTTGTTTGGTGTGTTCAAAATGTGTGGATGATGAATAAGGCGATCCATCATCATCGTCCAAAATACAACCTAGGCTGCAGGGATGGATATTTAGGTCACCCATTAGGATGACCTCAAAACTATTATGTGACGCTCTGAATTTGTCCAGAACCTCCCCCAGAGATTCTAGATGCTGATTTAAGCTGACACTGTCTTTAGAATTATAAAAATTGATCAGAAGCAAAGAAGGGGAGTTTGCAACCACTAGTTCTACAACTAAACAATGTTGGGAACCAGATTCTACCTGTTTTGCAAATCCTTTCAGGTTCAATGAAACCAACAATGCGAGGCCCCCCTTTGCCCTCCCCGCCAAACTAGGTGTGGCTGGAATATAAAAATGAACATAGCCATCCAAAGAAAGACTATTCGCTGTGTCCCAGGTTTCCTGCAATGCAATGATATCATGGGACACAACATAGCCCACCCATAGCTCGTCCTGGCTTTTGAGTCTAATGCCAGCAATGTTCCAGCTTAAAATTTTACAGGTAGTTTTTTTGCTGAACTCATGCGGCTCTATGCCTTCAGCTCCCTTTCCCTCAGATCTAACTATCAAATTGTTTGGTGAGGGAGACATGCTAAAAGAGGACCCCTCCAGCCCCGGTCAAGCTAAGGCAACCAGATGGTATATATTATCAGTAAGCTCGGGGGGGGGGGGGGGGGATGTAGCAAATTTTGGGTTAGTTCCCCTTCTTTCCTGGTTTTGGCCAGAACTTCCAGAAATGTTAGGATAAAAATTATAAAAATACTATAGATCGTATACCCTTATTTCTGACCTATCACAACTAGGTGGTTGATCACAAATAAAACGCACCACACGGCTATCCTTAAAATTAATAATAATACAGTCCCCTGGGACATTTTTTGGTCTGGGGCCCACCCAACTAACTCTTCTGGCAAAGAGAATCTTCCCGTCCAAAAAGTTCGGGATCGGTCTCTTTTGATTAAGCCAGAAAATAACTTTATTTTTGAGTTGTTGATAGGATTCCTCTGTGCCGATTTTAAGTTCCGGAACACCGGTCAAGACAACAACATAAGGAATGGAGTCAGGAGGTAGGTGGATATGGATGTTGGAGGATTTAGTTGTTCTGTCCCCGGAATCTGTTTAATCCTTTATGTATACTCCTGCTAACAGATTTGATTCCTGATGAGTCCCTTAAACCAACCCTGACCTGGCTACCACCTTGAGTGGTGGTATTGTCTTTTGTCAGAGTTCTAAGGGGAGATACCCTAGAATTAGCTATAGATGGTGCATCAGTGATGGGAGGAGAAAGTGACGGGGCAGGAAGAGTGGAATTAACCTTAATAGGGTTGTCACTGTCCTTGGTGGCTAATTTGATAACATTTTTTAATGAGCAAAAATTATCTAAGATAGTTTGCTCAAGTCGATCAACTTTGTCAGTGACTACCTTTACCCTTTCCAAAAGTGGCAATAATAGGGAACTGACTATTTGCTCGATCTGAGACGTCAGATCACTATATTGGGGCTGGTCCGAAAGCCTATTAGAAGTTTCACCCAAAAGTGAGTTATCGACAGCCTGAACCTCACCAGTCTCCGATGGTGAATATGTCGTAATGTTAGAGTGCTTAGCCTGTCTCCCACCCTGAGTCAGCCCATCTCTCTTCCTCTTAAGAATAGCACTTTTAGCACCCTTTTTACTAGCTCTTGTCTGTGGGTAAGTAGAGACCGATTTAGGATTTGTAGGAGCGCTAATAATTAAAGGGGCAACTTCCCCCGGGGCATCAATTGGATCATTTCGGACAGGTGCTGTCCCCTCTATTCCGCTGCTGCACAACGTCTCCCAAAACCTGCATTACTGAGTCCTTAGGGGATTTTGCTAAAGCAAGTATTCCCAAGGAAGAACGCCTAGCTTGAATTAGCTCGGAGGATAGCCGACGCTCAGTGATTGCCAGTTCATGTTCTAAAACAGAGACTGCTCTAGTAATAAAATGGTCAAGTGTGCCAGACACGGACCCACCCCCTCCCATGCGCTTCCCCTTGCCTGCCATCATCTACTGTGTACACCCCTGTGACATTGCAATCTCGAAGCGATATTAACAATGTAGTGTGACAATATGAATGTTGAGTCACAGTACAACCCTACAATAATCCAGGCGAGGAGGCCACTTGCCTCAATAACATAGGCAGTGCACACTAGTCATATGGCCAATGCAAACTAAAAGTATAAATCTACCTTTCCTGTTGATGCGCATATGGCAATGTTAGGGGGGTGGCCCAGTCCAGTCCAGGCAGTGACGGGCAAGGATGGGCCCGCCCTTGCCCGGGCTTCGCCCAGGCGCGGCCTGCGCCGCAGGTCTTCTCCCGCGGCTTTAACCCTCCCCGGCGCTGCCTGATGACACGATAGGCAGGCGCCCGGAAGAGGGAATGATGGGGGTAGTAGTTTTTGATTGAATTACTCCGCCGTTCCCCTCACGGCACCGCAGAGACCAGCACAAAGGTTCCAGAATGAAGCGTCGTTCCCCTCACGGCTGACTAGGTAAGAGGCACCCTTCAAAGATGCGCAGCAAGAGCGTCCATGGCCGTGGGCTGATGCATCTTCAGGAGAGTTTGACACTTATGGAGAATGGATGATAGTCTCTCGGCCGAAGGATACGCTCTTTGCATTTACTGTGTCCAAAGTTGCGCCCAGGTAGTGTATCCTCTGTGTTAGATTGAGGATGGATTTTTTTAAATTTACGTGTAGACCGAGCTGATTTAGTTGAATGCAGTACGTGAGGTGCTGCTGTAGAAGAGTTGGAGACGCACTCTTCAGAAGCCAGTCTTCTAGGTAAGGGTAAACGAAAATTAGCTTTTTCCTCAAGAAAGCAGCTACTACTGCCATGCACTTTGAGAATATGTGAGGAGCCGACTTCAGACCGAAGGGCAGGACAGTAAACTGGAAGTGGTCTGATTGGATGCGAAACCTTAGAAACTACCGATGCTTTGGAGAGATTGGGATATGGAAATAGGCATATTGAAGATTTATGGAACACATCCAGTCCCCTTGATGTAGATGTGAGATTTGGTGTAATGCCAGCATTCTGAACCTCTCTCAGAATGAACTTGTTGAGACGCCTGAGATCTAGTATAGGCCTCAACTCCTTGTTTGGACCTTTCTTTGGGACCAAAAAATATCGGGAGTAGATCCCCTGCCGACGTCGATGCCATGGGACCTCCTCGATGGCCTCCTTTAGGAGGGAGTAGAGCGGACACCTCTTCTCTCAAAAGATTTACACGATGGATGACAGTCTTTTGAGGAGGAATAGAAGGTGGAGGGGACTTTAACCTGATGGAATACCCACTCTACAATATTCAGCACCCACTTGTCTAATGTGATTTTGGTCCACTCTTCCAGGTAGAAACAGACATTCTCCTCCGGGGGAGCAACCACTCACTGCTTCTGTTGCTTGGCAGCAGGTGTGGAGTGTCTGGAGTTCCCTCCTCGTCCTCTACCAGGACGATGCTGGTAGGATTGCGATTTTTCTGGGAGGACCACTGAGGGGATGGAACCCTCTGTTGGTATTGTTGTCGATCGTGAGGGCGGTAGCTTCACTTGAAGTCCTTCCTCTTCTCGAGCCCAGCCTTCACCGTATCCAGTTGGGTCTTCATCCTGGACATGGTCATCAGCATGAGAGCCGAAAAACTATGTGCCATTGAAGGGAAGATTGAGAATGCGATGTTGCGTCTCTGGCTTCAAACCCGTCAGTCTCAGCCAGGCAGTGCGACGGGCACAAATCCCATGCGCTTAACCATGGGTAGCGAGATCAGAGGCATCAGTCGCTGCACTGATAACTTGATTGGCTACCAAGCCACCTTCATGCAGGATTTCCAGGAAATCTTGCTGGTCTTCTTTTGGGAGCTTCTCAGTGAAGTGTGAAAGAGTGCCACAAAGAACGGTCATACCGACCCAGTAAGGCCTAGGCGGTGGCTACCTTCATGTAAGAGGCTGAGGTAGTACAAATTCTCTTGCCGACAGAATCCATGGCCTTACTATCTCTATCTGGGGGTACTGCAGACTATGCTGCCCCCGTCCGATTCTTCCGTGCCGCTGAAACAATAACAGAGTCCGGTGGAGGGTCAGCCATCAGAAAGAAAGGGTCGTTCTATGGAGCCCTATACTTTTTAGTGATCCTGAGATGGGGCCACCCCCACCGATGCTGGAGTAAGTAATTTTTGCAGAGCAGGCTCCAGAAAGCCAGGCACTAGGGGAAGCAATGGTCTAGAGGAAGACCTTTGGTGTAGTGTTTCAAAGATGACTGATGTCTTGGTGGTGGCGACAGGCATTTCAATGTGAAGTTTCGCAGCCCCTCGACAGAGAACATAATTGAAAGTCAGGATATCATCAATGGGCGATATTCTACTCGGAGGAGAGGAAGAAAGTAGGAGAATAATCAGCCTTGGAGTCTGAAGACCATGAAGAAGATCTATGGCTCCATCTTCTAGGAGAGCGGTGTCGAGATCTGGATGCCCGACTCCTAGGGGAACGTGAGGAGCGCCTTCTTAAAGATGGGGATCTTTGAGGAGTGGCATGTCGCTCATGTCTTTCAGAAGAGTGTACTGACTGAATTCTAGGCGATCTGGATCTTGTAGGAGAATGTGGCAGTCTTGTAATCCTGGGGATCTTCCACTCTTTTATGTCCCCGAGCCATCTAGGTGAGATATTAGCTGGCGGGGTAGAGATGGTACTGGTGAGGATTCAGGAGTGACTTGCGCTATATGAAGTCCTGGAGAGGAAGAAGCACTCCTTGACGTCACCACCTGGGCGTCCCGCGAACAGTCTCTTGACGTCGCCCTAGGTCTCTTTGCTGACGGAGACCCATGATTTGAGTGTAACCTCCTCGACGTAGACCTCCGACGTCGACCTCGAGTACAAAAGGTATTTTTGATGCCGATATGTTCCTCGCCGGCGTAGGAGACCGATGTCTCCTTTTCTCACCTTTTTCTTTGTGCTCCAACCTTGTTTGAGAGGGGGGCTTCCTTGAGGAATGTTCTCGCCCACTTACTGTTTCTTTTCCTCTCTCCTGCATGGAGTGCAGCTTAATCTTCACCCTTTCCCTACGGGTTCTTTTTGAAAACTTGCTGCAGTGGTAAACCTGGTCTGGCTTGTGAGATGAAGGTAGACCAGCAATACACATCGAGTGAGGGTCTGACTTAGCCATCTTTTTTCCACAGGCCGGACACTTTTTAAATAAGGCTGGCATTTTGACAGGAAAAACAAGCATTTACAATGCAACGGTCTCGGCATTGTTAAAGTTAGAGCTATTGGCATTGCTCATGACAATGCAGTTTCTTTAAATGTTTTAAAAACAAAAACATAAACAAAAATAATGTCATGAGCAATGCCAATAGCTCTAACTTTAACAATGCCGAGACCATTGCATTGTAAATGCTTGTCTTGTTAATACCAAGTGAAAATGCAACAGATGCTCCTATCCACAGTACCCTCGCACGCCAGAGCGCGGCACAGCTGCAAGCAGGGAAGAGAGCAGCGCATCATTCTCGTGCGCCACTGATGGCCGAGAGACATGACCCAGTGACTTCGATGCAACACGGCGGTCCCGCAAGTAAAGTTCCAACATCCTCCTCATACATGTCCCTAATGCAGAGTGGGGCTGAGACTGGAGAAGTATTCCCTCCTTTATGCACTACTAAAATTAATCAGTAATGGACCTTGTGATTAACACGGAGCTTCTTAAATGGGCAAGAAATACCAACGAAAAATGCTGAAGCAACAATGCCATTATGCAGTGCATCACCTTGAAGCACTGTATTCAAGAAAAGGGAAAGAAAACTTGCATTACATGGCTCAAAGCGGCCTAGCAGAGACATACTTCAACCACAGCATTATTAATGGGTGCACAAGGCACAGCTCTCATGGGCTGCATGCAGGGCTCACATACACCCCATTCTTCACCACTCTGGACAAGCCACAGGGGCGGACTGGATATTACCCCAAACACCTGCCTAACATTATCCACCCATTCCAGGAGACTTCAAAGTGCTGTCCGGGGTAGGGGAGCACTAGAAAGGGGCGAATGAACCCTGCCCGCATCTGCGGGATCCTCGCAGGTCTCGCCTAAAGCCAATTAGCCATGCTCCGGGCCTGCTGACCAGATGGAGCCTGGTGCAGACAGAGCTGCTGAGAGCTTTACTCTTGGGGGCTGCTCGCCTATTAGCTGCTGTCTGCTCCACTGCAGAGGCAGAGACGTGAAACCTGACTCCCAGGAGCAGCGCCTGCCCTCTGATGTGCATCCTCATACCAAACTGTCAAGGGATTAGAGAGAATACGACGACATTTCTAAGAGTCAACGCTACCAGGCACCGTGCACTCAACTAGCTAGAGCAGTGCAGCTACAGCGTGAGTTTGCTGCAAACACTGGCAAGAGATGCATTTAAAACATCAAAACGCCAGGGGCGGCAGCGAACGTGGAGACAGTAAACCCAGAGGACTCACTGCTTCTCCTTTTTACCAGTTGGTCAAATTTCCTCACCCACTTTTATCTTGGCTACCAAGCCTGACGACAGGACCCATGTATTAACACATGAAACAGTGTCACCCAGATATTAACTGCAGAAAGGTAAAACTCGAATACTGAGGTACCCCGTGCAATCTGATCACAGCTTCCAAGGTGAAAACGGCTGAACCGGTCTTTCATCCTCACTATGTCGATAAAAGGAGAACGACACCGAAAGTGTTAAAGTGCAACTCTAAACGGAGGTGTGGGCTGCACAAGGAGCCAGTAATAGTCTTTGCAAATGCAGCCCAAGTCCTGCTTTAAGCAGTGGAGGGTCTTTAGCTCAGTCTGATCACTCGGACATTATTTGTTTTTCTGCTTGTTTAAGATGCCCAAAAGCTGTTTTTCGTCAGCAGGGGATGGTGGCTCATCAAAGGCAGCAGCCGTGCCATCAGGGCTTAGGAGGGCAACCCGGCCCAGGGGGTGGGTCATTTGGCTCCTCGAAGTCAGCAGACTAATTACTGATCACTTCAAAGAAACGAATAGCAGTCCCTCCCAGTTTTTCCCCCAAAAAAGAGATTTGGGTCATCTCAGCCCAGACAGCAGCCGAGCTCAGATACAACCACTTTTCCTAACCGTGGATAAAAACATGCAGTACTGTTTTTTTCTGCAGTCTGTAAAGGGTCCCCAATAGAAGAAAAGAAAGACATTTATAAAAAATATTTTTTTTTTTTTTTTTTTTAAAAGTCCTACCACTTTACCTAGAGAACCGCGAAATGACATACAATTTGCCCCGCTCTTCCACGTCTAGCTCTGGCTATAAATAACAGCACCACGTTCTTGAATTGTGCAGTGTCCTTTGTGTTCTCTTCCTGCCCACACCGGAAGCACGGTGCGCCACGCACTATAAACACAACCTTCGCATCAATGTGCAAGATTCCTAAGGCCGAGGAAGGCACAAAGACCGCCTCACCCAGGAGCCGAGTAAAAATTCTGCGTTTCCTGTGAGTCACTGCGCACATCCCACACGCGGGCGGCAGGCCCTGCGGCCAAGCTCAGCCCTCCAGCTGCCAGAATGCACAGGCGCCCTAGGCTGAGGGTGTGGAAGGGCGCTCTGGAAGATAACTTAATAAAGTGTCATTTATGTAGCACCCAAAGCCAACATGCAGGGACTACATCTGCTGTTTGCAGCGGAAGCTCCTCTCGAGGAAAGATGGGTTCACCCGGCACCCCCTCGGTCCAGAAGACGGCAATGAAAATGTCTCTTCATGGTAACCACTTCTTTGCTAAAAGGGCTGTGTGTTATTAGCCATTTGACAAACAGCGAAGAATGTCGGATACTTAATGTCAGTAGAACATAAAATTACGCACGCCCCTACAGTTCAATAGGCTGCCTTGTGAGGGAACGCGCATGCCCTGAGAGAAACCACTGACTATTCAAATAAGCCATACATTCATTCATGTACCATTGAAATGACTCGCTGGAGTAGTGAGGGGAAAACGATGGAGCTTGGGAAACCAGTGTGCCTCCATTGCAACCACGGAGTGTATGCACTATTTTTGCAGCGAAGAGCTGGTGGGCTGTCAAAGTAATCAGCTGAAACGAGCAGGGGGGAAACTTGGTCGAGGGGGAGTCGGTCCTACCCTGTTGAGCATATAAAACATCAACTGTGGGCGCGGGGAAGAGGTGGTGCTAAGACCAAATGTTGACTGTCAACGACTTGCTCGATTACTTGGAGGCTTTCAGAATAGACCCGAAATGCTAATTTAATTACTGTAGTAGCCTGCATTTGGATCGAGACCTTAAATGTACTACCCCACGTCGGTGAATGCTGAAAGGTAATACTTTTAGTCTGCTCGCGTAATCCTCAAGAGTAGAGCATAATGGGTTTGGCTCTGGCAGCCCTGAAGGATCAAGGTGGCGCTATATGAAACAATAACTAAACTAAAAAAATGTCCATTTCTCCTTCAGTTTGCTTTTTGTATGCACGTCTTGAAAACACTACGCCACCTTCTTTCGCACTGCAAAAGAAACACTTTATTAAGCGGTTTTCCACATCTTGAGTACAACTCCTTTAAGTCAAACAAGTCGCTCCTCTTGTGAATAACTCACAACACGCACACAGTATCACCTCAAGGTGCTCCATTGTTCATCATTACACGCCTTCAAAAAATACAGACCCTTAAAAGCTTCACTAGTAAAATCTAAACATGCAACGATTTCGCACGATTCTGACGGGCACGCTACCTTGTACAACAAGCCGAGGGCACCGGAAGACACCACCGCCTTTCTCCGAGGCAGAGCAGAAATGCCTCGGAGAAACGCAGCGTCCTTTTCGGATTCGGGGGCGTGTTTTGCTGTTATCTCCTCCAGCCATTGGCTGGAGGAGATAATTAGACTTTCTGCAAAAAACACGCCCCCGATCCGAAAAGGACGGGGCATGATCGGAGTGACGGGACCTCTTCTCCAATGGCTGGCTAGCATTGAAGAGGCCAGCCAATGGAGAACAGGGGAGAAGAGGGGCGGGTTCAAGCCCCTCTTCTCCAAGTCATTAAATCTCCGACTTCCGGTTCTGCCTTCGGCAGACCGGCGGTCCTCGACCTAAATAGTCAAAAGTCAGAAAAAATAGTATTAGTAAGCTAAGTACTATAGACTTCCAGTGAAATCAAAAAATTTCACTTTAAACCAGAAAAAAGTGATCAAAAAAAAAATCACTAACTGGCGAGCTCAATGCTCCAGGATCCTCACAGAAGGAGCCGGAAAAAAGAACTGACTTAACTGTCACCTGTGGTGCGTGATGGGAGCCTGGGGGTTCCTGGAGGTCCTAAAGGCATGGTGCCAATTTTCCAATTGTTTTTCTATGCAGCCTTTCTGCCATGGGAGATGGGGATATGCATATTATTGGCTATTGCTCCGGGGTCCCCCGCACGTGGGCGGGACTCTTCAGTGCTTATGACTATTGATGAGTATCCCCTGGAAGAGGTTTAGGGTAGTGCAGTGGTGTTTATGTAGTGTAGCTTGTCGTGCTGGGGGTAGTGTTTTAGGGTAGTGCAGTGGTGTTTGTGTAGTGGGTCGTGTTTTAGGGTAGTGCAGTGGCATTTGGGTAGAGTAGGGGTTCATGCTGGGGGTAGTGTTTTAGGGTTTTAGGTAGTGCAGTGGTGTTTGGGTAGTGTAGGGGCTCGTGCTGGGGGTAGTGTTTTAGGTTAGTGCAGTGGTGTTTGGGTAGATCGACAACAATAGTTCTCGCCAAGCGTGCAGCGCATGCGCTGCGTGCTAGGCGAGACCTAAAAGCATTGCACCAAGATGGCTGCCAACACTTCCTGGATTGAAGTTGTCAGCCAATTAGAGCCAAGCTTGTGTAGTTAGGTCCCGCCCAGATATATAAACAAATTTTTCCTTTAATATCTCAAAAACTACAGAAGGGATTTACACCATTTTAAAAAAAAAGTCTCTGAACCAAGGGCTAACTTTTTGCCAAATTTGGTGTAATTCCATTCCGCAGTTTCAGCTGTAACCGTGTCTAAAGTTTCCTATGGGAAATTGATTTTCCGACCTCTATTTTTTTAATTTCTCAGGAACTACTGAACGGATTTACTTCATTTAAAAAAAGGTCTCTTTCTGAAACAAGGCCTGCCTTTTGCCAAATTTGGT